>NW_024573925.1:1580488-1767143 GCF_900044065.1 Fusarium mangiferae
GGGGGGGGGGACACAAAACTTCAGGATCAGATTGGTGGCAGGTAGCTGGATCTTAGTGGAGGCCAGTCTTACGATTTCTGTCCTCTAGAAGGAGGCACTGGGAAGTATAGTTATCAACCACTTGAGCTAATCTGGAAGAAACTCATCTGCGATCTGCTATCCACTTTAGCCCGCTGATCTCTCTCGGGAAGTTCTAGGCCACCTATGCTTATTGGCATGAATATCGACGCTAGGCTGTTCTGCGGAGATCAGTCGAGTACTTGGTATAACGATGCAGCCCATGGGAAGACCTGGCTGTAGTATAGCGGGCGCAAATACCGTGCAAATGTTTGACCCGGAGACCCTGCAGAAATTTTCTATTCGATGAGAGCTGGTTTCTGTGAAAAGCGCCATTCCTCTATTATCAAGCGGGGAATGGTAAGTCTTTCGGAATTGGCATCTCGATCGCCATGATGGCTCTAAAGATGATATTTCTCGACTCAGGAGAGGAAGGCAATTTACTGGATTTAGGGTTGGTCAAACTATTAACGGTTTTTTGTACGATTCTTATTAACCATGCCTGGACCTCAGCTTAACAGGACAACTATTCACGCCTCTGGGCTTAGAGGAATAAACTGGGCAGCAGGTAGGTCACATTGCTGAACGAGCCTTATCAGCTATCATTATGACATATCATATTAGTCGCCTTCTCTGGGAAGATTCATCGCTGGCTTGATGGAGATATTTCGAAGCTTGCGTGCCACCTTGACGATGAAATTCCTGTGACGTTTTGATTTCTTGAAAGATGCTTGCTCTATTCTTCGAGGCATTGCGAGATGGACTCTCTAGACTCTCTGGCCAAAGACGATATTGTTGGACCCTGGTGATGGTATGCCAAACCTTTATGCATGAACAGTGCTGATCTTTCGACGTCACGGGAAAGCATGCTTCTCGTCTCGACGAAGATTACATGGATTTTGCGCTATGATGTTGATCCTTTGTGGATGTCCCTGCATGAGGCTGAAAGCCGTTCATTTAACAAGTTGCAATACGATATAATATTCTATATACTGGTATTGATTCTCTAGTACGAGTTGTTTCCAGTGGCCCTCGCACCCAAACTCTGGTAAGCGTTATCATCAACAGTAGCCGCAGCTTAACATCCACAGCGCCAGAGAGGTGGTTCGGCGAACTTGAACGTCTAGGTTGCTATTGAAACACCACCAGCCATAATACCGGTACCATCCTCGTGCACAAGTGGCGTCTGGGCATCGGTTATCAAACCTGTCAGTAAGGGACAAAGTCTCTCCGACACGCATCGGTCCCAACAGTGCTTTCGATAGTCAAACTTTAAAATACATCTACGACGCCTTGGTTCTCTTTCGGGTATCTCGTAAGTTTAGCTAGGGCCGTATTGGTCCAGCCTCGCCTTGCCATGTCGAAACCAACGGCCAAGAGGTTGAGCGGCGTAAGGAATCAACGGTGGTGTTGGTTTGTTTGACGCAAGGGCCATGTTGTTCAAACGTCTGGAGAATCCTTGCTGAACTCTAGAACCAGAGACATACATAGGTCCCTTTGAATCGCCCCAGGCTGTTGTGTCAACCAAAAAGGCCCATGGTGCTTCTTCAGCTACCGCAGGAGAGCATGTCCTGCAAAACAAAGCGGAACGGAACGGAGCGTCCATCCAATATGTAGGAATCACTGCATTGTGGCGCCTGGAGTGCCACCATGGGACACCCGGAGGTGGTTCAGCCATAGTAGAAGGGTAGAAGGACAAAGAGATATCTTCGCAAAGCAGCCTGTTATAGGTCAGCCAAAATTTAACTGTTCACAAGAAACACAAGATGACTTCCACATTAGATACAAACGCCACTACCGGGGCGTGATATTCCCGGGTCATGGAGCCATATCAACGTCACAAGCATGTGCCATCTCAGTATCATTGGGCGAGTCAACCTTCAAGCATGTTCCACCGTGTCGATCTTAGATCGTGCCTCCAGTTTCCACGCAGGCCACGTTACTCTGTCAGATCTGGTATGGCCGGTCAAAACCCTGACCACTAACTTTTAGGTTCAAGATGATTTCATCAGTTGGTACCCTTAACATGATCGCTTACCAAGCTGAAGGCTCTGATAAGTGGCTTGTTGTGCTGCATGCCTAAACTTGTGGAGCTTCATGGCTGATATCTCGTCCCTTTGAAGATATCATTCTCCAAATTAAGTCCTTCACACATTCCCTCTAGGATCCAAAGGGTCCTAAGAGCGGGATAAAATATTCGTCATTTGTAGACGCCTGGCTACGCATGTGAGACGAATTGTGGTCCAAAGCCAAACACAAGCATGAACAGCGAGTTTGACCTTTAGAAATACTTGTTATTAAACTTCACAATGCATAGGAGCCGAAAACGCCATATCCTTGGCAATGGGAATAAGCACATACTCAGAAACTACCAGGAACTGGCCATACCGATGGAATGAGGCCAACACGGGTAACGAGCCTTGGCATGTTGTAAACAAATGGAACTTGAGGTAAGGTCTTCGTGATCGGTATGCAAAGAGACTTGATGCCTCTGACGAAGATGCCAAAAACAAGCAATGAAAGTATATTAGGACTTGCTCATCTGAAGCTACCTACCTAGTCCAGGAGCTCCATTATCTAAAACTGAGGTCTTGCGTAAGTTCTCTCGTCAAAACCGTATCTAATCACATCACGTGTAAAAAGTCGCTACAGCAAGCGAAGAACAGGAAATCTATTGGTTTGCCACGTGATAGATGGATAACCTACATAGGTAGGTAATTGCGAATCTATAAGTCTGAGGTTAGGCTCTTTTCCATGGATTTATTTAGTAAATTCACAGTACTTCCATGACCCAGAGCTTCCGAATGGAGGAGAAAGTCACGGGCTAATTTTCTCGCAAACCAATAGGCTCATGGAGATGCTAGCTACGCGCTGACTATTGCCCCGCGTAGGCGCTTACGTTAAACTGGCCACAGAGCTCATTGAGGCAGGGGCCGATGACTTGATGGCACTCAGTGATTGGGCATGATCTCGAATGAAACAGCCTGCATGCTGCAGCTTGTGTTGCATTTGTTGTATGAGTAGCGGGAACTTGGTCTCTTGGGGCGCGGCCGTTTCGTTTCAATGGTGAGACAGGCAAATGCCGAAACAATATTGAAAGGCATTTGGCAAGAAATACATCGATGACAGGATGTTCCCCAAAGTGCTGTAGCCTTTTCAGTCTGGGTATCTCCATCATCAAACTCCAAGACTCAAGTATCGTTGTAGATGGAACCCGATATCCATGCGGGGCTACCCTAGCTTGGCACATGTTACGGGCGCCTAAAGGAAACAGGGTCGAGCTGTCGTAAGAGGGCTGGCTCTCTCAGGGTCTGAACATTTTCTTCCCTTCTTCATTCTATCCTCCAGTCCAGAAGCACTTGTATTCTTACGTCTGTGTATTGTTCCTATTAGTTATGGCGAGCCAACAGCATTACTATCCTCGTAAGTCTCACATCGAGTTTTGTATCATGACAACGAAACTGATCATGACACCTCAATAGCTCCGCCTGGCGCGACACAAAGCTCACCAGGTTCGCAAAGCTCTCCACAAAGACCATTTAGCAAAGCTGACCATACGATCTCTGGATAGCTCCTCAACTGCAGCAACAGCAACATCAATATGCTCTGCCGCCGACCTCTCCTCCGGCTAATCGCACACAATTCTATCCTCCTCCGCCTCAGCCTCAACCTCAGCCCGGACAGGCTGTGAACTACCCTCCTCCTCCTCAGCATACACCATCTCCCCAAGTTCCTCACCAGCCGACACCGATTCACTATCCGGCTCCTCCCCAGGCTCAGCAGCAGACTCCCTCTCCACAAGCCAAGCATCACTCTCATAGTTCCTCTCAGGGCTACTATCCTCCTCCTCCAACTTCGGCACCAGCGTATCAACAACACTTTCAGCACAACCTGCCTCAGGCGACACCTCCGCCCCCGCAACATCAGTATCATGCGCCGGGCCAACAGAGCAATTTGGCCATGAGGCCTGGGCCAACTCCTCCAGTGGCGACTCCTCCGGCAGCGACTCCTCAGTCTACCCAACAGAACTTTGAACCGCCCCCGCCAGTATCCCCTTTAGATGACAACCAATATCTCATTGAAAAGCCCAAGCAGGAGCCTGAACAGCAGCCTGGAACAGCAGTTGCAATGACTGTGTCTGGGGCACCCGAGGCAGGTCAATTCGTTGGGGCAGGGGCCACGTCTGATGACGTTGGAACATTCAATGGTGGCAGCTACCGTATTAGCCACCGCGACACCAACACGATTCTCACTATCCAGCTAGCAATGGGCTGCCCCATGACTGGCAAGCCAGGTGCAATGATCGCCATGTCTCCCTCGGTTACCCTGAAAGGCCAAATCAAGTTCAGCATGAAGAAGATGATCACCGGAAGCGACATGTCAAGTTCGACATATATTGGTCCAGGAGAGGTTCTTCTTGCGCCCCATAGCCTTGGTGATATCACTACCCTTCGTCTTACAGGCAAGGAAGCCTGGTCCGTAGGCCACGATGCATTTCTCGCTTGTACCCAGGGTGTTATAAAAGACCACAAGAGCCAAGGATTGGGCAAAGCTATGTTCAGTGGCGAGGGTCTCTGGATTTACAAGATAAGTGGTATAGGGTTGTTGTGGGTTTCGAGTTTCGGTGCTATCATTCACAAAACAGTAGGTTTCTTGAACACGTTTTCTTTTGTTCTCTGGGGCTAACATATGGACTAGCTTGTCGAGGGGGAGAAGTACATCGTAGACAACGGACATCTGATTGCCTGGAACTGCAAGTATGTAATGGAACGTGTTGCCTCTGGAGGTATCATCTCAGGCCTTGCTTCAGCAGAGGGTTTGGTTTGTAAATTTACTGGTCCCGGAACGGTCTACATGCAAACACGGAACTCGGTGAGTGATTTTTCCTGTCTGTGGTCCATTCTGTCACTAACAAGGCTATAGAGGGCCTTTGCTGCTTTCATGGGTGGGCAACAGTATCAGGGATAATTGTTTCGTGGAGCCATGAAGAGCAAGTGAAAGCGAGTGCCTGCCTATGATTTGTGTAGTGTTTATTCTTCTTGAAGTATTTTGGGCTTTCAACTTTTAACTGGGTTACTGGCCTTCTCTCGATACCTCTAATTATCTACCTAAATACCAGCGTACCTATCGAAGCACCTTGCCTGGTCCTGCTCACAAACATGCGTCTATGAGATTTTCCCATATATTCCGGATTTCTACTATGGTACGAAGTCTTTGTACCTTTTTGTCTGTTTCGGAGCTCGATATTCCCTCCTTCTCGAATTAGTTTGATCACCCAGTTGAATTTTGAGTCTGAGGGAAAGACGCGAGTCATTCTTGGGGAGCAGGAACAGATAAAGGCATGGCACTTAAGTGCTTTCTTCGTTGTATATGATTACTCTAATCGCGCCTTCCACATCCTCAGAATTGCTATCAAAGTAAGGGAGGTATTCATTTCACGACCCCCCTCACGGATTTCCTGTTTTCCATCTTCACCACCACAGGTAGCTTGGCCTTCATTTGCAAGACAGCCAAACCCCTTTTTGGACAATCTATTCCGCTATACGCAGCATTAAAACAAATTGTCTCCGGCAAAGACGCCTGAGCAAAAGCGAATTCACTTGTCAGCGATCGTCCCCGAAGCTTATCAAGTTCCCCTTTTTGGCACCATATCTTTGAGGCAAGCTTAGCACCTTTGCCGCGAAGCGCCTGTCCACGCAGTTTCCCCATTACGAGTTTCGATTGAATCACTCGTATCTCAATATAAGTATGTTTCCTGAAACTTACCGGCCGGCTCAATTTGATGACTTGGGATCTTGGTTGTCCGATACAGGAACTGAGACTGACACCTGATGTAGGCACCACTCAACATTTCCTCTACCGAGGCGACAACTTTGAGTTAGAGACTCACCTTGGTTTTCTGATGAACTGAAAGAAATGCCTTACGACAAATAGAATCAACAGGCTACAAACTTAAACTCGAGACGTATGCACTGCTGACCGTCAAGAAAAGACGCAGAAGCATCACTAGCATCCTACACCAAGCACTTGTTCTGTGTTTGTTTAGAAGCTTACGGCATTTCTAACACTGGCAACCATTGGCGGACTATCTTCACATGATCAAATTTGATTAGGATTCGTGGTGCATCTGACAATCTCCGGTCAACGCATTGAGGCGCTCAAGATCAAATTTCGGCATGGCCTTCGAAAAGAGGATTCGAGGCCGAATGGCTCAATCCATGATTTCAATCGACACAACCACTGATGATTCTTTTGAGGAACTGTCTTCAGCACCGTCTGTTTCGCGGAGAGAATACCCGGATGAAAACCTCGCGAGTTCAAAGTTTGCTGAAGCAATGAACAACCCAGACTGGCGTCGTCGACGCGATGGATTCAGTGCTTCTGACCTTACTGACACAACCAACAGCACAAACCAAGCCAGCCTACATTGTCACGAGGTTGACAACAGCGGCACAGAAGGAGGGTACATCTCCCATATGAGGAATGGAAACATATCTCCGTGGACTTTCATTGACAATTCCAATCAATTCCAACCGTGTTTCTGCGGTTCTGAGACTGATATCAAGGAATCGAACGTGTCTTCTACTAAACAAGAATATGATAATGCGCACGCAGCTGATGCCATGAGTGGACTCTGTACTATCCGGCTTAACGTCGACCTGGCCGGTGGCCACAGCAAAGACCGCCAACTCCGTGTTCTTCAAGTCTCACCCCTTCCTTCTTACGCTGCCAGCACACAGGAGAATAGAACGGAAGTCCCTCATATTGATAAAGAGGCTCCTATTGCCTACGTGCAACGTGTGATCAGAAAACAGCGAACAACTATGCAAAGAACTGATAACTTCAATGCAGAAAGAGGTCGAACTCCTCGCCGTATTTTCCCCACAGAGACCGGAAACGAGAGCGAACTCGACAAAGAAAGGACCTACAAGGCCAGGCAAGCTGTGCTGAAGGACCCAGCTGTTGCCAACATCGGTAGCGCACATGCAAAATCCCAACCAACGGTACTCAGTGGCCTGTCATCGCCAGCTGAGCAAACCAGAAAGAGTGAAGAACTCGAACGCAGAAAAGCCGCTTTCATGAAAATCTTGCAGAAGCTTCAGAAAGGGTCAAAAAATGAGACTGAAAACACCAAGAGAGACACAAACAGGCCCTTTATCAGTCATGGTTATCCGTGGGGCCCAAAATCAAGCCAGCAGCCGGGCCAATCTAAACAACAAAGCTCTGATTCCGGTATTGGCTCTCTTTATAGCGACCACCCGAGAAATGAGGACTCATCTAATGACTCCGGAGTCCGAATTGATTCTGATGCTCTCACACATGGGTTGAACCCTAGGGCAAGGGAATTCCTGTCATTCAAAAGAAGTTTCCCGGCAGTACCACACACTCTAGGAATTGTCAACTCTCCAGAAGACGATATTCTGAAGAGTATGTTGCTAAAGCAAACTGAGAATGAAAACGAACACACAGTTGAAAAGACCACCAGAACTGCGTCCCATAACATGGACGACATTTCTGTTCCCCTACTACAGTCAGATATTGGTGCCAACAGCACAGAGAGTACATCCGTTCCAGCGGTAAGCACAGCTGATTCAACCAAGCAGGACCTAGGAGAGGTCGCCTACTCATCAAATATATCGCCGCCCGCCAAGTATGTATTCCCAGGGGGTGCTTGTGGCCCTCCAGTGCGAAATATCCTCACTCCTGGAGTGCTACCGGGACTTGGAATCCTGCCAACGCCTGCCACGTTCGGCAATACGCCGAACGTAGCAATGTTTAGTCCTCTTCTACCACAGTATCCTGTTGCATCAGGTCACTTCATGGACACTTCTGCAGCGCCTCAGATTCTCTTTAACTCAACGCCGGGAAGTAGTTATTATCAACCTCGCCTACACCCTGTTCCCAAACCGACAAACCCTGACCCAATTCAGCAGCAAAAATATGAAGAATACATTGAATGGCGTAAAGCTCATGAGCCTGGATACGCACTTGCATGCAAAGGTCGGCAACAACGCCGTGCCCAACGTGGTATAGCAACGCAACCTGTATCAATGCATCACGCTTCGTGCGAAGGAGCCCAAATGGTTCAGTGATTAGTTTGGATGATGGAATGTGGAGAGAAACTTGAAGAAGAAAAGAACATGTTCTGACATTAGCAACTCTGTCGTTGTGCAAACCAAGCACGACCAGACCAAACCAATAATTCTCGCATTCATTCCCTCCTTGTATCCATTACCTGCGTAAGACAGAACATGAATCCATTCTTATCAAAAAGTACCATAGTTAAGAAGTTGTATATATACGATGGTGGTATAATAATTGAAGAAACGCCAGGAGAAACCCTTAAATACCCAATACATTGTTCGCGACTCTTCAGTATTACGACCCCAAATTACAGACATACCAAAACGCATTTGCGACACCAGTTCGTGAAATGTAAAACTTGCAAAGATTGAAAAATGATGCCGTGGTTGCATGAAGCCAATCGCATGGCTTCTAGCATTCCTCACCCTCTGCGTCCTCATCCAGGCCCTCGTCATGAACGCTGGTTAGCCTTGATAACTCTGTCTTAGCCGCCTTGAGCGGTTGACATGTCTCCCAACCTCCGCTAGTGGACACGATGACACGAACGTTGGGGTGAGAAGCCCATTCCGTGAGAGTCTCGTCGCTTGTACCCCCGAAAACGACATGTGGCTCCTCATTCTTGGAGGCACGCTCAAGGTGAACAGCGACATGCTCCATTCGATCATCCCAAGTCTTATAGCCGTTATTGAAGACTATTGTGCAGCCCTTAGCTGGGCAATCCATGTAGTCTGGCAATTTGCAACGCTGCCGGAATGCTTCCTCCTGTAACTTTTTCTCTTGAGCTAACCACTCAGGAGGGAAGGTCTTGTTTTTCTTGTCAGCCTTGGCAACCTCTTCAGGTGCGTGCATACGGCGTATGTGCTGTGTGTAGAGGTCTTTTCTTTTAAAGACCCTGCAATGCGTAGCGGTGCCCAAAACACCTTTCAGTGGGGTTGAAGGATATCCGCAGGCACCAGTTGTACAAAGCCAGTAGTGTAGGTTCAAATGCTGAGCCGAAACATGTCTTTTCCATTCATTCTTGTTTGCAAAAGCGTGGTTACAGCCCGCAAAATGGAAGACGCAGATGAAAGGGCGAGTATGCATAGCATTGATGTGTTTCTGCAATGACACGTCGTCGTTGAACACTTTCTGGCAATGTATGCACAATATGCTTTCACATGAGGAGAGTAATTTCCGCGCTGGGGTACCGTGGACAATAGGCCGTGATTTGGCAACCTTTCCTCTGCTAGCATTGGTGCTGGAACTTAGTCGTCTAGTGCGGGCCCGTCGACTGCCACCTTTGGCATTTCGAGGTGACTTGATTCTACAGTTGGGTCTGTATTCATCGTCACCATCGTCGCCATGGATAGTCTCAGCTTCGTTTTCGAGATTTACGTCCAGATCCGTGTCGTCAGGATCAGGGTAGGCCGTCTTCGTATCGGGTTGAGGATATAACTCTTGAGGTAAAGGGTCGAAAGAAGATGGAGAACTCGAGCCGTCACCTTGGTAGATGGAATTGGGAGTGGTGCCGTCAAACTCAGCATTCATGTCGAGGGTGAAAGCATTGATCTCTTGCTCCTCTCTGATTCCAGAAAAGGGTTGACTTGGTTCAATGATAGCCGGGTCCACACATCCTTGCGGACCACTTGATAGTCCGTAAAGGGAGACACTAGGTGACAGAGAGCCTGAACCAACAATGTTCGGAGACAAGACTGCAACATCGGACGGCGTAGAAGGGCCTAGAGTGCTGACATGTGCATCATTATCTGTCCAATTGGGACTGTGTGGTCCACTCGCAGCTGATGATGGTTGGTAGGACATTGGAGAGCCCGGACGGACTTGTGAATTTTGATGGGCAGGACCACTCATATCAGGGTAAATCCCGGTATATTGAGTGCCTGGGATATCAACGTATGATGAAGCGATGAAGAAGCTGCTCTGAGGCTCTTGCAGATACCTTTGCATGCTGTTGGTGCCACAGTAGATACCTTCGTGGCTGGGATAGGGTGCTATATGTTGAAGAAGGGGATCAATTTGGCAGGTGAAATCTTCGGGATTTGCTGAGTCAGGGCTGGAATAGGAGAAATAACGTGTGTTGGATAAACACCTAGCTCCTTTGTTCCTCTCATAGGGTGAATGGAAAGTCATGGTGTTAACAGATCCCCTTCTGTTAGAGAGGCACTGTAAGTAAGGCCCTTTACGGCGAAAGAGAAGAAGAAGAACAAGAGCACGGTATGCCAAAGTCTTCAGAGCGAAGAAAACCTGGAGGAGAAAGTGCCAATGAGCTGTTCAAGTTCTAGCGCCGAAGTTAAGAACCATCAGCTCTGAAATGGTGAATGGGCATGTATATCATGAGTGCAAAATGTGCGAGTTGGTAACGCAAGACGTTGGACGTATAAGTCACCTGTAGCGCAAGCTCGGGGAGCCAAGGTGAGTGGGAGGCTTGGTGTAAGTAGGAATGGAAAAAAGCGAAATTCACAAAGTGTTGACCAGAAAGGGATTGCTAGGATTGTTGACCACAATAGAGAGGAGTCGCCATGGTGGAGGGCGAGGGCGAGGGCGAGGGCAGACATCTTAATAGATTATAAAGACCCCAAGATTTGTATGGCCAGAAGGTCTCGCCAGCCTATCTCGAGAGACCCGCCGACGCGGGCATTGGGCACTCCCTGAGTTGGTCGAGCAGAGCCTCAAGTACGTACCTCAGCCTGAAGAGGCATCGGTGGAAGTGGAGCACTGCGCTGATCCCATCTATTACTCTTCAGGACGACCTGCAGCAGCATGGGACTCCAGACCTGACCCTGACCGGCCTCGCCCTGTCATCCTTGGGAGAAGATGGTGTGGGAGCCGGGACGGAGCCGTCAAGTGGAAGGATACCTTGATGTAGGTAGGAAAAAAATGCCCAAATACGAATCTGGTGGCCGAGACGGGAGATAGAGACTTTTGTGAGCTGTAGCTGCTAGGTGAGGTTGGTTTCATCTCCCAAACTCTGTCCCAGGTCGGTATGCACTCGAATTCTTCGAATAACTATCAGACATTTTCGAACTGACAGCGGGTATGCATCGCTGAGAGAAGCCATGTTGACATCGTCTTCAGTCATTGGCGGCCAAGTCCATGGCCGGTAATGCTAGTCCAGGGCACGCACACGGGGGTGAGTGAGCTTAACGCCACGCAACAAGACGGTAAGGCCCGTTCAGCCGCCATGTCAGTACTGTATGTATTGCGCCAATGTGGATGGATACGTGCCAGTGTGAGTGAGTCTAAGCATTCCTTGCAGCCGCAACGGTGATGCGACGGCGATGGCGATGCGGCGTTGAATGTTGATAGGCCGGTAGAGTATGAACTGTGTCTGTGCCCGAGAATGGGTAGGCCAGGGATGAGCAAAGCAAAGTAAAGCTCAATCGTCAATCCTCCAGCAAGCTGACGCTGATGACTGGCCTGAGACAATTTGATGCAAGACGTCTCTTCCTGGTGACGGCCACCTCTGATTAGGGCCATCATTGCGCGAGTGTGGATAGCCGCCAAGTCAGAGAGAGCCTGCAGAGTGTTAACCCCAGTAAAATCCGCGTCAGTGAGCGAGGATCGCGATTAGTGGCGGCTAATATTTTCCAAGAATGACCCTTGAAACGTTTCATGACGAGTAACTACGTGCTGTGTCATGTGTGTCTCCCTACCTAGGTAGTCAGGGCTGGAGTTGTTGACGATTTGAGAACTCGATGAGAATGCGAAATATTTCTTCCAGTGGTAGTTTTGACGAACTCCTCCTTATCCCCAAAGAAACGAAATCACTCATGGTTGAGGTCCTCCAGCGCGAGCCAGAGCTGGAGCTGGAGGATCGACGACAGGCGTTAAACGTTAGGTTGGTTAATTTAATGGAGCCAAGGAAATACCTCTCCTGCCTCTCCAGCACTAAACCTTTGTGGGCCAAGTCTACACATATGAGCACCTTAAAAAAGTAGGCGGCCATCGCCTAGATCTTGGCCAATAATGAGCACTAGAAGAGAGGCTAGTGGATTGCTAGAGCCAACAGACTTACAAGCATTGCCTCGCCCGACCTGGGTCTTGGCTGTCACTCCTTGACTGTCTAGACTGTTTATGAGTTCCCGCCCCATGCCATGCCATCCCGTCTTACACAAACGTTACCCTGGTGTACATACACTATACCGTGCAACTGATGGGGGGGAGGGGCAGAGGCAGGCCAATCTGATTTATCGCACGAGTTTGGCTTTCAGCTCTCGTTCTTCTATTGGCACAAAGATCCTTGTCAACATCGATCCTCAATGACACCCCGTCTCCAGTCTGATAATCAAGAGTCCAACAACAGAATCTCGAGAATGCTTGTTCAGGTACTCATTCCTCCAGCAACTACTCGGTACTATACCATGTAAGTTATAGTTATGTCATGGAGAATAAGGGAGTATGGTCGCACCTTATTCGAGAGCAGATTCTCTGCAAAGAATACAGCAATTTGAACAAACAATCGGGTCATCATGCTGTCCTGGACTCGGAAGAAGACACCTGTGTAAGTCACTATTGGTCCGGGGAGCAGGTCGGGGGGTACGGGCCTTGTTCTTCATGACAGATATCAATTATGAATCATCACAATACGGCAGCAGGGCTGAGTCCATAGCTACACACACCTCCATTCGCATGCACGCGCCATGGGGCTGTCTGGGTCAAAGATTAATGTCTGCAAGGCGATGGTACATGGACGAAGTATTAACAGCCCCCAATATGAGCCTTGGGATTGTCCCGTAATATTGTATGCCGAATGAATATCGAGTACCTCGCTTCAGCTGGAGCGAGCTGGATGTTGGGTTCATCTATTTTGAGCCATGTATGTACGAATACGTAAATTTACGTCTGCCATCTTCGTATCTTGATCCGACTGGATGAACCGAGTGCGTGGATTCAGGTTGACTCCAGTGCACACAGTCCTTCAGCCTCTTTACAACCTGGCTCGAGTCACAGTCAGCGTTGTACCACTCTCAACCGCTATGTAATTAGGAAATCCAACATGTCAGCGTTAGATGTCAAGCTGAACCATTAGGCGCCGCTGTTAACGTGAAGTCACTTGTCCCCAATGATACAGCAGCCTTTTGAAATCTATCTCAAGCATAGTGGAACCAAAACTCTCCGTCGTTCGGCTCATCCATTCCACAACCATCGAGATGAACCCCTCTCATGGCGATCCCGCTTCATGGGGTGATCAAGATGGTGCCGAGACCTTTGGCTCCTGCATTAACTTGATGGTACCAGTCGTTGAGATGCATGTCTGGGCTCACTCGAGCGTCGGGAGGATCGGTGTCTTCCCCAAGTGTGGTGCAGATCTTATCTTCCGTGGGTAACCCCTGCGAGATAGCCTATCTACTCCGTACTCTGTCGTATGTACTTTCTTCAACCCCATGCCCCTGTGGGGAGAGCAAGGGCCATGTTAGTGGCCGCCCTTGGTCCCTTGTGTAACATGACAAGTGATGTAGACTACCCAACGCGGCTCCTGGGGAAATGAGCAACTACCAGAAACTCACAGCGGTGCCTTGGCTGACCCCTCAGATACCAATAGTTCCTTTTGTCGTCAATGAATCATTATGCGCCTGTGACACACATAGAATGCATGTCCGGCGAGGCAACTCGTGTGTCGGGTTCAGCTCTGAAGCATCTCGTCCACATGGACCTCATGGCTGCTCTTGATCACGCCGCGGGAGCTTATCCGGGGCGCCTGTTGGAGTGGCTTGAAACTGAGACAATAGTCCGCGCCATGCCAGTCGGTGGTCAACTAAACTGGAAATGCGTCGTATGCGCCAGGGCACTATTCGAGCGTGCGGACGGCACTCGAAGTTAGCCGATGCCCCTGTCTTCTTGGCTTTGTTGATCCTACCGGGGCCGTTTGGTAATATCCCGGACCAGACTCTCACTAGTAATTCGTGATATATCAGGAGCAAATCTCACAATTGCCCTGGCTGCCTGGCCACTGCCTGTCTTATAGCATTGCTATGATTGGGGCTCGCACTCAAGCATCAACGTGCTCTTGATTTCTGCACATCCTAACCTTAGCCTTGTTGGAAACTGCAGAAGGCGAAGATAAGATCAATTTCATTCTATTATAAATACAAGTACTTCCCAGGCAAAAACGACCCTTTTGACTCTTGTAACTTGTAAACATCCGAATATGCCACATGACGGGGGTATATCATTCGCATCATAAAAACAGAAAAGGGAATATCCGTTGATTATAGTATAACATTGACACGCTGAACACAATAAGCTAACTGTCGCTTGTAGATGGAATTGCGTGCCAAGTACAGTTCTTGCACGAACGTTGGTTGCACTCGCAGCACAACGTGTTGTTGCTGAAACTGTTTTCAACGGCACAATTACACTATTTGAATGTGTCAGTCTGGTTGCGATTGGCATTTGGGCCGGAGCTCTACTCACACATGTCCACATATACATATCCTTCTTTCTACCTCGGCGATCTTCACCACTGTTTTCTGTAGAAACACTGCTCTGAGGAGATATCGGATCACATGGGGATGATCCAGATGAGGATTCAGACTCATCCACCTGGGGAGCCGAGGGGACAATTCTGTGGTCCTTCTCATGTATCCACTCGCTGATGTCTCTCTGGGGTACACGACGGCCAGAGAAATGGTCGTCGATGTGATCGCAACGTTTCGCCCAGGTGTTGTCTGTCTCTCTAATCTCAACAGTTTCCTGACAGAAGCCGCACCAAAAGTGAGCATCGCAGTGACGACCCTTTCGACAACCTTCAACTTTCTCTTCGAGCTTGCTGGTATCTGTAATCTCATGCTCCTTCGAAAGATGGTTCCGGAAGCTCTCACGGCGGTAGCAAACCTTACCACAAGGCTCAGCAGAATCAGGCTTGACGCAGTCACATATCCATGTCTCGAGCTGATAATGCTGGATGGATTCATGTCTCTTCCAATCGTTCTTGCTTCCAAATGTCTTTTTGCAATCGGCAAAAGTGCACCCGTATGGCTTTGAATGCCTCTTCTGGTGCTTCCTATAGAAATAGTTAGCCAAGATATTCAGCGTGTTGGACAATAACACTTACTTCAGCTCGCACAGACGAGGAAATGCTTTGTCACAATCTTGACATTTGTGAGGATGTGATTGGCTCTTGCTGTTCACTGTATGTAGTTTTGAGGCCTCCTCTCCGAGGTCTGCGAATCGCTTCTTCAGATAGCTTGCGATGAGTTCTTTTGGTATTTTATCAAGAAGGTCAACGTATGCTGATTCTGGGCTCACATCGGACGGTGTTTCACTTTCTTTCTCGAGTGGGGGGATTGCTTTAGGAGTCCGTTGGGCTTCGTCAGCGTCAACCATTCTGACATCAACCTGTTGGCTTCCCGAGTCCCCACTGTTGCGAGAGCCGTCTGTAGTTGTTCCTTCACCTTGCTGCACGCCGTCCATAGTTTCTAGTGCATCATCGTCAGGCTGTTCAGCTTCAGAAGCGGTGACATCGTCACCCGGCGCATCCTCCTCAGAAGCGGATACCGGCCATTGGTTCGATGGCAGAGCACTGCGCCCATGGATAATGTCAGGGTGAACAAAGTTCTCGTCACCTTCTCGTACCGTTGCAAGGCTCGATGCATCTCGATCAAAAGATAAAGAGGGTGGTCCTCGAGGAGGATTGTTTGTACCGGATTGGGATTGTGAAGCCCGTCGTTCACCATACGGCACCCGGAAGGATAGAATTGTTGAGGGGTGGGCAAGACCAGGTAACTGTTCTTGTGCCTGGAGATATGCCATGGCACTCCCTCCCACGCCCTCGAGGTCTTGCGATGGAACTGGACTGCAGTTTATTAGCTAACTTCTCGGTACCAGAGAAAAGTATGGGGCTAAAAAGGAAGGGAGAGAAAAGGCATACCGATGCACATATTCAGAGAGATCGTCATTGGCTGAATATGTCTTTGCATGAATTCTCTGCAGGTGTGACCTAAAGTTGTCTGCCCTTGGCCAGATTTTACTTTTCTTCGCACAATTGCCAATATTACACACAAAGGTGCGACCAGAAACAGTGCGGTCGCTATGTACAGTTCTCTTATGTCTGTCAAGGTCGTTCTTGGAAGTGAAGCCTTTCTCACGCGAGCAGCCTGTAACGTCACAGTGCCACGGAAGAGAATGTTTCAATTCATGTTTTCTAGGCTCTATCAGTAAAGGGGTGATCAATGGAGGTTAAACCCGTGTGCTCACCTTAGCTCGGAACGTGTACGGCATCGTTTCTGGCATTCACCACAAATCCAACGTCGCTCTCCACCAACCGGGGCCGTTGCAACGCTTGCGGGCGGATAAGGTCGGACCCATTGGTCTTGATATAAGTGAGCATCGTTGGAGGCTGGTTGACACTGTAGTTGAAGGGTTTCCAGGTTTCTGTTGACAAGCTGGGCATCCGAGTTTTGAGGTTCCAAATTTTGGACATCAGGGTCCATATCTTCGCCATATGCAGAAGGGTTGCCGATGCTATGAGTCAAGCGGCTGCCGTAGGCCGAATCCTCTGGGTTGGTATCGCATTCTGATAAAAGTGGTTTGCTCCGATAGTCTTGATATGAAGTTTGGAAGTTGGCGGATCCAATAAGTTGCGAACGGGTCTGGCCATCATTAGGCGCACCGAAGGCAAGAGGGTTCCAGGGATCATCTCCAGCCCAGTTTTGCCAAAAAGGGTTCGTGGTCTGATGCCTCTGCTGACCCAGAGTAGCCAGGTTCGAGCTCTGCTGTTGAGCCGCCTGCGGGGAAACATTGGCGCTGCCTCGCGGTTCCTGTGAAGAGCTAAAGGAGTCCATTCTGCGGGCAGAAAGTCGGTGTTGCTATCAGAGTGACCGGACGCGCTAAATATAGATGATTTCGAGCCGTACTGTTTATCTGAGCAGCACCGCTAGGGGCGATAATTGGGAGCCCAGGAATGATCGTGTAGATGAACAGTAGTCGCCACAACGATTCAAGAGCGGCTAGGGCCTCGAGTTAGCCGTTATATTGTAGCAGTACATCATAATCTGTCAGAGTTGATAGACAGGAGGGCTACAAGTCATTCGACTTTGGTAGGGACAACAAGGTTCTCGACCCAACACTGTCGATCGAATTGGGTAGGACACATAAGAGAGAGACAGAGAGAGAGACACAGCAACCAGAAGAATCAAAGGAATCAAAAGGCATACATTAGGCTGAGGTCAAATAGCTGGGTCCAGCACAAACAAGCGTTGAATCCAGGGTCCAAGTCCAACAAGGGATCCAGGTCGGACGACTGATGACAGATACTAGCGTGAGGTTTTTGTCAAGTCAGCAGGTCGAAGCCAGAGAGATCCCCAAGTGGTTGACCGAGCTGGCTGGTAGCTACACCAGTGATAGTCGATTGCCTTAGGTATATGTTGTGTTGTGTTGTGTTGTGTTTCGCGTCAGGGTGTCACTACCAAAGTAGCATGAGCCATGGGTTAGTAGGCAAGCATTGAGATGTATAGGTTGGCTTAGAAAAAGGCAGAAGGCAAAGGAGGATGGATGCAGAAGCGCAAATGAAGATGTAAATGGCGGGGGGGAGCGATAGGGAAATAGAGGAGGGAAGAGTCGCTGTGATGAAATAAAAGAAGGTAATGGGACGGTATTGTATTTGGCAAGTACAGTTCCGGGTGAGATATGAGCGACTCTGTCTTCCCCAAACCGCCTCACTTTGAGGCTTTGCTATGCATTTGAACCAATCAGCATTCTTCTTTCAACCCCCAAAATACTAGGCATCCGGCGAGGCAGCCTGCGTTCGCCCGCTGACGAAACTTAGTTGAAAGTACGTTTTTGCGAACCATCAATTAATGATGCGGCTGAATTTGCAACGGATCATAATATGTCTACATACGTCACCAGCATATGATTAGAACGCCTCTATAAGAACATTCGGTTTCCTTTTTCACAATTCGGTGCTTCGAACCGGTATCTCTTTATTTACCGTGTCACCCACGATCACCAGGACTAAACAAACGGTCGCGACTATTGCCGTCATTCTGTATCATCATCAACAATTAAAGCATACGGCCCCATACGACTGATGGTCCTGATTCACAAGAAAAATCGAAGAATAAAAGCTCAGCTACCACAGTTTCCCGACACAGCATTGATTCTCAGATGTATGTTGTTGCTCATAGCCAGCAAACGCAAAACGCCCCTTATTGCAAGTGCGCCAAGCTCTTTATCACATCAAAACCATGACAATTATCCTCAATTGTTGATATATTCTGTCATGGAATACTCGGCTTATCATATGCATGTCTAGGACACCCCCCTAGAATACCCAATAACAAGCACCTGGTTCACTTCTTTATCCACCTCTGGATAGCACCATTCTTCATGACTCGATGATTTGGTCCGTTGTCTCTTCTCTCATCTACTCACTTGGGTCCAGCTTGATTTGGCCACATGCATTGTGCAGTTCTTCATTAGCCTTGATAATATCTGCACGTTGCCGAACATCCCACTATTTATCCTGGATCAACCTCCTCGAGGCCGAATGTGGCTGAACGAAAACGATTCAAGATATCTATTGAAATGTAAGTGGCGGCAATAGCCTGTTGGAGGATGAATGTATATCGCGCGAGGACCTCAGCTCATGTCGAGACCCGTTGGGTTGAGAAAGACAACAGCAGCACCAGTGCCTCCTGCGTATGCCCGTCCTTCTCAACTTGAACCCTCGACCAGTTCGAAACTCCGATGCCCCACGACTCTCAAGTGAGACCTGGCATTCGTGTTCTCGTTTGATATTTAGATTGCGGTGCTTCTTCGTTGATACGATATTCCAGATATCGCCAAAGGAGCTATCCAGCTTATTCTGAATATTGAAAAAAGACATAGAAGAAACGCGATGAAAACTCCGCCAACAGACCCCCATGAGACACACTGGGTAACACGAGACTCGAATCCTCCCTGACCCCTTGTTCGATAATCACTTTTTGTCTATGCAGCCAGCTGTTTTCAGCGCTGCAAGGAAAATGTGCAGCTAATATCATTATGGGTTGCAGATAGTCCATTGCATAGGCCGATTCCTCAAATATTTTGGAAGTCGATTGGATGATAAAGACTAGAACCCTTGTCTATTGCCCGACAGCTGGATGATACAGGAACTGGGGAAACGAGGAAACGAGGAAACAAGGAAACGATAATAGGGTATACTTCAATGGACGAACTCTGAAGCCGGCGTCGGCTCTCTTACTATAAAATGTGCATCCTTTGCCACCGATCAGTCGTTATCACTAAGTCTGTTCGCTATCATCTACGGTTTTAGTTTGTTGATCACTTACTCATACGTTGGACCTCGCAACTCAGACTCCTTGCAACGACTTAGGAAGCTCTTGTAAGAAGTTACTACCTATTATCGAGGCTCGCCTAAATAACTTAATCACATCAGGATAATTCAAGTCAAAGGCAATTGCCATAACAACAAAAATGTGCGATTGGGAAGAGTTTCTCTTCGCATGCAATCACTCGACCCTCCGCCTCAAGTCATACTGCCACTTTGCTCGCAACGACCCTAATCATCAATGTTTTGGAGTCAAGGTCCTGCGCAAGTCATGGAGGCAATGCGTTCCTTGCGACAACTGTGCTATCGCTTGCCGGGCAAGCGAATCTCAGGCACAACATAACTGCGATCAGGAACAGTCTTTGCAAAGACATCGCGGATAAGTTTGGAGGCTTTCGATCAGTTATGAGCTTGGGTTGTCAATGGTTTATGAGTGTTGTTGGCTAAGGATTTCATCTTGTCGGTCACCCCCTTCTATAATCCTAAATGCCATAACCTCTATCTTTGTCAATCAGTTCGTATACATGAGTAGAAATCGCCGCCGATGTAATTATAGGCACAGCACTCGTGTGATATAAGCATGCATGAACCTCTTTTTGGTCCCCAAAGATCTCATATGTGACACGTAGTGCTCAAGCTTCGCTATCCAGGTCTATCTGTCCAGAAACCAACACTCGTGTGAAACTGGGCTGTCAGGCGTAGATGCTACCCCTCGCTTTCCTCCGAGCAGAGACAGGCTACAGGCCGGACCCAAATAGCGCCACAGACGGTAGGATGGGTCGAAATGGTAAGGATAAGACAGAAGCGTTGTGGGCCCGTTTTGTGCAACGCTGCTTGTACGAGAGCACTAAGTTGACAAAACATGAAAGCTGGGAGGGGGTGGACTTAAAGCGGAAGATCTACTGCCCAAGACCAGGTTTGCCTCGATTGAGTATACAAGGGCACACTGTGGCTTGAGCGAGAGAAGTGAGCGTTTGTGTGATCGGTGTTGAGATAGTCTCTCAGCATGTCGGCCATAGCATAGGACCATTCGGTGAGCTACAGACTGCATCTTAGATCCTTCGAGCTTCCTGGGCCCATGGCGGCAGAGAATCAGAGAGTCGAACCACTTCTTATTGTCCACAAAAAAAAATTATAATGAAGATGAAGGTTTTATAACTTGACTTGAGTACTCGGAGGGTACTCGGCCAGTCAGTCCATGTTCGTGGCACCTTCAACAACACCAACGACGTTGTACCGCTTTGAAAAGAAAGTAATCCAGTCATTCAATACGCCCTTTTCCTTCTCATCCAAATCCTGCCACTCTGGCCGTGCATCCTCTGGCTTGGTCGAAGTCTTGCCGAGAGCTCTCGAGGCATCCTTGCCGGCAAAGACTGGTCATGTCAGTTAGGTATCGTGGGCTGAGGCATATGCAATCAGAAGATTTACCATTGTAGGAAGCTCCAGGAAGGTAAGCTTTGTTTCCAGTCACGTCGTAAACCTTGCCCTGTGTTTGACGTGATCAGTCGTGCTCACACCAGATTGATCATGCAGCCAGTTGCTTGCCATGGGAAATTATACCTTGATGGCTACGTAACACTTGTTTCCATCCGCACCTTTCTTCAGATTAGCAATGTCCAATTCAAAAGTCCCAGATACAAGACTAAGTCAAAGCCAGCATGATGCTTTAGCTGAGCATCATGAGGGGCGGGCCGTACCGTTGGCTTTAGCGAGCTCTTCTCGAGAGATGATGTCGTCCTTTGGGGGGTCGAGGTTCACAGGAACCTTAGGTTCAAACTTTCCAGCCATTATTTTGGTTGTAGTGTAAGAACGAGAGAGTAGCAAGGGAATAAGTTTGAATGGTTCTGGGCGGTTCTCCAGATTCCGTCATATGCAATCTCTCCCCTCGCCCCGCCAAAACCAAAGACGACCCTGAACTTTCGCGCCCAAAAAGCCTCGGCCAAGTCAGCTCTAGTTACTAGCGGATTCCGAAACTGCCCTCCACTAAAGAATCTCATTGATTGGAAACGCTCAGGCCAGTATTCGTCCGAGAGATGGTCTGTGCGCAGTTACGATGAGCTCCATGTTAGCATCCACTTACAGCTTTTCAATCGCGACGCTTGTCATCACCACCATAACCATACAAAAAGAAGCCCCAGCCATCACTCGCCGAGGGACTCGTCAACCGGCTTACCATGTCGGTATCAGCAGTTGCATCGCTGAGACCCCTCCGTCGGCGATGCTGGCAGCATCCAGCTTCCGGCCTGTTATCCGTCCAATTACGTTCACGAACAGCCACGGTCAACTTCTACACTGTTGTTGGTTTCCGGCCAGACCAGCGTCGATTCCAAACAAGCAATTCAAGTAATCGCCATGATGGAGATCTTGAAGCCAGAAAGAACCAGTTACCCAAGAAAAGTCAACCGACACCACCACAGATCACATTCCGCCAGTTTGCTGGCCGTGCTCTTGCTGCTGGCCTACGTAGTCTTGCAGTCGCCATGAGTCCAACCGGTATCAAGACAGCGTTCCGACAGAGCCCAGGCGCAACAACACTAGGAATCTTCATGTGAGTCCCAGAGCACACCCTTGGCTATTTCCTTGTGGTAACGATATCAGCCTCGGTGTGGTGTCAGTCATTGGCGCATACACCGTCTACCTCTACTTCAACTACTTCTACCACTACCAATTTACACGATACCCAAAACCCATCGCAAACTCTCTACGGCGAGCTCTATACTATACCAACATCAGTCCCGATTCCGAACTCGCTCTCAAGTACTATAAGCGCGCCATGGATCAATGCGCAGAGCATGGCCTGGATCCCTACTCTGACGAAGTTCTTGGTATTCGTATCCAGACTTCACACTGGCTGCAGAAGATCGGAAATTACAGCGGCTGCTTGCAGGTTCTTGAGGGCATCCTTGCCGATTGTAACAGGTGGATTCGGGTTATGGAGCACTCGGTCAAGGAAGGCAAAGTCAACGATGACGGCAGACTTGCCAAGCCTGCATCCGAGACGTCTGGGGCCTCTTCGACTCATGTCGCCAACGATGCCACTTCTCCCGATGAGCAAGAAGCGACTGAAGAGGACTTTGTCCCCGAAAGCTTATGGCATAAGAGGCAACGTCTTCTTACTAAGACTGTTGGGATTGCAATCAAACTTGGAGAGCTATACGCAGACGAACACGTTCTTGACCCTGATAGCTCTCAGAAGCACCTTATTTGGGCCGTTGAAACCGCTCTAAAAGAATTCCGTCGCCGCAAGGAGGAGGGTATCAAGCCCGGAGAGGGTGACTGGCTAAGTCCAGAGCAAATGGGTGGCGCTATGGAATCTTTGGGTCGTGACTACGAGCGCAAGAACCAGTTCCATCTCGCGATCCCTCTCTTCTTCCAAGCTCTTCGTCTTTGCGAAACGCCCTGCCACCGGCCCATCATTATGAACAACCTCGCAGCCAGTTTCGCCCAACATCCCATATTTGTTCCGCCTACCAGCGAGCCCTCCGAGATGATTAAGGAGCTGCATGACCCTGCAATGCCCACGACTCGAAAAGAGTGCTTAGAAGCTGCGCAGAACTGGGCCAAGAACGCTTATAAGCATGCAAAGGATGTTAGTGGCGACGAGCGTACAGAGGAATGCGACGAGGCTTGCGCTGTTGCTCTGTGTAACTGGGGCGATGTCGCAGCGATGTTGGGCAACAATGACTTGGCTCGCAAGAAGTACAAGCAGTGTATCGAAATGGCGGGCAAGCTTGGTTTTCCACATGCAGTGAAACAGGCTCAATCAGGACTTGCTAAGCTGATCTGAAAGCGAAAAGAACACACATGAAACACTTTCTCCACCCTGAATAGAGTATCTCGAATATTTTCGGGATGAAGCACATGTACATCAACTAGGCTTAGCCATGTAACAATAGGATGATAGATGAAACAACAATGCACCAATAATGATCAGAGACATCTGTCCCAGAAACTCCGCAGAGCAGCAGCTTCTATTGATTGCCATATCAATATCGAGGACATAACTAGACATTCATACTTGTCTACAACACACCAAGTCAGATCGTATTTTACAGACAGGAAATAGTACCTGACGTTCAACTCTACAGCCCAAGTTGCATTCCGATCATTATTTGATTCCTTAAAAAAAATATCCCAGACCCTAGCTCCTAACAAACACATCTCTTGGAAACGCCGTTACGCCTACCATCATGCCATTCGTTGCTTGCCTGAACCCAAACTTCGGCCTAAGAGGCCTACCCCGTCTTCTGTCGCTTTGCTTCCAACCCGCTTGCCACAGTTAGTGCTGTCCCTCCATTTCCGTTAGCAGGTAGGTCGGCTAGTGCAGTTCTACCATCCGCTGGAGGAGGCCGTTTCATTGCTGGGGGTCGATAGCTGCCCCTGTTTGCGAGTGGACTGCCTGGACCAGAAGGGGCGCCAATTCGACGAGTTTGATCGAGCGAAGGGTTTATGACATTTCCGCGTGCGCTCTGGGAGCTGGGCATGGAAGGTCGCACTGGGGTGAAGCTATTCGTGTTAGAGCGTGTAGCAGGTGCCACCGTTGCTTGACTATTAGTCGGAGCAACATGTTGGCCATTCTTTGCAACAGGTTTGGATGAATTATGGTCAATACCAGGGGTTTTGCGAATAGATGGACTTTCTGCCTTGGGGTTAAAAGCCTGCTGTCCCTGTGGCAAAGCAAGACGAGCATTACTCGAACCTTCAAGGGTAGATTCCGGTAGTTGATTCACGGCCTTTGCAGAGAAGAACCCTACGGTTTCGGGCATGTTTTGAGGTCCATTGGGTGGCGGACGAGGGTTGCCGACCTGGTTTGGAGTTGTTCGTCCTGAAGGTCCACCTTGTGGGCGATTGGAAAGTGCGGCTGCACCATTTGAGATGGCAGGGCGTTGCTGTCCGTGTATCGGAGTCTGCGGTGCTCGATTCGGAGGTCCAGTAGAATTCAACCTGCCAGTTTGTTGCTGAATTTGTTGGGCTGTTGTTCTGTTGGCGGGTTTCTCATTTGCGGATTGGCCCAAGATTGATGTTGAAAGCATTATTTCGTCCGGGTGGCCATCTTCTGGAACACAGAAGTCTGCCTCGTCGAGCTCTACAGATATTCAGCCTCGATTTCCTCAAATCCATCGGAGGACAAGATACCTCCAAGATAATCGTCAAATGACTCTGCAACAGGGAGTGGCGGCACCGGCTCTGTCTTGACCACAGGCACAGCGGGCGCCGCAGAAGTAGAGGCAGCGGCGGGTTCTTGTCTTACAACATCGCGCTTGATGAAGTCGGCGTGGCGGTGGAGATTGTCTTGATCGAACTTTTTGACGGGCTCAGCTTTCATTTTGGTGACTTGTTTCACGTAGTCTTTGTCGTATATGCAATTGCCCAAGACGTTGCCAAAGCTCCTCAAGGCGCGTTTCAGTCCGTCGGTAGTGCCCTCCTTCTTAGCCTTTTCAAAGGCCATTGCCTTTCCTTTTGCGTTCTCAATGGATCCGTATCCAATATCCTCATGGTAGGTGCCATCGCGTAGCGTAATTCGGACGATGACCGATAACCCGATACTGACGCGCTGTGTTTGAGGGTTCTCATCGGCGAAGTCAACTTGAATGTTTTGAATGGAGGACGACCATCCGTTAAAGCCAAATACTTCATTCGCTAATGTGATACACTTCTCAGCAGTTAGGTAATGGACTTTAGTACCACCAGGACCTGCACGAGCAGAAATATACTCAGGGCCAAGTTGTTTATCCAGTTTCGCTGAGATAGTTGCAATGTCCTTGGCAGCCCATTCTGCGACTCGTATGCGCGGCTCCTCGAAGGGATTCGTCACTGTAGTGTGCTGATCGCCTGGGCTGGGGAAACCGTCAGCGATAAGAACATTAAACGCGACACGTCTAGGGACATACGCAGGCATGGTGAAGGCTTGAACACAAACCAAAATTTATGTACACATGAAGAACTCGGAAATTGCCAGCAATGAGGATTCGTAGTAATAGAGCAAAATTGAGACAGTGTAGAGTCAAGGGCAAAATTTCGCCAGCAGTGCGGGCTTGATATTGATAAATGAGCAAGAGCGCGTTAACGATCAATCCAGGCAGTCGCGCCTCCACTTCAGTGTGACGGGAGAGCACGTGACACGCTTAGGCAAGGCCACTCGGGAGGCACCATCTTTGGTAAGGTAGTACGAAATTCCTGTTCTGGACAGCGGGAGTGCTGTAACCAGATTGTCAAGGGTCCACAATTGCCCCGCATGTCTCAAGGGGCCTTAAATCTAGGTACCTACCTACCTACCTTAAGTACTAAGGTATCTTCGTACCTCCATTACGGATTCGATATCTTGCCATCATGTAGGATAGAGGCCTTGAGTTCTCTCGCCTCCCAAAGACAAAAGTATCAAAGTAAATTTCGTATAGATATAAGAAGATTTGGTATAATTAGTGGCATTTGAATTAGACGGCTCATAATCTTGGCATCTTCAGTTTAGACCAGAGGCTTTCTTGCTCCCTCCCTAAGGTATGTGACACTTAGTATACTGTTATAGTACCAAAGTTGTCGACTTCAAGCTCGAGAACAGGATCTCGATGACAGGGAAAACATTTCAAAGAGGAATGCAATTCCTTGAAAGTAGAGAGCTATAAATACACGATGCTCAAGACGCAATTGGGATACAAACATCCATGATGGCTTACCTACTTTATAACGTGGCGTTCATCCTGGACCTTTTAGCTATAGATGTTTCTACTTGAAGATAACGTAAGTAGCTTGAATAACCTAGTTTCAACAAAAACTTTAATCTGATGAACGTTCATTCAATGCGTTGAGGTCACCTAGATGCGGCCATCAGTCTTTCCCTTTCGATTAGTGATATGGACTGAATAGAGCCAGATCGTTTGGATAACTCCATGGGATCTGAAAGACGGATACTGTTCACTCCACGATATGTCCTGGTCAGGGTGACATATTTGGCTGATAGAAAAAAGTACATGCAGGCATATCAACAGGCTACATCGACATACATCCAGTGGTGGTCATCACAGTAGTTAAATGAGGTTCGTGGAGAGCAGCCTGCAAGTTTTCTGCCAAGACTGTGAGGATAACAAACGAAATGTATCAAATTTCTACATACAGGCACATGCAGTCTGTCTGCGCTGTCGGGGTTGCTTGGGAAATCAGCCAAACCGCATAACAGTAATCCCTACTGGTTCATAAGTGAAGGAAAGGGATATAAAAGAAACGCACGCAAAACGCCAACCACCCTGCCATAAAATAAAGAAATGGGTGCCTCAAGTCTATGCCGCCAATGCTGCCAAATGAAAATCGTCGTGATGATTTGGTCGTAATATGTGCGAAGATGACTCGTCCGGTGCGCCGCGATATGCAATCATTCTCTTGGAAAGCCCCAGGTCACAACTGTCCCTACCAGGGCCCAACTCTAACGGGAGCTCCATAGGTTCCAGACATGAGCTGGTTGAGAATAGAATTAGGGTCAGAGGGCCCTCCAGCTCCTGGGTTTGCATTGGCGCCTATCCATCCAACACTCGTGGACATGGCGTTGATTGCTGAGGCAAGACGATCACCGGATTGTTCATTGTGTCGAGACAAAATTTGATCCCATCCTCCAGTATGCAAATTAAGACCACCAGCCCTCTTGCCAGCTTCGTTGATAACAAGCGCCCATGCCTTTGATATTTCTTCATATGCAGTTTCCTTATGGTGTCGGTATGTCTGCGGCTCCCAATTGGGAAGTCTATGAATAATGTTTGTGGCCTCGTCCAAGAATTCAAGTGATTTGGTAGGCTGGATTTCATTTGGTGGGAGAAATTGAGGGGTGAAATCAGATAGTGCGTCAATCAAAGCAACCAGCGGCTCTTTGATCCGATAGTAGGTGTATTCCGGGCTGGTTTCGCCGTATGGAATAGCATCCTTCAACTTCGCCTCGTAACCTTGCAAAACTTGCAGGGCAGACGGAACTGAAGGTCGAGGAGCTTGTGAGACAACCTCATGACCAATGTCGGGATGGGTTTCGCATATGCGCTCAAGAACGGTTCTTAGCTGAGAAGTATCGAGAGTCTCGAGAAGTCGTGGAAGTGCAAGAGGTCGACCGATGACTTCGTTGGATCGAACTTTTTTTGATGGTCGAGCTAGAGGCCGAGCAGAGATGGTAGGAGAACTCCTGGGTGACATAGTCTCATCACCATCCTCGTCGGCTTTGCGCTTTCGAGAGGCCATGCTGTGAAAGGGAGGCACTAAGTGTGTCAGTGGCGAAGAGCAGTTGGAAAGGTGGAAGAGTTGAGTGAGTTATCACATCTCGAATGGGGAATGATCGAGGCACGATAGCACTTACGGGATCGCTGAGGGGAGAGACGAGGGTTTTCGTGTTGATGAGGGAAGACAGGAGGCTGAGGCGAGAGCAGAACGTTCATATTGTCGCAAGTTCCAAAAGCATCCGATGGGACTCGGTAACGATCCTTGTTCAACAATCAATGAATGAACAAGTCACTCAAAGACAGTGCAAGCTGGATAAGCCAAAATTGGTGACGAATATGTTTGCCGACAAAGATGGTTTGTGTGTTGGCCGTTAAGACACCGGCGGTGGTCTCGTAGTGCTGGACGTCAAGAACCAAAGTTCCAAATTCTATCGCCAGTTGCGTGAATACAAATGGGTCGGGGAGTCAGCGTTAAGCACTGTGAATGTATGATAGAAGGGTTTGCTTGGCAGAATTGCTATACCGAGCGATACGATATGTCGAGCGAAATAAAGGATTCGTGGTGGAGGGTGAATGGCGTAGAAGAGGGTTTTAAGAAGGTGGAGGAGGATGAAGAGGTGGACAGGACTGGTGAAGTTGGGGTTGGTCAGGCTTTGAATGAGGGAGAGTTCCAAGGTTCCAGTGTTTTTGGTCCGTTGTCTGGGGCTAGTGAATTTTGCCTGGGCCTAGGTCGACGGGGGGTCACGAGGCATCTCATTCGCTCTGGCCACACCTGAGGCCCCCGTGGCAAGCCGCCCAGGCCTGGTAGCCACACGTGAACAGGGACCGGTTGAGGGGCATCTTCATGGTCCCCAGTATTAATTTAGCACCTTTTTGGGCTCAAGTGGCTGTTGGTCCGTTTCAATTTTCCTTCACCGCGCTGGCCGGGTCTACGATTCTCTGTCATGACTCTCGCAAATTTTCTTTAGGCATGAATTCAAGTATTTTCTTCACAGCTTACTGGTCAGAAGCGGTATAGAATTAGAAATCCGCCGGAGCTCTTTATGGCATACCCACCAATCAACACGACGGCAAAGTTAAGATTAACTAAGCCCGGGCCGTCTTGACGGGGCCGGAACGGGTCCTTTCCCTAATTCGGCCTCCGCCACCAGGCTTCGGCCAGCGACGGCCTCGGCGATGTACGTCGGGCCTGTATCTCTCAGGCCCCGGAACAACAAGTTACTACAGGTGCGAATATTCTCATCAATCACCTCTTTATCAACGGTCGATAGATTGGCATGATGGTCGGGCGATGGCTTGTGGTTGGGCCGCAGATAAATGATGATATAATTGTGGTGAAGTCACAGATGGCATAGTCCCTAAATACAGGGCCTTACCTGTGGTAAGCTCAGTTCCATGGATGATTCACTGAGAACTTTGCTTGATAAATTTTGCCATTGGGTGTTTGGGATGTTTCTGAGACAGCAAAATCCCTGTTACTCGGTACATTGAACGACAAGTGTCGTAAGGCGGTGAATGATATTGGATGATTACCACTTTGTTCGTCTTACCAAGATGCGACTGAGAGTAAAATCGTATATTTGACAACAGCCTCGATAATTTCCCTTCTACTTATGCTGTCATTACCAGTCAAGCTAGCAAACTACTAATGGATCCTCCGTAGTTGCATCAGCCTGAAAGATCGCTGCCTTCATACTTCCCAATAGTGTACAGGCACCAAATGCCACTGCGCCCATCCGCAAACATAAATACCCGAAATATTGTCAACCCACGGTGATATGGCTATTTATCTCGAAGCCAGTATCCGATTTCAGCACAGTTCGATAACTGCCCTTATATACCCTTCTCGTCGCTTTGTCAGAGGTTGAATGAGCTTACGGTAAGGTGTTTGGGGTTGGCATAACGCTCAAAGTGAATTCCCCGGTCAGTGCACCAAAATTTGGAATAAAGTCTTTCTCTTTGTTGAACAGTCTACAACGTTCTCCCTAATTCCAGGGGCTGGTTTTTTCAATGCGGCGGACAACGGACAACAACGCATATAATCGGTACTTGACTGGTCCACCATCGGAGGAATGGTCCGGCGCGGCGGACCCACATCTCCGATTTTCTTATCTCTTATCGCAATGGAAGAGGCAGAAAATTTCTAGCGACTTTATCCTTAACCTCGTCTATCAACCATCATCACCACAATGGCGACAAAGGAAAAGAAAGAGAAGAAACCGAAAACTCCTAGGTCGGAATTAAAGACCGAGAACCCCGAAAAGACTGCCACAATTGAGAGGGTCGAATCGACAGAAGCTGCGGAGATGGCAGAGTCTGAAGCCGACGTATCTTCTTCCAAGCGCAAGATCGAACTCGAAGAAATCGAAGTCGACGTAGACGCACCCGAGCCCCCGTCCAAGCGTGCAAAGCGTGCTCTCAAAAAGGGGAAGTCATTACCCTCGAAACAGGATAGCGATGACGAGAAAAAGGGCGATAAAGATGGCAAGGATAAGAAAGCCACTCGGTCAGAGCACAGTGTCTGGATCGGCAACTTGCCATTTCATGTCACGGCTACAGAGCTGCGCAAGTGGCTCGTCGATAACTCCGGAGGCGTCATCACTGAAGAGATGATCACTCGAGTCAAGCTACCAACCAACAAGGAACCTAGCCGGGATAAGAGCGTCAAACCAGCAAACAAGGGGTTTGCCTACGTCGATTTTACAGAAATCGGTCCTAAAGTCTCCGCTATCTCTCTGACCGAGAGTGACCTTGGTGGTCGAAAACTTCTCATTAAGGATGCGACATCGTTTGAGGGTCGGCCCAAAAAGGAGCCTGAGTCCACAGAAGAGAACGCCAATGAGGGAAAGACCAGCAAGGAGCAAAAGCAAGATGTCAATGCCAGTCGCAAGATTTTCGTGGGCAATATGAGCTTCAAAACAACTGAGGACGACCTATACAGAAACTTTGAGAAGTGCGGCGAGATCGAATGGGCCAAGGTTGCGACCTTCGAGGATACTGGAAAGTGCAAGGGCTTTGGTTGGGTCAAGTTCCAGGACCCCAATGCTGCTGCATGGGCCGTCAAAGGTTTCGTCAAAATTAAAGAGGCAGTCGACACAGAGGACGATTTCAAGGACGATGAGGAGAAGGACAAGTCGCAGCAGAAGCAGTTCAAAACACGCAAGTGGTGGGTAAACCGAATGCTGGGTCGCGAGCTTAAGGTGGAGTTGGCCGAGGATGACCAAGTACGGTACAAGAAGCGGTTCGGCAAGGATCGTAAGGCACTTCCCGACACGGACAGTAACCCACGAGGTCGACCTCCGCCGCGTAAGTATGATCAAAGGAATGGCGCAGTGCGGGAGAGTAATGATGTCCATGGGGAGGTTGCGAAGCCGCTCAAGGAAGCTGAGGATATATCTGTTGCGAGACTGACGGGCGCGGTTGTGAAGCATACGGGTACGAAGATGACCTTTGACTAAGTACAGCGATATACATTCCATGTTCCCGAGATACCCATTCATAGTTCCAATGGTTCCTTACATCCGATGTGAAAAGATGTATACATCCTGAGTGAGACTTATCCTTACGCGTGGGGACTCTTTCGACTTAGTCGTTCCGTTCCGTTATAGATCCGGAGGCTTGGTGCAATTTCCCCGCATTCATATTCCAGCGATCTCAGTCATTCAATGAGTGCCAAATACAAGAGACACAGTATTCATTCGCCTCCTATCGCATTCATTATGTACCAGTCTCAAATCACTTTCGTCATGGACACCATTTGTCCTTGGTATGATAACTTGTTGAAGAGAAGGACAATCATGGCTAACGCATCTCAGGACATACCTTGGAAAGAGGAGGTAACATCTCCCATCTTTATTGGGCTCACCTTGACTTTAATAACCATTTGAGGTTTTGACTACAGACTCGATGAGGCTCTGGCTCAGTTCCGCTCCTCGAATTCTTCATCCTCCATCTCCTTCAAGCTCCATTTCGCATCTTATCAGCCTAATGCCAACCGTCCTGAGACCATCCCGGACCGAGCTGCATATGCCCTACACAAGAAGCATAATGACAATCGAGAGGCTCAGAAAATCTTCGAAGAGCATATGCTCTCCCTTGCGCAACCACTGAAACTTCCCATAGCCTTTACGGGACCGACTGGTAACTCATTTCCTGGACATCGGGTCATCCAACAAGTTCAGGAGTCCCAGGGCGCTGAAGTAGCGAACAAGCTCGTGGACGCAGTGTTGAGGTTGTACTTTGCGGAAGGCAGGCATCCCGGTTCTGACGATACGTTGATCGAGGCATGTGTTGATGCTGGTATAGATGAGGGAATGGCAAAAAGCTTGGTGGAAGATAAGTCCAGAGGTGAAAGAGATACCAAAGAAAAGATCAGAAGTACAGGTATGGACATCGATGCCGTGCCAACTGTAGTCATTGAAGGGCGAAGGAGGGACTTGACGCTCACGGGCCTGAAAGAAGTCTCGGAGTATATCAAGGCCATGGAGACAATAAGGAAGGAAAGTTCATAGTTAAGCATGCTTATAATGAGAGGCAACGAAGGCATCTGTCAGAACATAATATTCGTATTCAGTGGAAAGAAATACTGATAGTAAATACATCAAGAAACGAAGGACATGGTATCGTTATTACAAGAGTGTTCCCACTATTTCCAGGAGCTCGCCATCATTTCATTCATGTTTCTCGTACTGCGTTCAGTTCATGAGCGACTGAACATCAGGGGTACTAATACACTCCGACTCTCCAGTGCTCTTCGATCCTCCATGACCATGCTGGGGCCAAATGCCGTACCAATATCCCGGCCTGCCAGAAAGCGACATGCGTTGGCTTCGCCGACTCGAGGTTTCTTGGTATGGCAGAACTCGCGGCTCAGCTTGGACAGGACAGCGGCCTTGGCCTTTTGCAAGGCGCTCACTCTCGCGACAGCATCTTCAGCTAGAAGACGGTGCGCCTCTTCCTGCTCTATGTTGCGCTGAACGGGAGAAATGCCTTCATCCGGGTCTCGGCGGGCATTCTTCCTTGCGGTTGGGTCATAAGTTGTGGGTTGGAGCAGCACAGGCTGGGGATCACTGATCAAGATGGGGGCGGTGATGTTGGGGACAGGAGTTGAGGGGCGGAGGATTGGTTCCTCCACAAAAGGTTGGAATCGAGGACGAGAGGTCTTGTGGCGGCGTGATAGGGAGTGTTGGGAGGACTTGGGTGAAGGAGACGGTGTTTCAGGGGCATCCTCAACACTGCTGCGATGCTTGCGTCTGCGGCGACGAGAGCGTTTCTTTCTAAGTTTTGTGCTGAATCCAGGATCTGATTCATATATAGGTACAGAAGACCCATCATTGGCCGTGATCTCTTCAGTAGGGTCATCAACGACTTCGTTTTCAATGTCACCGAAGGGGAAGCCACCGAGGTCCATGTCGAAGAGCTCACGACTAGCGGCAGTTACAGCAGCGCTTGGGCTAGGAAGATGTTCTGAGCTGGGGCTTGTGACAAGACTGTATTCTGATTGGGCAGCTATGCTGTTGCTTCGAGACCAGGAATCATCAGTGTCGATGGGCGCAAGGACATCGTCCCAGTTACCATTATCAGCAAGAACGACACTCTCGAAGTCGAATTCTTTGACTGTTGGGCGGTGTGAGTTGATCAAGTTGCTGAGCTGAGGGGCATTCATAACAGCGTTGCGAACTTGGAGGTATCGCAATTTTGGGAAGTAAATAGCCCCCTTTCCAGGAGTCTCAGGTAAGGGAGACATAGGAGATGTTACCTCGTGGAAAAGCTTCTTGGAGGCACGGGGCGGTGAGAAGAGGGGGTCAGAAGCTAGAGCAACTGGGCAAGGCCCTTTGCGGCCAAGCCATGTGAAGGCGAACTTCTCGAGGCTGGGGGCAAATGTGCGGACGTATTCGTCCAAGATCTTCAAATGATCACGACCTGGAGATGTTCCATAAAAGTCCCAAGCATCTACAGAGATGGAGAGCTTGTTGATTTGGCGCCAGCGTCTTCCAGCTGATGGGACTGTTCCAAAGCCGTTGACGTGACGAAGGTAGTTGAAAGCCGCAGGGTGCAGTTGAGAAAGAGACAGCTTGTGAAGCTTCTCTAGAGGTGCGCGCTCAAGGGAAATACGCAAGCTGATGAGAGCATAGTCGACAATGTCACGGCGATACCGCTCTCTAGGATCCTGGCCAGGACATCTGATAGTAAGATGGCGCATGTTGGTTAGATTGCGCATGGCGTTGATAAAGCTAGGGACATTGGTAGCGGCATGGAAGAGAGGAGGATATTGCTGCGTAAGGATGTCACCAAGCTCAGCGTTGGCGTACTTGGGCCGAGAGAGAACAGAACCCATGCTCGTGTGAGGAGTATACAGGAAGCATATCTCGTTACCAGAAACTGGATGAATGAGAGGAGGAAGGAAAGTGGCCTCGGAATGGGGGAAGTAGAAGGTAAGATGCTCAATATGATGACCGATACGAGCGAGAGCAGCCACTCGAGCTGACTTGGTAAATGTCGAGGCTGAGAAGGAGATGTGTAGGCGGGTGAAGATACGTTTAGTAAGGAGGTTGCAGCAAGCCGATGAGGATTGACGGATGTTGCAGAGATCATTGGATGAGAGGTGAGGAAGAAGAGAGTCCTTAATGTGGTCACTTCTCAAGACGGCGAGAAATAATTGTTCTGTTGAGGAAGCCATTGTAATCGCATGTCGCGGAGGGCTTTAGCCTCGTAGATCCGTTGCTTATATTTGATAACTGCTGGTGCTGTCAAGTGCCGGCGTAATCAATGTTGATGATGATCCAAAACGGTGTGATATCAATATTGTAGTCCAAGACGAGGTTGGATTTTTGTTGTATGTTGAGATGAGGTTTATTCAAACAACAACAGTCAATAAAGAAAGGAGCAGGTAGATAGATGAGAATAGTAGTCAATAACAATGGTCTGATAAGTCAACAATTTATAGAATGATACCAGGTTGATTTCTTAGTAAATCGAAAGGACAAAAGGATCGGGTCAGGCCATGAGCGCCGTGTCCGGGTGGTCAAGATATATCTGTCTCTGCCTCTGTCTGTCTCGCTGCGGTCCCCCAGATCAGCCTCGTTCTTTTTTGGCTTCAAAGGAAAAGAGAAAAATGGAAATTCCCCTTTCTCCGACTCCATTCTCTTGCTCTAGTGTCTCTGCGGGCTGCAGGTTCGTGCATTGGTCCTATCGCGAGATGGTCACCCTCTCCCAGCGACGACTGGCTGTCGGTGACTCAGAACTCGAATCACCCTGGTCGTGTCTAGATCGAGGTATCCATACTTGTTCGCGTTGGACTGGACGTTGTATGACTGACCGACAACGCGTTGCGATCGCTTCATGATTGGTTGGCTCCCCGTGGTTTGTTCTGCCGCTATCCTTGTTGCTGCAGATCTGCCGCGAGGGCACGATGGAATCCTACTTCGAGAGTACTTTGCTGGCCTCGAGATCAGCAACCACTGGCGAGACCAGCTGCAAACTCTTTCAATGTAGATGCTTCCTATTTTGAATCTTGCCACGTCCATCAGGTCCACTCCTACACCCTTCCACTCCTTCAATGTGTGATTAAATCTTCAGTTCAGGCCTCCTACATTTTGAACGCAAGTATCCTAGGAGTACATCCCATGCCTCGGGTGTTTATCGATAGCGCTTCTAGATTGTGGGGAATGGTCCCTCTGCCACGCTTTGGAAACATGCATATATCTTTCAACCAATCAATCGCGTGTCCAAGAACGCGATAGTCGCGTTGTTTCAACCATGCCTGTCGCGCTATGATTGGCTATTCTGACAACACTCAACTTCCTTCCATCGCCATGTAAGTCATCGGCGGCAGGTCAATATCTTGACTCTCAAGCAAAGCGGGACGGGACGTGGGAGTCAAGTCTGCTCTGTTCTGCGAGTTCCTGGACTGCAAGATCTCAATATGGAAACTGTCAGAGTCTAACTTCGCTCGATCTAGCATTTGAGTGTGAATCGTGTCATTACAGGATATCAACCATTCATCGCCGAAACTCGCATGTCTGCCCTAAACTCATCCAAGGACGAATCATGCAGGATCCCTCGCCGGCGAGACTTAAATGCGCAACACACATAAAATGCATACACCACATCGTTCTGCTAGCATGGCATCCATTCGTTGCCATACATCCCAGCCCATCACATCCTTGTTGGTACAACCTTGCTCTCAAAAAGATCCATTGAAAGCAAAGGTCGAGAAAGCCCCAACCCTAAAACATGCATCTCCATTAAGCTTCTTGGTCACTCCCCACCTATTCCTCGGCCCAGCCCTGTATGAACCTTGAACGAGTCCTCGAGATGACTACATCTTAACATGAGACTAGTGAATGACAGTCCTGTTCCGTCCAGACTCGTGGCAATAGATCGTTGCCTCCACTTGGGGCACTGTGAGTGATTATGCTTCGCGAATGTGATGCTGCATTGTCGCGACTTCTTATCACACAGACAATCGACGTTCTTTTCCTTGAGACGGACATCATTCATTTGGGCGCTATCCCTGACTAAGTATCTGAAGATACAGTTTTACTTCCGACGGTCTTTGGTAGTATAACCAGTTGGATGTTGTCTCAGATATGAGAAGAAGTGATTTATTCAATCACGCGCAAAACCTCTTGTTAAAAACGACTTGTGGTGTCTACAAATTACAGCCAGTAGCGGGCCCTACCTGTGCATGACCCTTGTCCATGTATGCATTGACAAGAGACGTGTGATTAAGCCTATGAATTCAAGAAATTCTCGACTCAAGTTACTATTTGAGTTTATTGGCATGTCTAAGCCCTCTTTCGTTCCATATGTTTATACAAAGCTTGAAAACTATTGGTATTCGTGGTTCACAGTTATTTCAGTCTCGTCGTTTCCCATTTTGTTTCAAAGAGAAACCGCCAATATGAGAACCAGGTGCTACTAATGAAGCACATGCTGGTGGGTATCATAATCGAAAAGCCCTTTCGCCAAGTCTGGACAGGTCCCCCCTGTGGGCGGGCAGCTCGGCTTTTGTGCGCCAACCAACTCGTAGGATGCCCTGCTCTGAAGGCATCACAACTCTCCATCATCTCTAGTTCGATTCCAACCAATGCATATGTGTTGGTGCTTCGTTCAGACCACAAGCAGTCATCTGCCCCTCCCTCTACCCCTGCCCCTTCCACGACCGCCACGACCTCCACGTCCACCTCCTCTAGGCTTGGACCCTTGTGGCCCGTTACTAGCATGCGACCTTCCGAGTCCCTGAGAGCCGTGGTGAGATGGCGGGGGGACATTCCTATAGTCTTGGGTAGGAGGCTTTCTAGGTAGCGATGAAAATTGCCCAGGCGGAGCACCAGGTGGAGGCGGGTGTCCAAAGGAACCTCGCATGGGCGGTAGTCCGGGAGGTGGTCCAGGAGGGAGAGGGGGGTGGACTGGCACGCCATTCTGTCTGTTGTTTCGTCCCGACCCTCCATTTTGCATGTTTGGCAACTGGATGTTACTGGCCATTCGAATTTGGCCTATCGCTGGCTTCTGAACGCGTTTGTGGCCTAGAAACTCCACTTCCGAGTCGTCGCTCTCTGAGTAGTGAATGTTCGTCGTTCGCGCAGCGTGACCGCGAATCTTGAGGTCGGGGGCTCTGGTGGTCCTGACATTTTGCTGCCCTCCCGCCTCCCCTTCGATCGGCACTGAGCCACAATCCGGGTCAATATATTGATCGCGGTTCTTCACAGACCATGTAGGATTAGAGACGGCATTGTGGCGCGCATTGCAGTCCGAAGAAAAGTGCCTATCACTACCGCACACAGCGCACGATGCAGGAATAAACGCAACTTTTCTGACTGTAGATACATCCGGGTAGAACGATCGCCACACCTGTGTGCACTGCTCCTCAAGGTGATTCATTGAGCTGCAAAAGACACATGCAAGGCCTTCTTCCTTGGTCAAAGCCAGCTTCTCAGTGCATTGCCCTGCTTGGTGGCCAAGTTGGCGGCATTTGTTGCATCGTTCCTTTCCAGGGCAACAGATTCTTGAGTGTTCCAAACTTCCACATGATGAGCAGATAAGGGATGGGCAGCTAGGTGCCAGATGTGCATTCAGCCCACAGAGAAGACACATCCGGGCAGGATCCATGGCCGACGGGAAGTATCTGCGCTGTTGTTCTAATGCATTATCACCGGTGGGAACATTCCGGTGAGTGTTAATCGGCGGTAAGCTCTGAGGATCTGAAACTTTGGATGTTGAGTTGCCATTTGCAGGTATCTTCATGCCTGATGCGTAGTCTTCTCTGCCATCTTCCCCAGTCCTCTCATTCTTGTTTAAGGTTGGCTCGTACTCAGCTTCGCTTTCGGAGCCATCCTCGTCCCTTTCGTCAATTTCTCCCTCGCTTACGCTAGAAGCGCGTGAGGTTTTACTTTTCTTGACAGGTTCCTGTCGGGGTTGCCTTGTCACCCAGCTGTCGAGAGTTGGCTGGTTAGGCCCACAGCCACCCAAAGAATGGAGATTTCCAATAAGAGCTTGAAGTTCGCCAGTGCTTTCAAGCTCCTTTGCAACTTGCTTTGCGTTCTTTCTCTTCTTGGGCTTCAAGCCAGCGTGGTGGTCAATATAGTACCCATAAGCAGAGTAAGTTAATGATGAGGTAATGGCATCACATTTTCCCGGATTTTGGGCATGGAATGCCTTGACCCAGTCCTTAAGCCTTTTAAGCCAGGAGCCGCCTTTCTTATCCATGAGGTTGGGTATTTTGAAGCTGGCACTACCTTGCTTGTAGTCAGGAATTTCGCCAGAATCTTCGGGTGCGGAGTCACCTGATGTGATTGACCGCGCTGAGGACTTGCCAACGGCTGTCGACCCCTCTGTAGGCTTCAGTCCTTTTACAGATTGCTCCTCGATTCTGGGGGCTTTGGCCGCACGCGCATGACTCCTCAAGCGCTTGGGCTCAGGAGTTGAATCATCCTCGAGAGGCCTTTTCTTGGCAGCTGCCGCTGCTTCGTCTCCACTGGACAAGTAAATGACCTCACCTGGGTCAAATTCTTCATCTGCCATGCCGCTGCGCAACAAAGTTCAGCGCGACACTTATGCGGTACCGGCAGTCCTTGTCGAAGCTGAGAGGCGTTCCAGCTTGAACGTAGTATCGGGTCTGAATCTGTGTGTTTCGGACCTTGGCGCATCCGACTTAACGTGAAACTCAACCTCAAGCAAATTTCTCAGGGCCACTTGGCTTGCTCGAAATTGTTCGTGACTATCCTGCTCAAAGAAACTTAATCAACACTGCTCGCCGATGAGCATGGGGAGCGCGCATAGGTAAATCCGTATTAAAAAAAAACCTAGCCATAAGGTGGCGCGATGATCGATCATACGCAGCCTCCCATTTGATGAAAGAAAGCTAGGGGCTTTCAACGAACGCAAGTATGAACGAACGTACCTCAGCGCGTCACGAGTGAGAAATCACTTCCGAAAGGGGTTTGCCAGCAATAAAAATTGCAATGTGCACGGCTTTTGCAACTTGTGATAGTATCGTTCGCGACTGAGACTTCAAGCGTCGCAAAGGCAAGGTGCGAAGAGGCTATTTGACGGTGTCAGGGAGATGTGAAATGAAAGCTGTGATGATATCGATAGGCCTACTATGTTAAGTTAGATCCTAGTTGGGAGAAAATTCCGCAGCCAGCCTATGGGAGATACAGGCCCACAGGCGAAAGATGCCTCACTCTCAAGTTCCGTGGCTATTTTTAAACTCCGAGGTTTATCCAAACCTCCAGGTTAGCCACTCGGCCATGACTAACCTTGGGTTATTAGTTGAATTATACAGTACCATGAACGCCTGGATGTTCTGAGAGACGTTCGATAACAGCCGATTTCCAAAGATGCACACACACCGATCGAGATATCGTGGGCCTTTGTCGGCTGTCTTACCCTCTGCTTCGTGGTCATACTTGTAGTTTCTTATGGCGCCGAGGACCATCAGTCGGTCAGAGTACATCCCATGCCAGCAACACGTTTTCTGCAACATTGAAATATCATTCCACAGGCCAGCCCCGGGTAATCAATAGTGATTCCTCTTCATCTCGGGTAAGACATATGCTATATATTCCACTGCAATCTCACTGGTGAATCTGATACCCATGGGGCTTTGCCAGATCTCGCTTATACTGCATCGTTTTACAGTTCACGAGAGAAAAAAAGGGATTTACTGGCAAACCTCGCAAATGATGTAACTGTAATACTAAATCACTGAGAAACAACACTCTTGATACCAGCTATTAACGTCCTATTGCTTTTTTCTTCTTCTTTTTCTTAAAGCACCTACAGTGCTCTGGACGAAATGTCATCACACGTCGTATTGACATGCAAATCCCCTGAAGAAAACCCGCGGGTTCCTAGGCCCGAACGTTTTATTGGAGGCCCTGAATAAAAAAAGCCCCGGACTAACCATGCTCCAGTGAACTACTGCTGCATGCTCACCCACTACGACCACTAATTTCAGCATCGGCTCCACTGTTCCGCCTAACCCGACCTACCCCTCGGGGACAAGAAAACAGCGAACCTTGCTGTAGGGTGTCAAAATAAAGCTGGCAAAAGTTATCCTAAGCCTAGGCTATATTACCTAAGTTCTTTTTATCATCTATGATAGAGGACCTATGTTTTCTTTCCTCCCCTAGCTACCCTGCGAAGTAGCCCCGTCCCTTATTCTGGTTGCATTGCGTGTCCCTTTCTCTTGCTGGCTGATAGGCTGTTGCTCCTTTCTATCTCATGAGAGTGGCTCCTCCTACCTTGTCCACCATCATACGGGGGACATTGAATATTCCGGTTCGGCGGCCCCTCTCATCTCGTCCAGTCCTTCCATATCCATTCCCTTGATCCAATAATTCTACTGTCTGCCATTGTCAACTGTTCTATTCTGCGCGTTACATCTTCTTACTTGGCTCTATTATCGTGTTTGGCCGACTACATCCGTTCTCGTTATCTCCAACATCAATCATACACAGCTGCTCTCTTTTGCCCTTGTATTGGCCTCCCATCTGCCTCCGAACGCCTTCGCCGTGACATCATTAGGGGGAGCATCTACAGTTACTCATCTCTGAACTCAAACCGATCAATCTTTTATCGACGACGCAAACTCTGGGTGTTTGCACCCGTACTGTTCTTCGCCGATTCCCCCCTCCCACTCGACTTCCGCTTTCTGCAAATTGACCCGTCAATACCGCCAAGCTGTCTTCCCCAATCTTACTCCAGCGCACCGTCTCCTACGACGCGGCGAACAAGCCTCCGCGCCGAGGCAGCATCTATCTCAACATGCCCGAACGAAACGCAACGGGAGGAGCTGGAGCCCGAAGGAGGAGATCTAGCAGTATCCTCCAAGTTTACCATGAGCCTCCCGAGACTCTCGAGCAGATCAGCGACCAAGCTTCCCTGCCTAACCTCAACGCCAACTGGACAAATGCTAAAGGTATGCCTGGCCCATTTTGCCGCGCATCTGTATCTTCACTTGCACAATAATCCCGAGAGCCATGCTAACGTGTAGTGCCCCTTAGGTGCCTGGACCATTCATTTCGTCCTGATCGTGTGCGCCAAAATCATATTTGACGCCATCCCTGGTGTTTCGCAGGAGACTTCATGGACGCTTGTCAACATGTCATACATGTTTGGTTCCTACATCATGTTCCACCATGTTCGTGGCGTTCCCTTCGATTTCAACAGTGGCGCTTTTGACAATCTCAACATGTGGGAGCAAATTGACAATGGCGCGCAGTACACGCCCACCAAGAAGTTTCTTCTTGGTGTTCCGATTGCACTGTTTCTCGTCAGCACCCATTATACGCATTACGACTTGACATACTTTACTATTAACTTATTGGCTGTCCTGGGAGTCGTCATCCCCAAGCTACCCTTCGTATGTTGCTATGCCACCCCCTCTATTTGTTTGCATCTCTGCGTCTATGACATGTGCTCTTCGTTTTGTTTACACAACATACTTTCTCGTTGGCGTCATATGCTAACACAAGCACAGAGCCACCGAATGCGATTTGGGTTGTTCTCAGGTCTACCAGAGGAATAGGAGACCGAATAGGGAGCAGAAACAGAAGCAGAATAACTACCGTGGGACCGATTTGCTGTATTAGTTTCAGGGGCATTAGGGTAAGATTATCTTTGGCGAGAAAGAGAATTGGGGGATTGCAAAAATCAAGAAGAGGTCGAGATTGTGCAAGTTGATAGCGAGCAGTATTTACAACGCGGCTGGTGGGCGGAGTGTTCGGTCGTTCAGCGGTAGCTTCAAAACAGCAATTGGATTTGGAATCGGCATATTTCTCACCATTTTGCCATCTCTTGTTCCACTCGATGTCCGCTCCTCATCTATTACCCTTCGATTGATCCGCCTCTCACACTGGCAGGATGTCGATCGGCTCCTCCGTGTTGACTGGGAATGCTCACAAATAAGAAATCATTGGACTGTTTTCAAGCTAAACGAGTGCTTACCGCCTCATGGAGTCTTGATCGTACGAGGAGACAAGCCTAGGGATGATTCCACGGCGACATGGCGTTCCGTCACCTAGGCAATTGGCTTCTCCTGTCGTATTCCGGAGTCATATTTGCAGTCAAGTAAAAAAGCCCAAGTTCCCCTCTTTGGACAGTGACTGCCATTGACAGCATACCAAGTATAAATCAAGGACCTGATCCCGGCTGCTCCCATCTTCCTTGGAGTTCTCCAGCTTCCTTAGTTATTAACGCATTCTCCAAAGAAAGTTCATCGCTCTCCTTTGCGTTTACTTTTTGTTTCAAAACATTGCATTATATCAACATCAAGCATGAGATACAACGCTTTGGCCTTCATGGCCCTCGTCAACGGCCTCGCTCAGGCCAATCGTTTCGACTGGCAGAGCGAGTCCAAGGCTGATGTTGCCAAGCATGAGCACAAGAACGCTGCCGACCCTGTCTTTAAGGTGGAGGTGAACAAGGGTCAACTTGAGGCTGGAAAATTAAAGAAGGAGGGAGAGAAAGCTGAGCAACAGGCCAAGAAGCTGGAGGAGAAGCTGCAGAAGAAAGAGGATGAGCTTGAGCTCAAGGCTGCACAGGCTGGAGGGAACCGCCATCACCACCACAGCCACTCCTCATACTCCCCTGATCCTACCTACGATCCTGCCACAAAAACTACTGGATATCATCACCATCACTCAGGCCACCTCCAAAAGGGCCCCTACACGCTTGATGGAGAGAAATACGACTATATCCATAAACCAAAGGTCCACTTCCACACCTCTTACACAACCCACGCACCTACTCTCAGTCCTGGATGTGTCGGTGACAAGTGTTCTCGTAAGCCTTGTAAGGAATGCCATGGCAACTGGGCACAGCCTGGCTGCTGGCACTGCAAAGCCCTTGGAGCCACTGGCGAGGAGGTTGCTGAACAGGCGGCGAAGACCACCAAGCATGCTCCCAAAGAAACCAAGGCCAAAGAGGAGAAGGAGGAGGAGGAGAAAAAGGAGAAGGATCCTCACGCAAAGACATACACGCATGGAGACAAGACTGTCATTGTTCCTAAGGAGACCAAGGCCCCTGAAGCTACTCGGCCTGAAGCTCCCCAGATTGAACAACCTCATAAAGAGGGCCCTAAGGTCATCGTCATCGAGGATCCCAAGAAGAAGCCTGAGGAGAAGAAGTCTGAAGAGGAGAAAGAGGAGAAAGAAAAGTATCACGATGAAAAGCCAAAAAATGAGTTCCCCAAGGAGAAGCCCAAGCATGAGTACCCCAAGGAGGAGCCCAAGCATGAGCCCAAGCATGAGCACCCCAAGGAGGAGCCCAAGAAGGAGGACATCTGTGACAAGGTCCATCACCATGGCCAGCCTAGCATCTGTGACAAGATCAAGCATCAGCACCACAAGGTTGACGAGCCTAAGAAGGAGAACATTTGTTCGAAGCCCAAGGGTTGCCATCCCCATCAGGCTCCCGCCCCGGCCCCTGCTCCCGCTCCTGCTCCTGCTCCTGCTCCTCAGCATGAAGTAAAGCCTGCTCCCGCTCCTCACCACGAAGTGAAGCCTGCCCCTGCCCCTGCTCCCGCTCCTCACCACGAAGTGAAGCCCCCCCCGGCTTCTGTCCCGGCTCCTCATCACTCCGAGCAGAAGCCTGAGATTCAACCTGTCCCTATCCCTGCTCCAGCTCCCCAACAGCCTGAGCAGAAGCCCGGAGAGGTTCAGCCGGCTCCGGCTCCGGTCCCAGCCCCTGCTCAGCCCGAAGGAGCCAAGCCTGAAGAGGGCAGGTACGGCAATGCTCCATCAGTTCCTGTAACAGTGCCCAAGTCCGGAGCCACCTACAACCGCGTCTCTGTTGGCATCGCCGTCTTTGCAGGTGTTGCCAGCATGATGCTTCTATGAGCTTCAAATCAAGTCTTGTATGAAAGTGCGCTGAACGAAGCACCACTGAAAGGGATACGTTGGAAGCGGTAAGATGGTGTTTAAAAAAAATTGGTGTTATGTCCGCAAGATCTTTGGAACAGGGCCTTTGAGATTATCTTTGGATTCATAGATGACTAGTAGTTTTCAATTGATCGTCCCCTCCTTTTGTTTCACTTCTCTCACATAATGAAGAGAACCACACCCATTGAATGCCCGTTTACCAGCGGGAATTTGGTCGGAGTAAGGATCGGATCGAGAGGCATACCGCCGACCTGATGCTTTGTCATTCCAAGCTGACGTCAATGCCCTTACCTAACAGTGCGGGGCAGGATCTCCTGGAAACCTTGGGGATGGCGACTTATACTACTAGTCTAAGGTAGTTGTGGCATATTCCCCTTAAGGAAAAGCACGATTTTGACCATCTCATCGATAGTAGGAATTATAGAATCTGAAATATAATCTTTGTTGGGGACATGGCGTTCAAATATCATGAGGTACCTAGATAATATAAAAGCTGCTAAACCGTCGAGTTACGCTCCTGTTACTTTGGCCTATTTCCCGGTTGGTTGTAGTTCGATGTCTCGCTGCACTCTGTACATCTGGCAGAACCCCCCTCCTTCGTGACAGTTTTATCTCCGAGCTACAGTACCGAAGACAAAGGTATAAAACGACGCCTTCAGGCTTCATTTATTTCCCTTGATATCCAAGACTTTCGGAAAACCATTCTACTTTCAATCAAGCCGAGATGAAAGACAACAGCATTCCTCTTTATGCTTCGCCCCAGCTGGGCCAAAAAGTCACTGACTACGCAGAGCAACACTCGACCCCGTTACCCAAGTACATTAGTGACTACCACGCGGATGTCTCTGCCAACAGAGAAGATTCTTACTATATGAGCTCTGTTTTTCAGTCTCAATATAATACCTTTCTTGCAAAATCTATTCGTGCTACAAGGGGTAGGTCAAGATACCTTGACATGGAACTAGAGTTCCCTGAGGCTTTTGTTATCAGCCAGGAGAGCAATGCTGATCACCGTCTAATAGTTCTAGAAATCGGTGTCTATGTTGGCTTCTCTGCCCTCGTATGGGCTGACGCTGTGGGACCGAGTGGACTCGTGACTGGCCTGGAGTTCGAGCCTGAGTACGCTGAATTATCCAAGAAGGCTTTCGCAGCAAATGGAGTCGATAATGTTGAGATCATCGTCGGCCCTGCTTCTGAGTCGTGAGCTATTCATATATGTATCATCTTACACCCCAAATTACTGATGCTCGAATAGTTTACCCAAACTCAACCCCACGGAGCCCTATGATCTTGTTTTCATCGACGCAGACAAGACTGGTTATCCGGGATACTTGAAGCAACTTCTCGAGTTGTCGGAGCCTGGTAGCTCGAGCAGAATCCTTCGGCCAGGCGCTCTCATCGTCTCGGATAATGTGCTGCGCCGAGGGTTGGTTGCAGACGACAAAGCGCTGGGTGACGACGAGCTCAAAGGCGATCAATTGAAGAACGTTTTAGCTGTGAGACAGTTCAATGACTTGGCACTGCAAAGCCCACGACTTGAGACATTTCTTTTGCCGTTGTGGGATGGCGTCAACGTTTCCCGCCTTCTTGATTAGTGGTAGCACTGTCTCGACTGGAGAACGATCAGGATGGCGGCATATGGTTATATATATTAGGGCTAAATGAATATGAAGACAAAAAAATATGTATAAAAAACCGTTCGTGACACATCCTAGGCTGATATCATCTCCGTTGATATTCACACTTCATGAACTCGTATTTGGAAAACCATGTCAGGGCATTGTTATATCCATATGTCGTTATTACGCCCCCTTCCCCTGACTGGCGGCAAGTGATTGACTATGACAACACTACCGAAACGTAAAGTGATTAATTAGTATCGGGTGGGAGAAGAGTTGTAGGCTGCCATCTTCTTGTTCTCGCGGTTGCGGCGACGACGGCCAGAACAGCAGGTAACGAAGACGGCGATAGTGCCGATGAGACAGAGAATAGCTGCGGCAAGGACGAGCCAGATACCAACAGACCAGCGAGCACTGGCGGAGGTGTCTCGGTTGATACGTCGTCTGACAATGGAGAATCCAGCGAAGTCACAAGCCAGGGCAATGATAGTAACAAAGAAGGCCAGGAGTGAAACAAGCGTGGACATGAGGGAGCCAAAGATGCCGGCACCGAGAGCCAGAAGGAAGGCAATGAAGCAAAGTCCAGCACCAATAGGATGCAGGACCATGACATACGTCAAGGCCTTTGCAGTGTCCGAGCCAGCATTGGAGAAGTTGGTGCCGGCTACGGCATTGGAAGGGTCGTAGCCAATGCGAGCGCTTGTGCAACTATCGCTGCGGGATATTAGAAGACGAAATCAGACACGGTGTGTTCAAGTGATATGAACTTACCTTCCACTGCTTCTTGTGACACAATACCCAAAAGTTCCAAAATTCACACCATTTCCTCCCCCAGAATTGCCGTTCAAGTTGACCTTGAGGAGGGCTATGTCATTGACAACAGGAGCTGTAATGCTCACTACAATGAGCATGACTGTTGCTGCCAAGAGGAAAAAGGCACCGATATGGTGGATGAATCGTCCCAGACCCATTTTGATGGTTATGATGGTTTGGAAGTAGTGGTAGCGTTGGGCGTCTGCGACTCAAAAATCGCAGGAAATTATGCAGTTATTAAGAGGAAACAAAACCGCTTGCCGATTGGAAGTGATGTGAGACGATACGAAAATAAAAGTCAAGAAACCGAGAGAAGCAGGCCTAGATATATAGTCACTCGGTCGTATGAGGGTTCCCGTGTCATGGATTCATGGAGCCAATGCCAGGAACCAACATTGTGCAGTGTCGTTACGTGAGACGTCATCACTAAGCCTTGTTCCAGGTCTCGTGTGTGCCGAAATCCGTCATGATCAAAGCCAAGACAGGCTATATTGTGGTATAGCATCCTCGTCGCAAGAAGCCGTCTCTACTACGTAGTGACGTAGAGTTGGTGGCTTTGGCCGAATCGTGGCTCATCTACCGGGGTGTGGGCCGCCCCGAATTTCTTGATTCGGGTGTCTCTTTTGTGTCAATTAGATGATTTAGATCAATCTTGGCCCTCTGACCCTGCATTTCAGACAAGACTAACCCACCTGGGCCAGATCATACCAAGATCCTTGTTTGGAAGTTCTGCTTGTTTCTTTTCCCAATCAGCGTCACACGTATCTTATTAGTGTGAACTGTAATGTGGTTCAGAAAAGCATGTGGTGACTACCAGGCATCAATACGACGAGGAGAAATCGATTGTTAGACTACTCGGTGAACCCCGTTCTGTGTCTAGCTGCCTCTCCATGCACTGATTGTGTACTTATAGCTGTGTCTGGGTGCATGTGTAATCTTTTCTCCCAGTCGTGCGCTGCATATTGCGATAACTAGTCAAGATCTGCGCTATGCAGAGAAAGAAGCGAATCGTCAACATGGCTGAGTTAACAAGGTGGAGAATAGTAGATATGTGTTGCGCAAGTGCCGCCTAAGCCTTGGGTAATGAAGCCGAGATTCAAATGTCTTGGTCTTCAGAAGTGATACGCGTCTCTTGCTCATCCACCTTTGAGTTTGGTTCCCGGCGGCGCTGCATACGTTTTCGACGCTCCCATTCTCCCACTGCCTGCGATATTGGCGCTCTAGGCGGTGTTTTTATCTTCGTTGGAATCCAATTGCGGGTTTGTATTCTGTCAATCTTTCTGGAATCCATTGTTGGTTCCCGTCCGAAATCAACGGCCCATTGGCTCAAGCCCCTGGCTGCGATACTATTAGGGAGCGACTGTTGCAGAGTTTTTGAAGCAAGAGTCTTATTTTCTGTGGCAAAGTCTGGCCAGACACTCGCGAGAAACGAGCTTGAGCTACCCTTATGATTGTATGCGGGAGACTCAGTTATTTCGATGAAAAATTTGGTGTCTTTGAAAGACTGCGAAGGCTGCTTTTCAAAACGTGGTTTTAGCCCGTCTACTTTCACAACGGACCTTGGCTCCTTGCAGGATGAAGGAACAGTAATGTTGACTGGGCTTGAGGAGACGGCTCTGGTGGCAGCTTCACTCTCTTTCATCAGTGATATGAACGCAGAACCTTGACCCTACAGTTAGAATAGTCAGCGAAAACAGCTTGTGTCCGCACAGTTCGAAATCAGACATGCCGGCATGAGTTTGAAGAACTCTACTTGTCCATATTGTTCAAGCGCTCTCAGAACAGAGCGTCTCTCAGCAAAATTTACTGGCGCGGGCGAGACGTAGAGACGTATAGAGCGCTTCCCGATTTCTATATTCTTGAGATGACTCGTAGCTATACGCTCAGCCTTCGCGGCTAATTGGGCTGCTCTGTAGGTTTCCGAAGCAGACATGTTGAGTTGGTGAAGTGAAGAATTCAATGCCAAGGAAACGATCCACTGGGTTGGGCTACCTACATTTCATATTCAATTGTTGCTCGATTTTCCTCCACTATCGGCTCGGCTTCGGTGGGGCCGTACTCCAACTCAGGTACGGCCAGAGCTCTTCACCTATTGGATCCATCTTTATTGCTTTCAACCTGGAGCTCGAAACATTTCGAACCGAACCAGAGCGACCTGTTGTTAATCCCCAGATTCCTTGCCACGTCTTGCAGTCATTGCTGAGAGTGTGACTTTCCTGTTGACACGCCGCATTTCACATCCTCCTCACATAAGAGATACAACTCTATTCGCGCCCTCACGAGAGGGCATCATCACTTTCGCGATGGCGACACCAACAGCCGCAAAGCATGCTTCGCAACAGGGCCGGACCCCCTCGCAACTCGCCGCCGCGACTCCTCCTGTATCAACTCCCTTCTCCAATCCCGCCCATGTTGTCTTTTCGCCCAGGGGGCCACGATCATCCCCTCAACAATTCAAGAAGTCGCCCGCCGCATCAACCTTGATGGCGCACGCCTCCAGCGCTCCTCTCAACTTCGACAGCCCTTCCACAGCTGCCGCAATGGGCGCCCTTGGAATTCCTAGTGGGCTCGATATGGGTCTCGATAATGTCGGTGTTGGTGGACTGGGCTCTTTGGGTGCTCTGGCGAGTGAGGATGATAAGTTGAAGCGCCTGGAAACGATCATAGCCACCTTGGATGTAATCGTATTGTTCCCTATGTGATCGGCCGTGTTGCTAATTCAGTGCAGCAGAAGAAGGGACTTGTGGGCGAAGCAGGATTGGAGCGCCTGGCGCAGCGAATAGGACTTGACTGCCTTTCGGAGGATCATACAGCACCTGACGGCCGAAAGCAAAGAACTCTTGTGATAGCGGGCTCAGCCATTCAGCTGGAAATCACCCTGCACAATAATATTGTCGAGAATATATCCCTGGCCTTCCCGGAATCTGCTCGTTCAGTTACCGACCATGTCACCAGAGCGAGCGAGATTCTCTTGAGGGACTTGCAACTTCTCCCCAACCAGAGCCCACTGACAAAAACTCTTGACAAGTTTGCGGCCAATCTTGAGCGACTAGCCGTCCTTGATAAGCTTAGCATCATTCCTGGGCTCGACTGTCATGAGGCATTGGCTGGTATTTATGTGAGCTTAGAAAGGCTTCACAAATGGGATGTTGGTCGGCTTCGTGATGAACCCGGAATGGGTGGCAAGTCGGACAGTGAACTGTCTACCATGGCGATGTGCACGCGACATGGCTACCCCGTTATGCATTCAAAAGACCGAGTGGGCCTCGCACTCCAGTACTGGAAGGCCCTTCGCCTCGTACAGCCAACCAACACCAAGTTGGCTTCATTCGCTTCTTCTCATGAACCGGTCTGGTCTCTTCTTATTGGGTGTGCTTCAACAGGAGGCATGGGACACATGCCTGTTCGAGTCTCCGAGGACTGGATCTCTAAAGATGTTGTGAAGGCAGAGCCCTCGATGGACCCTAAGCGTCCCAATCTAGACTGGCAGGAACCTGATAACGTCGTGCTTCCGCACTCAGAAGAAAACAAGGATGCTAGCATGGAAATGCTCCAGCCAGATCTCTCAACCGCCAGGGTGCCACAGGTCATGTTCGTCGCCACATTTGACCCTCCTGTCATCCTGCCCCAGAACGAATGGCTCCGGCTGCACTCATACGCCAATGTTAACGCAAACCCATTGTTTGGGTACTCACCAACCTTTGACAGTCTTTTCTTCCCTATCCCCCCTGGAAGTGCTCAGGACCCTAGCGAGCTCCGGGCGATCTCTCGCAGCCGTGATGTCCGCATTTATAACCAAGATCAGGAAGCTATCGTTAAGCCTCATCAGAACACATTGTATATCTACAAGCAAATATATTCACAAGTGGTGACTGAAATTCCATTCTCTCATCCTCAGCAACTCATCGAAATGCTCCCCCTGCTTCGACAGTATGCTTTTGTCGCAACTTTGCTAGAGAACAGCTTTGGATCACAGACGAACGAAGTTGAGAGATCACCCAAACAAGGAAACAACGCATCGCCGGTGCCGAAATCCAATTTAACTACCAGAGATGAGCTGGCTGAGTTTATGAACTCAGCTTCCGTGACTGACGATCATGCCTCTGCTGCACCGGAGGTCAAGCTTGACGTTACCCTGTGGGTTCATCCGATTCCACATCTTCAAGTTGTCTTCCCATTCCGAGATTCCACTGCCAATATTACCTTAAAGGTACTCGAGGACGGAATTGTGGAAGTCGTCGAGGAGAATGTCATTCCTCGTGGTGATGATAATAGAATGAAGGGCAAAGAACTCACGCGGGCAGACTTGGGAAAGCTGCTAGAATATATGGAAGATCTTTGCAAATGGGCAGAATGGATTCGGACAAGACTTGCATGAGTCGTTGAGACTTGATATAGTGGTTGGACAGGAACTAGGAGTTGGACAATACCCTCTACGTACCATACACAGTGGATAGGCGGAGAAAACTCAACGACTTATGCTACCATGATATGACCATACCTTTCCTCATGACACGACAAAAAGCCGGACTTAAATGTTGATAAACATAATAGATCTCAAAGCATAGGCTTAGGTTTAGTCATCAGCGATGTAGCCCCTCAGTCCTGCCATTGCATCACGTTGCGACTTCCCTTCCTCCTTAATCTTCTTCACGCGAATTACGCTATCGTCCAGAGTGCGTATGGCACAGCTTCCATCGCCTTGATCCCAAACCAGATTCTCCAAGACAACCCCAGTGTCTTCAAGGAGGCGGACTTTTGCTCCATGGTTCCCGATATCCTTTGAGGATATGGTCTCGACATCTTGGAGAATCAACCGCTTTTTATCACCCTTCTTGTTGACAGCATGAGTCCATACAGACCCAAGAACTCGTATCCTTCGCACAATGTCGTCCCCTGTCCACTGAGTCCATTTTATACGTCCATCAGCCTTTGTGAGCTTGGGCGCGTGTACGAGCTGCTCGTCGCTCAGCTCTTCTGCTCTCCATCCTGTATTCTGGCGAAGTGGCACATAGACTCCATCCCGCAGACCTTGAATTAACATTTGCGCTCCAATTGGTGCTAGGAGGCTCGTCAGTTCTTGGACGGTACAGCCTGGAGGTATCGATATTCCGGGACGAGAGGTTTGAGACAGGATAGTCCCATGATCGAAGATTCTGTGGTCTAGTGTTTGCAATGAGATTCCCGTGTAGTCATATCCTTGGAGAATCGCATGGTGGATCGGAGCAGGCCCACGAAGACTACTTTTGTTTAGGTATCTGGCGGAAGCATGCGTCATGAGACTTACTCAGGTAGCAGAGAAGGATGCACGTTGAGTCCACCGTATTTGGCCGAAGTTAAGATCCTGGGCGGGACGAATAGTCCGAAGGACACTGCTATCACAAGATTTGTTCCTTTAGGGAGCTACTGTTTTTAGCCACAGAGTTCCCAGGAAGTGCTCAGCAGGAAGCACGCAAACTTACATCCCATCCTGTGAAGGTCTTGCGCTGGTGAATATTCAATCTCAAGTTTTCTGCCAGTAACTTACAAGGTACTAAATCGATATATAAGTTCAACATCGTGGTGTTCTCATAGATTTGGCATACCTTCTCTCAGTGTTTTGAAACCTCTTCCCATGCGTCGTGGTGGCAAAACCATAACATCCAACGACTCTACAAGGTTCTTATTGTGACGATGCTCTTCGTAGAGAGCTTTCAGAGATGCGCAACTGAACTCATCGGATCCGCAGAAGAGAATGCGCAGCGGGTCTGGGGACTTTCGAGTCACACTTTGCGAGAAGAGCCGTCGCCATTGAGGAAATCGCACATCGAGCAATGATCTAGATTTGGAACCGGCAAATAGAATCATGCTCTCAGTTTAGTATTAGTATTGAGCCACTTGGATCTGTTAGGAATTTGCCGGCGTATCAAGGCAGGTTGGTAGTCTGAAGTGACAATAAAACAATCGCGTTTGTTGCATCTCCGCTTATATGCATTGACATTTTCGTCAAGGAAGACCTAACTATCTCACTCGCTTGAACCGAGCAGAGCCTGAGAACGGTTCAGAAGGAACTTGACACCATCCAACAACCTTGCCATAGAACCTGGCAATTGTATCAGATTATTTTTGTGTTTGATCTGTTCTTCATTAGTTCAATTTGTCAAAACAGACCGTTATGGCGCAAAGCCATCGCCCACATAAAGGTGTTTGCTGTAAACGGGCACTTTTGGAAGCGAGCAAAGAACTGATGAACTATTATGTATTTGAGAACTATTAGGTAGCAGGCAGGAGCAGGAAGAGCCTGGGACCGTTAGGTGATTGTGAACTGCGAAAACTCAAAACTGTCCAACAGTGATGCACGTGGTTCATAGGCTGGATATTGAGTCTTATTGCTATCTTCACCCGCATGTAAACATATTTATCTGGCTAGCAATTCATTATACAAGTATAGAGTTGACAGTACAACTGCATTGTTATGAAGAATGATACTCGTCGAAGCGATGTTTAGGTAGCCTCTGGCGACGGCAAAGAATAGTCAAGTCTTATATCCAGCAACTGGGTTTAGACAGTGGATAGTATGGTTTATTTTGATATGTTTAAAAGAGATCATCCACGGCCTTGTCAGCATCTTTTTGGATCAATTCGACCATGCCCTAGAGTAGACTGTTAGGTTCTGATGAGTATGGTTAAACGGGTCCACAAACCTTGGGCATGATAGGCTTGCCGTCTTCACCTTGTACATATCGGAATGGCATCTCAGTGCTCTCGTGTTCGTTGAATTTGAGCTCAGGGAAGTCCAGATAGGGCACCTGATCAAGTGGCACTGGTGTCTATCATAAGCTTCCGAGCTACAGGGGCCTAATAGGCGGATAACGAACCCTTGTCTTGAACAACAATACGAGTGACCCGGACGGCCGTATCTGTTGTCATCTGCTTGGGGCCGAGTCTGCGACCTTCAAAGCCCTTCTTTCGAAGCTCTGACGTACGGTCTAAGATCTCTGGTCAAAATGCATCAAAAGACAATATGTTGTGAGAGCCACAAACCTCGGGGAGGATCGTCGCCTTTCACACAAACATGAAACGTTAGTAACAGTACGCCTGCCGTTCCTCATGCTTTTTACGTACCGAGAATGCCTCCAAACAAGAAGGCATCAAAGTTCTCACCATCCTCAGGAGAGAGATCCTTGGTGGCTGATGGATCTAGCAGGCAAACTCGCGACTTGTTGGCGGCGTAGAGTTCCTCAACACCACGCTGCTCGGCAGTGAAGGCGGGGTTGCTGGCCAGGTCTGTTGGAACCTGGAACGCAGAAGGCAAACTGGAGAGGATGAAAGAACCATGAGTCGCTTGTGTCTCGCGTGCAATGGCCAGATATTCGAGTTCGGACCAAGGGCCCAGCTCTGGGTCGAGATGCTCAACAATAAAAGTCTTCCCAGAGGCTGCCATTTCTTCTTTGTTCTCTGGTGAGGGAGCAATTCTGAGCAAAGGTCAGTGGCGCGTACACTAGGCAAATGATGGTGGTAAATACTAAAAGCTTAGGCTATTGATCGATGTTTTCTGATATTGAATAACGTTCAGAGTTGTACCGTGAATATGAGACTTTACAAAAGTGAATGTGGTGGAGAATCTGGTTGGTTTAGTTGGAGGGGGTTTTGAAACTCCCTACCTAAGGGACCTTATCCATCTGTCTACTAGCTTGAAAGTTAGTTCATAGGTAGGTAGCCTGAAGCAATAGTGATCATCTGTATTCTGTAGATGCACCAAGATTTTTAATCCATTCCTCTCGCCTTTCCAATATTGAATATCGCTACTTCTTATTGATTTCGAACTTGACCATAAATGTAGAAGAATGTCGGGGAATGAAAACAACAGAGCAAGCCAGTGGTGATCGATCATTGGAGGGCATGCAGTTGATTTACTGATAATGCATACCGTTTACTGACGTTAGTACTGTGTCACTTTATTGGTGCTGTTATGTCCGACGTCCACGAAGCTATTTCTTACTGACTACCAGTAGGAGCAAAGTTGACAGCGCCACGATATTAAAAAGACAAACATGAACACGCCGGCCAACACGAACCGGCATAAAGAAGTTGAAGGGTATGCGTCGGAGTAAAACAAAATAAAAAGAAGAAGAAAATGCGTGGTACCTATGGATGCCACAGGAGTAGGTAGTCCAGATTAGAGGCAAATGCCCAGTGGACCCTTGCCCGGAGGAATTACCTCCCTACCTCATCCACTGCAACCAGAATTAATGCGCCAAGCCACAGTTGCGACCAGCGACAGTACGGAAGCTACAGCATCGCCCCCACTAGAGCCCGTCCGGGGTCCCGAGGGGCCACCTCATCTCTCCTGGACTAACAAAGGTCCCAACTACTGGCTGGATTGTCCCTTTATCAACCAAGGCACCTTCATTCCAACAACAACTCTTATTGCTTTCCATGTCGTCGACGAGGAGGACCTCCAATTCTTTGTCTTTTTAATCTTCACATTCCGTCGTCTTATAAGTAACCGCCCTTCCTTTCTGTGTTCTTTTAACATTACCCGCGGCGTCCTGCGTCCGCAACTTCATCATGGTTCTCAAATTCATGATTCCGTCCCCGAGACGATGGGCCGCCCTGGTCTCCTTCTGTCTCGCACCAACTCTAGCCATCGCTGTAGGCGATGCGACCGCAACAAAAGCTGCAGCTGCCGACTACTATGTTCGCGACCTTCCGGGGTTACCCACCGATGGGCCCGATGTCAAGATGCACGCTGGGTTAGACAAACTGTTTCCTCCCTTTGCTCCAGGCTTACTGACGCATCCGCGTGCCTTTCAGTCATATCGAAGTCACCCCAGATACGCACGGGAACTTGTTCTTTTGGCATTTTGAGAACCAACATATCGCCGATAGACAACGGACTGTTATTTGGATCAATGGTGGACCAGGCTGCAGTTCAGAAGATGGGTCCATGATGGAAATTGGCCCCTATCGGCTCAAGGATCAAGACCATCTGGTCTACAACAATGGCTCGTGGAACGAATTCGCCAACCTGCTGTTCGTCGATAACCCTGTAGGCACCGGCTTCAGCTCGGTCGACACCAATAACTATATACACGAACTTAAGGAAATGGCGGATCAATTTGTCAAATTTCTTGAGAAGTGGTTCGCTCTCTTTCCCCAGTACGATCGCGATGATGTGAGCAAACTCTTCCTTTTGGGCTTTTCAATTTGCTAAGAACAACGCAGATATACATCGCAGGCGAGTCTTACGCCGGACAGCATATCCCATACATCGCCAGGGCTATCCTCGATCGCAATATGAAGAATCCTGCAACCGCATGGAACCTGAAAGGACTATTGATCGGCAATGGATGGATTGACCCAATCGAACAGTATCCGGCTTACATTACATTTGCCATTCAGAAGGGTCTGATCAAGAAGGACTCCGACGAGCACAAGCAACTGCAAGGCGATCTGCGCAATTGTCAAAGAATGATGGCCTCGGATGTTGGCCATGTTGACTACGGCGAATGCGAAGCTATCTTGTCAAACATGCTCAGACTAACCAAGAACGGTGACGGCGATAATGCATGCGTCAACATGTATGATGTACGACTGAAAGATTCATACCCTAGCTGTGGCATGAACTGGCCTCCGGATCTGGTGCACCTAACTCCTTACCTGAGAAAGCCGGAGGTTACGAAAGCCCTTCATGTCGATGGTATTAAGAAATCTGTCGGCTGGACCGAGTGTAACGGTGCTGTTGGAGGTGCCTTCAACGCAAGGAAGTCTAAACCTTCGGTTGATCTCCTGCCCGCTCTCCTTAAGGAAGTTCCTATCATGCTCTTCTCTGGAGCTGAAGATCTCATTTGCAACCACATTGGAACCGAAAACATGATTAGCAAGATGGAGTGGAACGGTGGGAAGGGTTTCGAAGTAACACCAGGTAACTGGGCCCCGCGGCGTGACTGGACTTTTGAGGACGAGACAGCTGGTTTCTGGCAAGAGGCCCGGAACTTGACATATGTTCTTGTCTATAACTCTTCCCACATGGTCCCTTTCGACCTTCCACGACGAAGTCGAGATATGCTGGATCGCTTCATGGGCGTTGATATCAGCAGAGTGGGTGGCGACCCTGCTGACAGTCGCATTGATGGCGAGAAGGGGCCAAAGACTAGCGTTGGCGATGCCAAGAACAGTACTAAGACCGCCGACGAGGAACACCAAAAGCAGTTGGACGAGGCCAAGTGGGCAGCATACTACAAGTCTGGCGAAATTGTTCTGGTCATCGTCATCATTGGTGTCATCGTTTGGGGATACTGGATCTGGCGTGAACGTCGCAGGGGTGCTGCCTATTCTGCTTTGGCTGATCATGATCTTTCCAGCCGATCCAACGGCCACCGAGCCAAATCGCAACCTGGTGATCTTGAGTCGGCGGCTTTTGATGAAAGCGAACTGGACGATTTGCATGTAACAACACCGGGAACCAGCAACAGTGCTAGGTTTCCAGCGAATCATGACAGTAGCGAAAAGTTTGTCACCAAGTACGTCGAATAATGGAAAGCCAAAGTCATGAATGGGCCTTGTTTCCACCTGGATAAGGTTCCTTTGGTTGTATAACACAGCTGGCGCCCTGGTTCTTTTGCATAAAGTGGTTGGTTGTCACAAATGGGAGGTCTGGCGTTTTCCTCATTTATATCGCGAATCGAATCAATTTTGTCATCATCTAAGTTGGTAATCCTACGCCGACAAACTCCATATCTAGATCTGAGCCCTCCCGTGAAACCTTGCCCCGAGATCATTGTGTGACTTGCAGCCTGTGCATCGTGCTCCGTGTTCCAAAATAAACAATCCACCTATCAAGTAAAGCTGATATTTACGCCTGCAGTGCTGCGCCATCGTTGCCCATAAAAAAAGAAAGATTGTAAAAGTCAAAGTTTAGAGTTGCACATCGTTATTGAGCAGGCGAACTTCTTCACCTGGTTTGAAGGGAGGAAGGCCAATATAAGGACATCCGTCACAACGGAAAGCGTCGCCAAGAGAACAGTTGCCGCATGAGCCGACCTTACCTTGCACGGTGAAGTCGATCTCAGCCAGGTCGTCTGTTGCCAGCTTAATGCTCTCGAGTTTCTTGTCAGCGGTTGCGCGTTTGTCGGCGTCTTCGGCAGCAAGACGTTCGGCCAGACCACATGTGCAGTCCTTGCAGGCCCGACGACGTTTGCCAGCCTTGGGTTGACATTCGGCAGCTAGTATGTTGTCAGGATCGCATTCGACTATGAAAGCATTTGCAGGGGTTACCTACGGATACTGATAGGTCTCGCGAGATCCGCTTCAGTCATGAGAGTATCCTCATCAATTAGATCGTCGTCCTCAAGATCGTCTTCAAGATCGATGAAGCCGACGCCGGCGGGGACCGCTGGTTCCGGTTTCGCCTCAGTAGGCTTCCTCTTCAGGTTCAGAGGAACAGAGCCATCTGCGAGAGGACCGGGCTGGGATTTCTTCTTGCCAAACTTCAGAGTAATGGCTCCGTCATTCTCACCGTAGTCGGGTTTCTCAAAACCACCCCGCGATGATATCAACCCGGCCAAAACCGCTTCCTTTGACAAAGTGGACTCCTCCAGGCTGTTGCCATCTTGAGACTGTAGGCGACCGCTAGGCTTGAGGGACTCGGCGACAGGACCAAGGACAGTTCGGTTCATCAAGGCGAGGGATTCGCCCAGCATCGAAGAGGCATCGGATAGGACCAAGACGAGGTCGTAGGTGGAAGGAGGTAACGTGACCAATCCCAAGGAGAGACGGTCAAGCATCTGAAGATCGGTGAAGGAGCGATCATAATCGGCGAGGACAGATGTGAGGGCGTCGGAATTGGAGGCAAGAGAAGGAGGCGCCAAAAGAAGGGTTCGCTTGGGTGGCGAGGATTGGACAGACTTCGTGACAGGCATGACGAAGTCGTCACTGGGATCAATCATGAGGGTCGCGGGCGCCATGGCGAGTGAATAGACAGCAGAAAGGCAAAATCAACGAGGTAGATGGGAACAAGAAGTAGGGGAAGATTGAGGGACAGGCCGTTTTTAAGATCTTCAAGGTGATGTTAGACCCAGACTTTTTGACTCGGCGGTCCGTGGTGTCTGGATTAGTCAAAGAACGGTAGTACCGTGCACAGCCAATATGAACTGTGCAACATGCCCTAGCATACGGGGGGTTGTACCGTGTGGGCTGACTATTCAGATGAACGGTACTGCATCTGATATTAGAGTTGCGGGGTCATTTTTCTGCTTTTCCACGGCGGGGGGCTTTTGGCTTCTTCGAAGGGCCCTTATTCCGACTGCGGAGACGCCGAGTACTTCTGCCGAATTAAATTGTTACTATGAGAGCCCATCATATTGGGAATGGCTTTGCAATCATGCAGTCACAATCAGTTGTCGCTGATAAGTTGATAACGAAGTAACCTCTAAGAATTGGTGTTTGGTGTTTCCGTTTGCATTTCCCGGAGATGCAAGAAATTTGTGTTCTTTGGATGGCTAAGAGTTACCTGTCAAACCATACGACTTGGCCTTTCATCCCTGTTGGTTTCGAGCTCTTCTTTTCTTCCGCACTTCAATTTAGGTACCTGAACTGTCTTGAGCAATGGGTACGACACCTTAGGTACCTGACATATGATCATTGGTAATCCGAGCCAGGTGGGGAGACAACGGCTCGGAACCACCTACCGTAGATATTGCAGTACGGGTCGGGAACGGGCGGTGGGCGATGTCGGACCAATCCCGAACAGTACGATTGCTGTTTGGTTTCGATATGCGCCATTACCATAGGTTGCCTATCACTTGTGCTCTTAGGCTCAATCTCGTGAGCGGATGGCACGGGCATGGAAGCCGCGATCCCGGCCCTCAGTTTATGGCCTGCAGCCTTCGTGACCTCCCATTGATTGTGGAATTGCGGGGAGTCTTTTTCTGGGGTATAAACGTTGGAGTGCTTATGAAGTTATCCCTTTCGAAATTGTGAGGCTTAAAGTGACTGATTGGTGTTGCACAACAATTTTGATACAGCGCAATTCTCACCTGATCTTTCGTAGATATTCGAAGCATTCTGAGATATATTTTTCGGTCCCGTACAGTACCTATCCAGGTCGTTGGTGACGACTTGTTGGTTGACTATACAACTTGATTTGATCTCGTGTTACACAATCTGGGTGTGACAATGTCTTGATTTCTAGCTTTTAATTTCATATTAGAACAGCAAGAAGGCAACTCGACTCTCCTTTAGTAGTATCAGTCGATTGGTGTTTGTGCGTCGCTGGTTTTTCTCTAAATCTCACTCGGTTTCTATAAACCATATGAGTGACAGGCATTGCGAGTAGGATCTAACTACCTTACTAGGTAATGTTATATTGACAAGAGAATCTTATATTATCATCATCGCAATGCTCTTCTTTCCGCTTCTCTTTCAAGGTATTCTCGTATCGATAGTCTATCGTATTTCAAGGTCTGCAATATTCCGGTGCTTTGATGCCTTTACTGCAGCCAAGTGATTGCCAGTGCTGTGCAGCTGTCAGTGGCCGTTATATTTTATCTCTCCTTCTTGATTTCACCAAATCGTGGGATAAACAAACGCATATGTGTTTCTAATAAATTCTTGCCCCAGGCAACAGTGATTCACTGCCTCCTTCCATCCTGCTCTTTCTTAAATTTCTTTATCTCCTCCTTCTTCTCTTCCTCTTCTCTTCATCTTCTCCTTCCTTAACCACACTCGCATTCCTCAACATCCCTCATTGGCACAAGAAGGTACAGGATCCTTACGCTTGCCTTTGAGAGTCATCTCTAAGATAAGGCTCTGCTTTATTTCTACTCTTTTCAACTCCGAGAGCCCTCGTGCGGAGAAACAACTTGCTGTTGTCTTTGCCGGTCAACACTTCTGTTGGTAGTAGTCAGGCAATACTCAATCCTCAAGGTATGTAAAAGCTCGGCTTTTTATCTCATCTCATATGTCTTCTATTCATCGAAATTCCCTGTTGTCGTGGAACCGCCGTGAGAAGTTCTGCTGCTTGGCTTTGGCTATTCCACGTTTCGCAGTACACGTCTGCCACTTTCCCGCGTTCTCCTTCTCATCTCATAACATATTTTCTCCCTTCTCGGAAGCCAGGGAGCCTTTACTACTTCATTCCCTTCTTCATTTGCCGTTAATAAACACTCATTTCATCTCTGCTCACATATAGTAGCAACCGCGTTTAGACTCGAACCGACGATCTACTTCCATCATGTCGGACTGGGACAACGACCAGGGTGGATCGGCCGATCCGAACACTTTTGAGCAAGAGAACTGGACCAGTGGTGGCCAAGCTGCGTATGTGCTCTCGCTTGTGTTTTTCTGGAACTCGATATATTGACCTTTATAGGAACGCATCCACCAATAACGCTGGCTTCGGGAACAATGGTTTTGACGATGCCAATGATTTTGCAGGCGAACAGCCCGCTGGTGATGACAAGTGTTTCGGCTGTGGCGAGACTGGGTAAGAACCAACTTTCTGGGGGACCATATCATCTAACAAGTTCAGTCACCGCCGTGCCGAGTGTCCCAACCCTCAGGAGATGACCTGCCGCTTCTGTAAGCAGCCTGGTCATATGATCAAGGATTGTCCCGATAAGCCCCCCATGATCTGTGAGAACTGTGGTGATGAAGGTCAGTTCCACCCATTGCTGCGTGATACTCTAGGCTCATACGTCCAGGCCACATGCGCAAGAATTGCGAAAAGCCTCGCAAGATCAACCGCGACCACATTGCTGATGTCAGCGCCGATGACGCCTGGAACAAGATCAAACAGGCCGTCATTGACCGAGATGTTGACGACGCGAAGGAGGCGGTACAGGAGTACATAAAGGCCGTGGATGGTGACATCACCTACCGCCAGCTCCAGGAAGCCCTGATCGATCAAGGCATTGGCCTCTGGCTCATTCCGACTGAGCGAACTCTCGTCCAAGTGTTCACCAACATGGATTTGCAGGGCCATATCGACAAGAAATACACCATTTCTTATCGCTTTGTCGAGCAGGCAGATCGTCCTCGCGAGCTGGAAGGATGGCCCAAGAGTCGGGATGAGCTTCTCTCTCGTTTGGACGATGCTGGCGAAGTCGTGGATCGAGGTGTTCCTCTTTGCCTGAACTGCAAGGAACTTGGACATATCTCCAAGTTTTGTACTCAGGAGAAGACGGAACGTACTGATGTGGTCAAGATCTCTTGCTTCAACTGCGGTGCGGATGGCCACCGCGTCAGAGACTGTGAGTCAACCTATTGATAGTCCATCAATTGAACATGATATTAATCCATTAGGTCCGGAGCCCCGTGTGGACAAGAATGCTTGCAAGAATTGCGGGTAAGCTTTGAACAAAGAATCTGGAACTGTGAACTGACAGCACTAGCAAATCTGGTCATCGGGCTGCTGACTGTGAGGAGCCGCCCAATCCCGCCAATGTCGAATGCCGCAAGTGCAACGAAAGTCAGTCTATATGATACCTTTTCACTGGCATTGTTCTAACTATTGTAGTGGGTCACTTTGCCAAAGATTGTCCTCAAGGTGGTGGCAGCCGTGCTTGCCGCAACTGTGGTCAGGAGGGCCATATCTCGAAAGACTGTGACCAACCTCGCGACATGTCGACTGTGACTTGCCGCAACTGTGAGAAGCAAGGACACTTCAGCAAGGAGTGCCCTGAGCCGAAGGATTGTGAGTTGCTTGCGTTGCTTATTGTCATAATTGTGACTGACCAGTGTCCAGGGACTAAAGTTCAGTGCTCCAACTGTCAGGAGTACGGCCACACCAAAGTTCGATGCAAGGTCCCTCCTGTCGATGAGGCTGACGGGTTTGGCGTTGCTGGTGACGGGGACGGTGGATGGTCCAACGCTGGTGCTGAGGGAGGTGGTGATGGCTACAGCAACCAAAACACTGGTGGCAACGACGGGTGGTAAACACCATTCATGGCATGAACCTGTCCTGTAAGACAGCCTCTTCTGCGATTTTGATGGGTATAGTCGGTGGACGGCATTTAACGGAGGTAAAAAAAAGGGTGATGTTGGACGCGATTTCGTCAGAGGTTGGCCGTTGAAAGTAATTAATCCATGCATCCACGTAAATGCCTGATGAATCGAGTGGTCGTAATCGCTAATATTAGTCGCCTTGACCACTCAGCGAAAGTTTTCGTGAGATGCTTGAAATGGTTACAATGTGGTGAGATCAGGTATCATCAAATCATGGACATCCATTGAGGTATTATGATTGTGCCCATTAGGAGGAGGATCTTCCTAGTGTTCCCATGTGCTGGTGGCTAACTTATTTTCACATTTTCCCGAGTGTAACAGAGGATTTCAAGCTGTTGGTTTGTATCATGTTGCGGAAGGGCCGTAAAGTCGGACATACTTTGTTGTGTTAGGTGGATATAATGATTCAGCCAAGGCTGCGATGGAGACGGGGAACAGACGTTTCTGGTCGCAATTTTGTTTGTACTCTGATTATACAATCTTGCTGCGATTTATTCTCATATTCAGGTTAAAACTGTATGGTAGCTCGTGCTTTATGGTGTCGTTGGCAGCAATGATGCCTCATGGGCCACTGATAGGGGGCTGTCGGTGCATCCCTCTAGCTCCACGGATATTGGGAAAATAGCTGGTACTAGTGTCTGCGTGGATATTGATGGCGAATGTGTTGTCTTGGGCTCGGCGTGGTATGACGAGGTTGTTATTTGGAGGACCCAGCGAGTTGATGGTTATGGCTGAGTTGACTAATGGGGAGCAGCTGGTGTGAATTGTGGTAGGAAACAACCCGAGAATAAGGGCGTGGCGTACCTCAGTCCTACCACTGAAGCTCCATCTACTAATGTTTCAAGACAACATGTCATAACCGTCTCGGCAGTGTGTTCTTTGCCTGCCACTGTATATGCAAATCTAACTACATATACATTGTGACTGCCTGTACCCCTTAGTTAAAATATGTATTGAACAATCAACTCTGTATCTTGTAAGCCAGTATCGTAGGGAACACTGTTCTCATTGCTCATCGATCGGCCTTTGCACCTGAGTCCCAGAATTGTGTGCTGTATTGCAATCCACAAAGGATGTAAGAGGATGTCTTTGCATCTTACTTCATAATAAAGATGCCCGAGAAAGCACAACTTAACGGCGGGCAATATATTAAACCATTAGGTTGAAGCCAATCAATAATATAGCAGCTATTTTGTCTCCCGCCTGTCTTCTGTCTCCTACCTCATGGTTGCTAATTCAGATTGGAAAGTCATTATGTAGGGTAACCAACTCATTGTATATGTCAGATAACCAGGGTCGAAGGTATTGGATCAAGCTAAGGTTAGGTAGGTAGGTAGAAAAAACCTCCCATTCATCCTAGGACAGCAGATAAATCTGTATGAAATTCGCGCTGTTGTGCTATATCGTGACGGCTGTTATACATCAGAATCACAGCATAGCTACCATATATGGACGTCGTATGTATGTTAAGCAACATACCTATGAGGCTTGGCAACTAGAAGACAACCCCCAACATTGAATGCAAGGCCCAATCTCGATCATATCTCAACAGTCCACCCAGATCTCGATTATCACCAAAACGTCGATCGCTTTGTGAACCGGAGTTACTGCAAGGGCGGTCAGTAGACTCAGTACCTGACGGTCTCATGGGGCAGAGCGTGACGATGGAACATTCACTCCATGACCACATCGCTCGTAGGTGTATAGTTTTTAGGTAAACGACAATTCGCGAAGCTACGTTGATCTGAGACGAAGACCTCGAGAGTTGGCGAAGCAGGAGATGCTGTTATGTTACTGAAATGGTTGGTACTTGGCTCGGCCGAGTCCACTTAAACGTCATGCTAGGGCATGGGGCATCAAATTAGAGTTGTGGAAGCGGCTCTGCTGGATACCCAGAGATTCCAGCCTCAATCTTTACCGGAATCTTGGTTAGAGCTACAAATCCATTTTGAGATACACAATATCAATTACTGGACCAGTTTCAAATTTCTGAGGTGACGGGGCTGCCTTGGATATCTGCAATTCTATTTGAGGGAACTCATAGGCCGGGTTTGCGTCATAACTCAACACTTACAAGTTTGTCCCTGGCCCTTGCGTGGGCTGATGAATTGCATGAAGACATGATGGTATTCCCGTTGTATATGCAAAACAAAACTGTCTTGTCTGTTCGTTGCCTCTACCAGCATTGCAGGCCAGTAGAGAACGAGAAGTAAGTACATGCTATTCTGCTCCGTCGTTTCTTTGACCCCGGTTGGCGCATCGGTGCCAGTGCTAGCTTATGCAGGCCGCTGGGGCTTTATTAGTGTTGGAGATTGTGGAAAAACTTGGAAATAGGTGTCGAGAAATGCAAGGTAGTACCCGACCGCCAGGCTTCAACGAAATCCAGGTCTTAGAACGACCAGCCTTGAAAGAATGGGAGGGGGTTCAACTGAAAATGAACGGCAACGGAGGCTTGCGCAGCATTCCATAATATATTCAACATGATGTTCTGATTGCGGGTGAGTAGGGAACAGACCAACATATATACTGTTATCGAATCAGACCGTGGGGAAGTCTGTAGAAGTACATAAGTGAGTGATCCAGCTTATTGACAAAGCAGGTGCTCAGTGCCTGTTGTTTTGCACTGGTAGGAACGAGGCCGTTGAGTATCTGATAACTCGCATATCTAAGTTGTGACTGGCTGAAAGAGCTGACGTCATGGACAAGTCATATGGCGCCTGAATAACTGCAGTACGAGTTCCTGACACAGTGTTTTGTCCTCGGGCATGTCAGATTTTAAGGTGACACAGTGTATCTTCTTCCTTCTCCTCAGTCCGCCAGATTTGCATGATGGGGTTTGTTATCACGCCTGCTCTTGTCTTGTTGAAGCCTATCACCAGCCAAGAGTTCACTCACTCACGTACCCCTCACAATAATGCCGAAGGTAATTCTTGCATGTCCCCGAAAACTCGAACGCCATCAGAGTTCGACGTGATGCGAGGATACCACTGGACACAGCCGATTTCACAAGACAACGCACACTCGTGCGCGAACACAATGCGATATTGCTTGTGAGTGGCCAGAGTGAATTGAGGACCCAACCCAGTCCAGGGGGTCATGCCATTAGCGTACAGCCTTGATTTCTAAGGTGGAACGTCGCCAGGTGAAAGCTTCAGTGTGTCGATCTGGATGTCCAGGTTCCTTATTGCTAATTCGCCCCTGGCAAAAAGTAAGGGGCTTTGCTTCAGAGCGGATGAAAGACAATGGTCCTGTAAGCTGGGTGCTGATCGAGATAGACAAGGACATGAACAAGAGCGCGTCTGATCAGAAGAGGCTCGCGACAGTCAGTTCCTCTTCGCGAGTTAGGTGTGTGTAGTAGAGTTCAGGGGGTGTGTTGCAACCAACGTCGATCCCTCAACGACGCCTCCGACTTATAAATCCATGAAAGCTGGGAGGGGTTTTGAAGTATGTGTGTACTCATGAAGTAGAAAGTTGCAGAAATGAGAGACTCGTGGGGTTAGTACCAGCCAAGAGCAAAGAGTCTGATACAGAAACGTGACTTTGGAACCTTGGTTTCCAGAATGAAAGGCCAGACGAGGGGCGGGACTCGGGAGCGTGGAGCGTGCCCCCAGACTGGAACACAGAGAGGAGCACGGAGCTTTTCAACCAGCAGCATAGAGCATGGGGCGTCAAGCTTGGCTCTGGTATCCAATCTCAGCTTAATTCTAATCAATCTACTCCGTAAGATATCAAGACAGTATTCGGGTTTAGTCAGGGAACTGAAAACGGATCCAGTCGCGAGGTTTCCAAGATTGAGGGTGGTGAAGGAATTATTGCTGTTGTCAAGATGAGCTTGACGAGGCCACTCCTTGCGTCATCACAGAAAGGTGCGCCAATTGGATTGGATGAAGTGGGAATGACGGTGATGCTCCGGTCCAAGTCCCCACTTGCTTCATACTGGCTCCTGCTGGAAATGGGGTGTGGAGACAGAGAAAATGCTAGCATATCTGGCATCCGCACAGTGGCAGCATTGAAAGCTGGTTATCTCATTTTATGATTTGGACCCATTTGGATCCTTGGAAAAAGTATGTGCTAGTCAATTACAACTTCCAACGTTGAGTCTGTTTAAAGGATTGTTTTGCCGACATTTGCAAGCCATGAGGAGAAACAAAGACAACTTACCTGTCGAAGACCATTATAACTTATGGCTTAACCACATGATGCGGAGAGAGCTCGGCGGCATTAAGCTGTAATCACCGATTCGTGGGATGATGCTCGGCCATCACGATCGATTTTCTTTCTCTGGGTTCTTTCTATGGCACTTCTGTTTACAGATTCAATGCTGCGTTTCTTAATCAGTGAAACGTTGCCCCCCCTTCCCCCTTGCAACTCAACTGAAGTGATTCGCCCAAAACGCACTCGTCTGGTTGGTTCCCCGGACCTTTTTGGAGGGGAGGATCGAACGATGCAGTCAAATACAGTGCCTACAGTGTGAAGCAGGATGCCTAGGGTGTATCCAGTATCCAGGTGCGAGGCCAGTGCCTGTCGGTTTTGTCAGCCGGCTTAGTGTTCCCCTCAGTCAAGTCCTTTCCCTTATTTTTTCGCCCCCCCAGGCCTTCTTGAGTTGCTTTCAGGAGCCCAGCCGCCGCCGTCTTTTTTTTTTCTGCGCCTTCTTTTCCTCGCTGCCAACAACGTCATCTCTGACGTCTTTTCTCAATCTAATCCTTTCACAATCCTCGTCCAACGACGCAATCCCGCAAGCAAAGCAACGCCCGCTTTGTCGCTCCCTCGAAACACGGCGCAAATCTATCGTATCCTTTTTTTTGTGTGTGTTTTGCTTCGAGAGGCACGAGCCTCAACTCCACCACGAACGCCTTTCGCGCCTGTTTATCCTTATCCCCTTTCTTAACCAATCCTTCGCTTAGTACATCATCTGTCTCTGTCCACAGAAGAGACACGCGCGCGCCTCTTCACTCTTGCTTCACTCTTGCTTCTGCCTCGTTGACGCCGAGTGCCGAGTATAAGCAAATATCCCTTTCACACGCTCGAGGTTTTAGGACGCATTCCCTTGGTTGAAGAGGTTTCAGAGCGTATGCTGTGCGCTGTCTGCGCTATTGACTTGTCGAAAAGCGGCCATCGCCCCTGGTCCAACTCTTAAAACCGTGCCGTCCTATAGTAGAGTCTCAGACGGCTGCCGCGTTGCTATTCTGTTCTTCTTCGCCTCTGACCTCATTTGACTTTTTTGTCTTCTTCCATCTTTGCTGCTCTACTGCCACCCACCCCACACTTCCAATCCAGCCAGCACTGTTCAACCTGCCAGCCCCAGATATAATACATCATCGTCATCATGGGGACTACAACTGAAGCCTCTGCTGGAGGTGAGTCGAAGTCCCCCAAGCAATCTAACAGCTCTCCTGCTCGGCCTGGTATGTTCTTCAATTTCCCCTACTCTCGTTTATTATAACGTCGACTTTACACCTACATGCCTTGTGCCTTACCCTATCCTGTCGCATGACGTATGCTTGTCATCGGCATCGATCATCCCTCTCTATCCTCACCTCTGTCCACTTCCGTCATCGCTTTTCTTCTCCATCTCTTGTCATCCGTCATCGTCAAACCAAGGCCCCTTCATTCGATTGATTGCAACGCTTGCTTACATCCTGTCTTGTCGCAGAAACTACGACCGACACGAAGGCAGCCGATCCTCCCGTGAAATTAGAGGCTGCCAATGCCGAACAAGCCAAACCTCTTGCCCCTCCTCCTCGACCTGGTCAACAGCAAGGCAACACCCCCGACTACTTCGCGGTTCAGGCCGGCGGATCTCTCAGTCTGGAGCCCAATCCATTTGAGCAGTCCTTCGGGGGCGCTCCAGAGACACCAGGGGGAACAAAACTACCTTCAGTTGCTGCATTGACATCACCGTCCTCTCTTCTGCCTGGTAGCAACGCGACACCATTCAATTGGGGAGGAGGCTCCTTACGTACTGGTCCTCTGAGTCCGGCAATGCTTTCTGGTCCCGCTAATGATTATTTTGGCGATACACATCACCTTCGTGGCGGATTTCCTACTCCTAACGAATCCTCCTTGAGGACGGGTTTGACACCAGGTGGCAGTGGTTCTATGTTCCCTGCTCCCAGCCCTAACTCCCAAGCACTCTTCGCTCAGCTTGCTAGTGGCGGAGCAACACCTAGCACTCTCGATTTCCATCGCACTGCGATGAGTGCTGCGGCAAAACGTGATCAAAACGGCACTGCTCCACGTCCTCAAGCCCAGCAAACTTCCCAAGCACAGCAACCCCAACAGCCTTCTGTCACTTCCCAACCCCAAGAAATGCCCAACGGTGCTTCAACCAATAAATCCGAAGCGAAGCCCGCGTCCGGGCCCTTCGACCCTCACGATAACGACGCTGCCAACGGCCTCTTTATGCTAGCCCAGGGTCGAAACGGAGCTCAAAACGCGAACCAATTCGCTGTGACGTCAGGTGCACCTGGTCACGCCCATCCTGCCCCTGTCGCGCCTCAGAATATGAATACCTCACCTCAAATGTCCAGTGTTAACGGCGGCTCTATTGGCTCAGCTCGCGGTATGAGCGAAGGAAGCATGATGTCGGATGAAAGTGAACAGACACGACCTAACACCCGTGGCCGGGGCAAGAAGAACCCCTCCGCGACGAACGGTCGCAGGAAGGCGGATGAGCCTCCCGCAAAGACTCCTGCTAATAAGAAGTCCAAGACTAATAATTCCATGTCTATGGATATGGATATGTCTGATGACGAAACTAAGATGAAGTTTGAAGATGGTGGTTCTAAGTCCAAGATGACTGACGAGGAGAAACGCAAGAACTTCCTTGAACGCAACCGGTATGCATGTGATAGTATCATTTATTATTTGTCACTAATATCTGTACAGTGTCGCTGCTCTTAAATGCCGCCAGCGAAAGAAGCAATGGTTGGCCAACTTACAGACCAAGGTCGAAATGTTCAGTACTGAGAACGACGCCTTGACGGCGCAGATAACACAACTTAGGGAAGAGGTCGTCAATTTGAAGACGCTTCTTCTTGCCCACAAGGACTGCCCAGTTACTCAGCAGCAGGGGATACACAGTGCCTTTTTGTCCCAGGTTGTTGAGCCTTTCAACCCTCAGATTAACCCTTATGGCATGGCAGCACCTATGCCAAACCAGCAAGTTATGGCTGGCCAGGGTGTCCAGCGGCGTTTCTCATAGAACGAGTTACAGCCCCAGTTAGGACAGTATGACAAGGTTGAGCAACTTGACCACGCTTCTCCATCGAACCACATAATGCATGGACTTGACGACCCCTTCTTTCCTCAATCACGACACCATACGACCTCACCGAGGTAATTATTTATTATATGCATATACAAGGTTTAGGTTTATTCCACCGGAGGCCTATCGGCTCACAACTTCATTTCACATTTGAGCTGTACAACATTTGATCGGAGGCAACATAGCATCCAGACGGAGGCGATGTCTGAGACCAGGAGTTTGTTGAGCTTCACTTGGAGATCACTCGACGCTCTTGTTTTGCGCGAGGAGGCCGCTCTCTCTTGAGCGTTTCTTACTAGAGGCAGCGCCGTTACAACTTTTAACTTGTACGTAAAGTATTTCCCAGCAAGGTACACGGAACGCGCAGTTCAAAAAGGTGTTTGGCCAAGTTGACCTTTTTGCCAACTTGGGTGGAGGGCGTTTTGGGGAATTCGGCTCCTGGAGATCAAATTCTTTGGTGTTTTGGTTTTGAGATTTTATACGTAGCTGCAAGCAACACAAGCTACGATTGAGATGATTGATAGTTGCACTATGAACACGAAGAGTATATACTATGATGTCGTTTCACCGGTGATATTCCATTATTTGCTTCACACTGGGTAGTAGCATCACTTGAGTGGTAGCTTTTAGAAGCCAATTGAGACGTGAGGCTGTTATTGAAGATGCTATTAGTGGCGGCACGGCGATTGTTGAGATGTCCTTTTGATCCATGTTTGGAACATAGAGCCAGCTTGATGATTCATAACCGTCGTACCAAGCTGTTCGAGTTGGGGGCATTGACGTTATTTGATTTTGCTCCACTGGCTCATGGTGAACCTACCTATGGGTAAGAGGATTTCAAGGTGGGGTCTGGCAGCAGCCCAATTGGGTCTAGCGTTGAACAACCAAATCATCTCTCATGTAAACAAGGCGATGCGCTTAAACAGTAACATCCACGTCGCGAACCACCCATCACCATCTATGAAGCCATAAACAGATTGAACCGTCACGAATTGCATTGCGATAGCATCTGAGCCTTTTATACAGCATTTTTAAGCAGCCAGTACACGAGAATCGCGACGCGACGCGCCTTTTCGACCCTCCGCGACAGTTTCAGCATCCTCATCAGTGCCGCACTGCACCGACAACTCCCCAGCATCACGACCTCAGAATTAAAAAAAAAAAATCGCATCGTCGACGGTCCCGAATGCGCCACCCATGACGACTCTGGTGACGACTCGGCGGCCGCTACAAGTAATTAGCATGAGCAACGAGCACGGGCGACGATTGAGTAAGCGTCTCGCTGGTAAGTTGATTGATGACGAAGGCGATGGCACCCACAAGAGACGACCCGCTGACCGTCGAAATGCAGCGGCGGCGACAGATTATGAGCATGACGATGATTTCGCATTTGTTCGAAAATCGAAACGACTTAAGACGGATAAGTCAGATGAATCAAAACCAAGGCCAGAGCCAGAGTCAAAGGCAGAGCCGGTCAAGAAAAATGCCAAGGGACGACCTCCGAAGCAACGCGCTGCTAAAGTGCCAACAACAAATGGAATCATTGCGGAGGAGACACCTACAGAGAGCGAAATGAACGCTACGACGAAACCTGCGACAAGAAGGAATAGTAGACGAAAAGCAAGTGTCGACGCGTCAGAAGGGCGACAAACTAATGTCCCTAAAAGACCATCGACTAGGAGGAGTACACGAAGGTCGGGGGACTCACAGGATGAAGTAGTTCCTCAAGCAGCGTCAGCACCAGAACCGGATTCCGGGCCCCAACCAGAGGTAGTACCTGCACCGACACCGGCTCCCAATGTCAACGGAACGTCCAAGAAACGGGGGACCCGTGCAAAGTCTACTCGACCGCCCCCGGATTGGGACAAGTCACCGCAGCGTGAACTGCCTGCACAGTCGGCCACGATCGCGCTGCCTATGAGCGACACGCCCATTATTAACCGGAATAAAGAGATGCGAAAGAAAGGGGGCAGCTCCAACAGGCGGAGCAGCCTTGGTAACCGTGGAAGAAGGGCGAGCTCTCTGATTGAGAGTGGACAAACAGCAATACCTCATCGAGAGGTCAACCCTGCGGATTTCTATAAACACATTGAAGCCGAAGGCCTGACAGAACCTCGACGTATGAAGCAGTTGTTAACGTGGTGTGGCGAGCGCGCGCTGTCAGGGAAGCCTCCTCATGGCACACCGAATTCTAACGCCATTCTCGGTGGTGAGTACCATTTTCAGATGATGCATGTCATGCTTGAATACTGACTATAAATAGCTCGTGCCATTCAGGATCAGCTATTGAAAGACTTTGCGGCCAGGTCCGAATTCTCGGACTGGTTTAGCCGGGAGGACGATGCCCCAAAGGCGCCTGTAGTGATGAAACCCAATCCTAGAAACATGGAGTTGGACGAGAAATTGGCTCAGCTTGAAATCAACATCAAGAGGTATATCTATTTAGGCAACCGACTGGACTCCAGACTAACCTCCTCGTAGATTACAAGATGAGAAGAGAGCGTGGCAAGCAATACGGAAACCTCCACCGGAGCAACCACCTCTTTTCCCTGAAGACGAGATCGGACCTCTTGTTCTGCCCGACTTTGATCTCTTGGACTCGGAAGAAGGCAAAATCAGAGGCTTCCTTGCAGACGAGAAAGCATCGTTCGATTCTGTTAGGTTAAAGACAGAATCAAGACTGCGCAGTATTCAGTCGTCACTCGAGTTTCAGATTGACGAACTTGCCGATAACGTTCACAAGCTCGAGCAGCGGGTTGTGGTCGCGGGCAAGGAAGCGGATAAGGTTCTCAATGTGAGCGCCCTTCGTCTTCGACAACGTGAGGAGCGAGAGAAGGCGAGTGTGGGAACAAGGGACATGCCGGTTATTGAAGTTCTGAGGAGTCTAGGGAACATTCTGCCTGAAGGAGGTGGGTGAAGGTGCAACACCTTGAATTTGGAACGAACGGCTTGATACCCTCTGTTTTTATTCATGACCCCCTTTTCTTCAGCCTATGATATTGATGACGAGACGAGACAAGAAAAGACAAGATTATGCGCCCCTTCTTCTTCTTCTTCTTCTTCTTCTTCTTCTTCTTCTTCGCCCCCCGCTTCTTCATCCCCGTTGCTTTCTTGTCATGGCCCTCAGTCACTTGTTGCGCCGTTTTTTATTCTTTGTTTGGTGGTTTCGTTTTGTTTTGCATTTGTTCTAGGGCTGAGGTCACGAGGCGATATCCCACGGAGTTTGCGAACTAGGTTGGGGGCATGAGGAGTTTGGAAAGATTGGTTATACTTGCTTTGTTAGTTGCCAACATGCAGAGGAGATCCCACACATACGTGGTTCAGCGAGTTGAAAATTCACTCGAATCCACATACTCCTTATTTCGCTCCCTGCTTGTATGCAGTGGTCCTCCAAGCGACGTGGAGGTCCTATCTTGAGATTTAAAATTCTCGGCCCTGTGGCCATGATAATAAATGATGCTAGACGTATAGTACAATGACTTTGCGTGATATTCTTCGAAATACAGCTCTCGCCAACTTCTTCTTGGGCGTTCCATGTAAATTCTAGTTCTTGACCTCAGGGGGCTCAAGAGGAGGCATGAAGCCCATACCACCACCCTCGCCACCGTCAACACTCCGACTTCTCACATGGGCCCTTAACTTCTCAAGGATTTCACTGTCCTTCCAGCGCGCAGGCACGGGCCTGTAGGCGGGCTTGAAATTGCCCACAGTCTGCGCCCATTCGCCCGAAGGAGGATGCCTGGTAATCTGATCGCTCTCAGGCTTTGCGTCGATGTCAGCGGTAGATGGTGACTGGGCGGACGAAGGGTTCGTCGTGGACAGTTGCTCCTTTTGCGTCGCCCAATAGTAAATATCCCAGTCGTTCTCGTCAAGGAGTAAGTCATACTGGTCGAGAAGTTCAGGGGACAACGTGGGCAGATGGGCGGCTGCGAAGGTGGATAGAAGAAGATCAGACTCCAAGGTACCTCGTTTTCGCGACTGGTCTATTGGATGGAATCAGCAGTAGTTCACTTTGATCAATTGACAGTTGAAAACGTACAGACGAGGCGAGCCCGCTTGGTAGCGTCGTCCTCACCCACCCGGCGTAGGGGTTCGACTCTGAACTTAGCACCCTGAAGTTCGCCCACCTTGAGCTCCGAGGATGAGACACTATCAGATCGCTGTGAGATTGTTGTGGTGAGTGGTCTAACGGGTATGGAGACAATGCGGCGTAGGGCAGCCGGGCGCATAGTGCGCGAAGTGAGGGAGGTCATGGCTGTCTTTTCCGAGAGAGTTGTATGAGGCGATGGAAATATAGCAGGGCGATGCTGTCTTGTGAAGTCGGCAAAGAACTATAAATCGGGAGAGTAGTGGCAAATAAGAAGCGCTTGTCTATCGTTGACGTCGAGGTTCCGAGACTTCAAAAGCCGCGGCCGAATGATAATTTCTGACCCGGAGCGGGTGGGTCCGGGGGAGCAGGTTATGAGCAGGGTTCGGTAGTTGACTTGCATAGGGAATACATTCATGAAGAAATGACTAAAAAGAGTTTTCACAGCGAAAAGGAGAACCTGATATATATGTACAGAGCGAGACGTAACTCCATTTTATCCTTGACAATAACTTTATTTCTTCTACAACGGACAATCACCTGCCATCAGCATAATGTCTAGGCCGACTTCTCTGTAGTACGGTCAGGCAACTCGGTCTTGTTGTCGACATTCTCTTTCTTCGTTTCCCCCTTTGGCTTCGACTCTTTAGGCTTGGGGCTTGGGTTTCCACCCCACTGAAGTTTTCGAGGCTTCATATACGACCTGAGGACCTCATCGGTGACAGCTTTCCTTCGGTCTTGGAAGGTATCTACAACAGACTGCAGGGCCTCAATTGCCATCTTCTTCAACTCTCCAGTGAGAAGAGTGCCGCTCTTGTAGTCGTCGTAGATCTTTTGTAGCTTCTCGTCGTCATCCTCGAAATAAGTGAGGTAGATGTAGGCCACATCTACGTCGGGGTTTCCTCCCTTCTCGCGATGCTCTTCAAGCGTCTCGCGGCCACCACTGAAGGCAAATTTGTTGATCTTGTTCTGTAGTAAATAATTTCAGCTTCTGCACCTCAATTGTGTGGCATGCAGCCTTACCTTGATCTGCTTCGCTGTATCGGTCATAAAGATGGCTGAGTTGGGGTTTGAGGATGACATCTTGCCACCGGCACCCTGCAGCGCGGTGAGAAATTTGGAATGGATCAAAGCAGGCTTCGGCGACGGGTTCTTCATCCTGTGGGCGTTGTCGCGGATGAGCCTGAAATAGGGGTCTTGGTCAATGCCCATGGGGATAAGGCACTGGATCTTGCCCAGTGCCTTGGTGCGAACGGGAGAAGGGTCATCAGACCAGATCTCGGGGTAGGATGTAGCGAAAGCAGCGCTACACTGCACAGCTGGAAAGAAGATCTTGCCGATGTTGGCGCTGTATCCAGTTAGTGCTGCGGTAAGTAGACACGCGGACGATTTGACGCACCTCCCGTCGAAGCCAAAGGCTCCACGGACCTGGTTGAAGGTCACCAGCTTGGAAAACTCATAGGCGTTCGTAAGGAAGTGGTGGCTCAGATACTCGAGATCACTGTAAATGAAGGTCTTCTTCTCATCAAAGCCAAGGGCAATGATATCTTTGGCGTTCTCCAGAGCGTATTTGTGGGTGTCCTCGAATGACAAGCTGTCTTTGAATAAAGCCTTCTCATCATCCGTCAACATGAAAACCAATGGCACGTCAAAGACATCCTGCAGCCACTTTGTGAACTCGAGGGGAATCGTGTGACCAAGGTGAAGACTGCCAGTACTAGGTCCTCGACCAGTATAGAGGAAGAAGGGCTCGCCGTGCTCGTACTTTGTAAGGATCTTGTCGAAGTCGCGGTGGCTGAAAAAGAGGCCGCGTCGTAACCAGCGATGAGGCTTCTTGCCAGTCACCTGTTCGAATCGCTCGAGAAGCGCGTGGTCGATCTTTGAGGTATTCCACTTCCTGTTTCCAAAGTGTTAGTCACATCATAGTCAGGTCAGAGGGGTAGCACGTACGAGCAGATGGCGTCGTAGTCAATGGCAGCAACTTCACCATTCTCACCCTGAGCTCCCTCGACTGACCAAGGATTGATATCCTGGTCCTGAACGGCGGTTTTGGGAGGGTTGAGGTCCGCCATGCTGTGCAGTTTCGAGTTGGTTTCGTTTCTTTGTCAAGTTGAGGCACCGCGGGGTCTTGCAATTGACAATGGCAGGAGTGGGTGGGTCTGGAGGGGCACCTTCCTCAGATATGGGATAAATGACAGCGCACCAATCAGAATGATGCCCCCAGACAGGTAAGGTATCTCGTACGTGTCGCATACCTAGAAACTCGATGATGGATCCTAGGTTCCTGTGGGATGGCCATTTTTGTTGACTGCATTAGATATGTGAAGGTCATTTGTCAATTTTTAATCATTTCTGGAAAAACTGAAAAATAAACAAAAAGTATTAAGTTGGCCTCAGACGATATACCCAGATCTCCAGAGCTTAAAAGAGTTTGAACAGATATGACTCTATAGCTGGCAAGGCTTTATTACGGTAGGTTGAGTTATTGTAGTTGACGGTCTTAATTGCGGCTTGAAACTAGCTGCACGGATGCCAGCTGAAAAGCCTTGGTAAAGAAAGTACACAATTAATGGCGTAAACGCTTAGAGAAGCATGCATTCGCCACAGGCTCATTTTCCATGGTGCCTAAGCTTGTTGCTGTGTTGCCTACTGTCTGGTCGAAACATTGATAGGTTTTACTCGACTGAACAGACCTCACAACCTTGAGTCATTGAGTCGTGAGCAGTTCTGTTGGCTCAATACCTCATGTACGTACGTAAAATTATTGCTCTTTCCATGACTTTTGTTACACATGACTCTTCAAAACAGAGACCCGAAATTGCCAAGGCCTAAACCTTGTCTTCCCAATCCCAATCCTACATGCTACGGATTCCAACGCAAGCCTGCCCGGAAACCACTAGCATGGCCAGTCGAAATCAAGACAGAGGGACACGATCATATAGGTAGCTCCAATGCCCTGAACAGGTCTTCTGAACAGGTCTTCAGAACCCGAATGGCCGGCTGTTCGAGGCTCGAAGGAGGCTGCGGACCCAATAGTTGACACGCATATAATACCAGTCTCTCAAATAAGATGCTTTGATCGAAAGTAGGCACGGAGATACATGATCTGCCAGGCCCAGAGACCAATAAGCAACCAAGTGGTGGCGATACCGAACCACTTAACACGGTTGTTGGTGCTCTCGTTGGTATCTCGAAGCTTTTGCTCTCGGGCACGGAGGTACTCCATCTCGGTGACAAGCTCGCCAGTGATTTCCTCGATGCGGCGGAGCTCGGCCTCAACAGGCTTGAGCTTCTCGGTGGCCTGGATGGCGGACCAGTCCTTGGCGTCGGCGCCGATGTCGATATCGAGCTCAACATGGCGGGTAGGGTTGTTGATTCGCTGGGCTGAAGAATTGTCAGCATGTTAAACAATAGATTAGAGCGGAGCATGCAACGAAAACACCAAACATGCTACGGTCAGGGACCATCACATACAACCAGTAACAATATTTTCAAAACAAACATCAAAGGCAGCGTCAGCATGTGATGTAAAGACGGTCCTGGATTCCCCGACAACGTCTCTGGGTCGACCGTACTCGTTGCCAACGGCATCTCGGATCTGTAAAGCTATGTCAGTTTTGCTTTGTAACTCGTAATCTATCTGTGCGCAACGTACGTAGAGATTCACCAACATGCCATCACCCTTGTAGCCATCGACAGTCGCTGTCACCACGACAAGGGTGTCTTTTCCGACAAAGTTGCGCACACAGCGTTCCCTCTTTGAGCTCTCTGCTTGTGCGATCAGGTCGAACTTCAGAGCACTGGCAGCGCTAACAAGCAGCAGAACGCTGCAGATATACTGCACCAATTTCTGTTGGAGAGCCATTGCCGCGGTCAAACACTTTGTAGGATTTGATCTCCCTCTCCAATAATCGTATTCTATCGTATCGTGGATGGTAAGTCGGAGAGGAAAGGCTACGTAAAGTAGTTCTTGAAGACAGACAAGGGGCTTCCACCTGAACTTGGGTCTAAACTGAAAGGTGTCCCAGTTGAGCTGTGCCCCACATGCGGGAGACACCCCTAAGTTTAACTCGCGACCAATTATATGAATATGGCGCTTGCCTTGTAGCCTCCATCACGTGTGGGTCCAGCCTCGTCAACTTCAGTCCGTTTTCGCGCCTGAGCATTACAGTCTAAACACAAACCAGCACTATCACCGGCTGATTACCTCAACAAGAGCGATCGCACAGGTTTCCAAGATGCCCAAGTGTAAGCCCGCCCCCTAAACAACTACATATCTCCAAGAAGAAACATTCGCTAACGCATATTACAGTCTTCTGTAAGCCCCGTCCCTCGTGCGCCCGAATCAACAAAGGCCCTCTCCAACTGACAACTTGCTCCCAGGCGATTATTGCGATGTCTACCTCACGCACGATTCCATGAGCGTGCGCAAGGCTCATAACAGTGGCCGAAACCATTTACGAAACGTAGTTGACTATTACCAACGTGTGTCCGGGTCCGTAGGTCGTGTTATAGTATGAAACTGACGTCCTTCACAGAAATCGGCCACGAGAAGGCTCAATCCGTCATCGACTCCATCACCTCTTCTTATGCTGCTGAAGGCCAAGCACATGCAAATCCTATGCTTCCTCAAAATCAACCTGGACAGGGCTTTCTTCCCCCTCCCTTCGCATTCCCAGGTGGTAAGAAACAAGATCCCATGATAATTAGGCATCAGGAGTACTTACACATGAATAGGTATCCCTCCTCCGCCTTTCCCGGGGATGCCAGGTGCGCCTCCTGGACAATTCCCCCAAGGACTGCCTCGTAAGAACATCCTTTTCCCTCAAGGACAAAATAATTTCTGACAATATCCAGCCCCTCCTGGCGGTGGTCGAGGCATGCCCCCCATGCCCCCATTCCCTGGGCCCAATGGCATGCCCGTACCTCCTAACGGTCTTCCGTTTCCTCCTCCTCCAGGCGGCTTCCCGTTCCCTCCTCCGGGCGCTCCAGGAGGACCTGGTGCTTCCGGCGGTGCCCCTCCTCCTTTTCCTGGCATGTCTGGCATGCCTCCGCCTGGCCAAGGATTTCCACCACACGGATTTGCTCCTCCCGGAGCCGGAGCCCCCGGACATGAGAAGCGATGAGTGTCATCTTTATGACAAGGATGAGTTTGGGCTGATTATAACCATAGCATCATTGGCGAACTGGGCGTTAGACAAGAACTGGGAAAATGGAAAGGACTCCCTGTTGGAGATACTGCGAGGTAAATGTTTTCTTTGACAAGAGGTGGGCCTCCCGAGCACGAAATGAGCACCGGGTGTCTATCAATTTTGGTTTATGGTATAGTTATAGGAATACATGGTCCTGTTACTGCTGCGTCAGTCAGGCAAATATTGTGTATGCGTGTGTATTGGTAATTATCATACATGAGAGTTACTCTCTTCAATGTCATAGTATCCTCCAACCAACTCCCATATAGAATCTCTTCAAAAACAAATCCCAGATAGCAAATCATAAGCAATATCATTTTCATAATCCTCCATCATTCGTGTCGTAAAGCGTGAATCATCAGTCATGAACCTTGTCTTATATCTCCTGCAACGAGCAGTGGAAATTGTTTGCCTCCCTGGTACACCAAGAATGCCATCTGCACCAGTAAACCCAATCAGTTGCTCAGCGTGTTCAGGTCCTATCGAGAGGCTTGTAATGATCGCGAGCTGCGCTCGATCTGATGACTTCTCCAACTCCATCACGAACTTCCTTTGGCCCGCTTATCTTCTTGCGAAGCTCTTGTGATCGCTTCTCACGCCGCCTCTCGCTGAATTTGCGCGGGAGGTTCTGCAACTCCTCTAATTTGCTTCCCAAGGAAAGCCTTCTCTTTTCTTTATTAGCACGCCTGTGGATGTTATTGGCTCGCCAGAATGATCTCTTGACTTCGCCATCCGCCGAATGTGGCCTCTCGTCATCGTTGTAGTTTCGTCGTAGAGATTCGAGACTGGACCGATGTCTCATGACTCGGAGGTTACCACTTGGAGTTCGCCCAATAGTGCGACGCTCAGTGGTGGGCCAATCATAGCTGGTGTAGTAGGAGCCATCACGAGGCGGGAGGACGGCAAATGTGCGCTTCATCCTGGAACTGAAGCTTCTCTGAGGTCCTTTCGGTCGGTTGTCTACCGGAGGATATTGGTAAGTCTGTTCACCGAGTTCATCCGACCAGTGCAAATCACAGTCATCTTCACAGTATCCATCGCACTCGTCTGAGTCCTCGCTAGACCACTGAGGGCGCCAAAAAGGGTGCAATTTGTTTTCCTCCACGGGGCTGTCGTCATAGCCAAGATACGCTGGTTCACGTTCCATAGTGGGCATTCCTCTGATCCTCCCAGTGCGCGAAAGGGACAGAGTGCGCGACAAGAAGCTCGAAGGTCTTCGAGCTGACGGTGTATAATCAACCGAGTGGCGTCGTGTACGATTGAAAGCACGGCGTACCACAGAAGGACGACGAGGGGGTTTTTCGTTCATTGACTCAAAGTAGTTACCCATTTGGGCCATTTTCTCATGAGCTGGAGTCGTTCCTGATGGGGTGGCAGGGATAAAGTTGATGACTGGTGGATGGTTAGGTGGCTCGGGAGGCGCTCGGGGGTTTCGAAGAGGAGAGTCGACATCATCAAGAGAAAACTTTGGCTGAGGAGGTGTGGTTGGAATGTCCTCCGAGGAATCAGTCGGCATTGGCACATCCAGATCTTCCTCCGCCTCTGATTGAGTCTCGTCTGGCGACTCGGAGGGTTTCGTCGAATGATCTATCATCAATAGGGACGAGTTCTGGTGTGGGTACATCTGCACTGCGAGCGCTTCTGATACCACTGGATTGGTCCCATTTGTGTCGACTGAAGCTAACGAAAATGGAGTGTTTTGTGAGCCATACCCCTTTGTGTTCAAGAAGTCGTCATGGCGTTCAGAACCTGACCGACGGTGACTTTCTGAGGTATTGGAAAACGTTCGTGCTCCAGGCGTGTCTTCTGAGAAGCGAAGGTCGGGCACTCTGGGTGTGTCCTTCTTCTTGTTGAGGTATTCCTGCAAGGCGTTGTGAAGCTTCATACTCTCAGTTGTCAGGGAACTGGCTCTTGAACCGTTACGGCTAGTAGGAGCAGATAGAGAGGACGAGCGAGCAGGCACGATAGGTGGATAGTCCATGGTTCTCTCATCAGAGCTTTCGGACATGGAGTAAGATCGGCCTCTCAATTGACGCCGCACAATGGGAGGCTCATCTTTCATTGATCTATCGTTCAGCGTATGGCTGGCGCTGGTAGTGCAGCTCGACTTTCGGCTGGAGTGCGACCTCAGTGACGGCTCTCTGGACTTGGTTTTGTGTGATGATAGTCGACTAGGAACAACCACCACAGGTATGCCCCCTGCTTTCCATACTTCGCGTCGAGCCTTACTGCTAGAGATAGAATTAAATGTCGCGTTCGAGTATTGGCTCTCTGACTTCGGAGCAGTGGAACGGTTTCGACCACATGAATCGGTATGCGATCTGTCCGACTTTAGAGAGTGTGCGGTTGAGCTAGAAGACTCATTGGTCGAGTCTCTCAGAATGGTCTGTTTTCGCACATGACGCAGTGTCCTCTGCCTCTTGGGGACTGTGTCCAAAAGATATGCCTCCACAACGGTCGAGACAGTGGATTTGGTAGAGATGGCCGACATCCTACGTGGGTCAGAAGTTGTGATTGAGGTCGATGTAGCCGAGGGGGGGGTATCACGGCTCGAGATGCCTCGCGGAAGTGTCTCTGTCGTTTGGTACAAAGGCATGCCGCGCACAGCTTTAGCTGCTTGTGTCGGTATGATTGTGTTGGGCTCGACGACTCTCGCTCTGTTTGGGCTTAAACGAGGCATAACAAGTGCTTCAGGCCGCTTCTTCACAGTCACCAGTCTTTGCAAATTGTGATCCCATTCCTGCTCTACCTCACTGACAGAGCCCCAGTCGCTGTCGTTATGAACCCAATCCCCTGCTGGTGACCGGGACGTACTGCTCCCTTCCGATTGAGGTGCCAGGTTGCCCAAAGCCAGATCGAGCTTTTCAGGTCTGTCGATACGAGAATTTGAGTCGAAGATCTTGCGTACAGTTGGTCGTGAGTTCTGATTGACAACAGGCTTGTCTTCGTCTTCGGATGATAAAGGCTCTTCTCGCGCAGTTGTGAAGGAACCGGATTGGGATTCACCAGCTGTAGTACTTGAGCCAGCACGGTCACTAGCAATGGGCCTTAGTAATTGCGGGCGACTTGTGGAATGAGGCGGCGTCACATCGGGCGTAGGCGGGCTCTTCTGATTAGGAGGCGTGGTGGGTGGACGCAGATGTGATGGCTGGGGAGTTCGTAGTGCGATATCGGTCGCAGTTGGACTATTTGTCTTGCCAGAGGAGTTCTCCGAGGGTTGGCGCGAATGTCTCGGCGGGGTTGGTGGTAGATCTGGACCACTACCTATCCTTCGCGACTGATGTTTGAGAGTTCGTGGGCTCGATGAATGCTTTCCATTGCCGGAAACAGAAGTGTTGGTAGCCAGTTCATGTCTAATTAAAGGGCTAGAAACTCGAATTGGTAATTCGGAGGTCCTTTCGGATCGAGGTCGTGGGAGAACCTTGTGCTTTTTGAATTGTAATTGACTGGTTGGGCTGGTCTCATGTTGTGTTTGGAGCGAATAATCAGCGGGAGGTGCCATCATGACTGGCGATGGAATAGAGTGTGCTGATAGCATGGCTTTTATTAGATAAAAGGTTTTTAGAGCTTTTGCTTCGCGGCAACGATGTTGGAGCGGTTTGGTGTTGGCATGCTGGCTGCCATCGGACAGGAAGCAGGGTTTTGGAACAGTTGCGGAACACAACAGGAACAGGTCAGACGGTAGTCCGAGACATGTAAGTAGGGAGGCGACGCGCTTGAATAATGACGGGCCTTAAGCAGAGCGAGAGTTGGGAGCAGCTTCGAACGCGAGCTAGCACCCGAACATAATCGCAAACGTGGCTTACAGAGTTGCGTTGAGTGTCGAGCGCGACAGTCGAGTGCGCATACTGGGACGAGATGGGCGTAGTAAGAAATCTCGAGCTGGAATCACGTCAAAGTCGGCACATGAGATGACGGACGATCTTAGCTTCCAGTCACTACTGACGTAGATCAGAGGAAGAATGCCAGAGATGGAACAGGGACGAGGAAATGAGGTGAGGTGAGATAGCGAGAGAGTTGGAGAGGCACTGGTTGAGGAACAAGAGCACCTAGAGCCTAGAGGACCTTACCCACTAACCTACTAGGTACCTAGATGACGGGAGAGTGGAGGAACCCAGCCATGGAAGCCCAGAAGAAGCAAGTCCTGTCTGGTAGCCTGTTAAGGATCAACAAGGAGGGAGGGCGGCCCAAGGGGGGGCAGCTGCGGAACACGCCAAAGGGCCAGTTTCTAGCAGCCCTCAGTGGTCTCAAAGACATATTCAGTGGCCCCAGTGATGCATTTCACGACCTGCAGTGGCCCAGCGGCCCGGGCCAACAGGCGCGCTTCCTTCCCTCTCTCCACTCCACTCCACTCCACTTTCAAAGGTCGAGTCACCCAGTGCAGGAAGGAGCGAGTCGTCGAGTCCTTCCACTCTCAGTGAGGATTGGCAGTTCTGGTTTCTGACACTAAACCACTGACGCAACCACAGGCTGCCCTGGGGGCCATTGTTCAAGTTTGAGGTCCCATTGGATTGGTCCAATTCGTTTTCTGAGTGCTAAATCTGGATCTCTATTTCGAGCTGCAGTCTCTTAGCTTACTGCTTCGTGCACAGGGAAATTCAATGCAATGATAGACGTGTCCGGGGTGTATTGTCCACATTGTCGTAGCGCAAATGCCGAGTCTTACGAGGGGCCAACTAAATAAGCGGATGGGATCTTACTACTACTAGAGCGTCTAGATGTTCAAGGGCGCTTCCACATGTGCAAGGGATGGTATTGAGTTCTTTGTCTGTAGCTCGGCAAAGCTGGCTGGCTGGATTGTGCCGTTATGAACCTTCTATTGGACAGAGTCAGGCGTCTCAGTCAAAGCCTAGAACTTGAGGCGATTCCTCATACTGTGAGACAGTGCGATGAGTTGTAAGTTGAATGGATATTGCGAAGGTGAATGCAGCCTTAGAGCTCAGAGGCACCTTGGGGTTCCCAAAAACGATAGAATGCATCATAGGACTGAACATGTTAACAACAAAGTACTTCTAAATAACCTCATTGGCTCGTGATACGGAGGGAATCATGAAGGGATAGTATCCTTTTGCGGTAAAACGAGCAGTTCGCACATTGGATACTGCATATTTCTTGAGCCCGATGTTTGTTATTAGCTAGAAGAGGTCCAGTGGTGTTCACACACTTTTCCTTGATTGCCAAAATAGCGAAAAGTGCAAGGATCATAGCCTGATCAAGAGTTGTTGGAAGAATGGCAAAGTGCCCCGCTCATATCGTTTGTGTGGTGGAATAAGCCTGTACGTAGCCCCAAACAAGGTTGTCCAGATCGATTGATGGCTGGCTGAATGCCTCTTTGACAATGTTACAGGTCTTGATTTGGGATTTAATGGCGATCCGATGCTATTGGATATCCTCAGGTCGGTCGCCCCAAGCATTCGTGTGTTTGTCCTCTGTATGTTCCTTTCAACGGACCATGCCATCTGAATCACACTGGAAGCCAACTCAAGTGCTTCCCATGACAACACCACCATCAAGTTTCTCATGCTTTTGGGACAAATCCACCGCGTTAAAGTGTAACCCTTCCGGGGTTGTGACAGAGCCACTATGAATGAATGGCAACCCAGCTTGAGTTTCTGCACGCCAGCATAAGTGTTGCCTTGACCAGCCATTCAGGATTGAAAGCACCTCTCCACCCCGTTCACTCACCTGCCTTTGCATGTCTCGATGATCGAATCAAAATCATTTGCTGCAAGTCGTGCAACCAGAGCGATTACCAGCCTTTTTTTTTTTCCTTCTTCGTCTTTTTTCAGTCTTGCGTCTTATCGGGGGCTAATAAGATACCTAGGCCCGTAATTCAGCTTACTGCGTATATCCATCGACTCTCGCTTGGGTACATTGTCAAACGTCTGAGCCTGCACTTGATTCTACTCGTGGACTTGGACGAATAAATGATGCTCAGTCAACTCGCCGTGACCAAGTTACTACTTTATTGACAGGGCCCAGACATGCTCGATGCACCCCTTAGGAGTGCATGCTCTAACAAACAGTCTTGACAGGTTTCAAGACATTGGCCTCGCACGTCTCAAATTCAGCCCTGCAAGTGGACATCGACGTAGCTTATTGATGAGCGCATGCAAATGATTTCGATCGATATGATATCACAAGGACTCTCTGTGCCTGACTAGTTACTGTCCCTGCGTCTTTCAAGCGGTGTTTATTGTGATCAAAACTCCTATGGGTGGATGACTACCTTATGAGAGGCGGTTACCCTGGAGCATATGTGAGGGGTATTACGTCAGGCATACAAAGCTTTGTTCTTGATATGAAGAACACATCATCACGATGGGATGGCACGGTAGTCTGTGTGTGTGGTACGGTATCCAAATATACCCATAAACAGTACTAATGATATAGAGTCGTCGTTTCACGCATGTGAATACAATACTGCCTACTACCCTATGTGGAGAATCAAGATAATGTGCTACCGCAGCCAGTAGACCCTAAGTACTAGAAGGATATTGTAGAAAAGTCCAACGTGCCTATGAATGCCTAGCGGGTAGCCAGTGCATAAAGCATACAGCATTACTGAAAGACACAAGTGACATTAGCTGTTCCCAGAGGTTGAACAACGTAGTATCATAGGATGGGAATATAGCTTGCAACATTATCTATAACAATTATGATTATTCCAGGGTGCATTTTTATCATTTGGCAGGCGAGCGGACTACCCTGCAGCTATTCCAAGATCCCCGCCTTTCCCTGGAAGTTTGCAAAGCCCTCAACATATATGAAGCGTATACTCAGCACCACGACGTAGTAGTCGAGATGTCCGACAATTTGTAAGTTTGCATTTGTAGTTGTATACTTGTAGTTGAGCGATCGTCCTGTTGGAATATCCAACAAGCTCTGGAGGTTTGTGGCCTAAGCAGTCACAGATAAACCAAGCAGATGGAAATCGCTATCCCTTGTATGAGCAATAGACCCTCAGTGTAGGAAACGAAACAAGGAGAACCGCCTCCAGTTCACCGTATTTGGACACCAGAGGACCACCGACATACCAATCTCCACATCGGCATCCATGTGACGGTCTGTAAAACTCCATAGTTTGGGACGAGAAACGATCTGCCAGGCTTGCCAAATTGGCTTGCTGATAAGCCACGTGCGAGAATGAGAAAAACCATTGTTATCACGAACCCCATCTCACCGTAGAGTAGCGGCACAATTTTCTGCAGCACCGTAGATCAACACTTGAACCAAACGCTTCCTTGCTCCAGCTCTCAGACCACCCACTATTTGCAAGGCTCGAGCGTCATGGCAGTACACTGAAAGGACTGCTTGGGTTGATAGACCCCCACTCACTGATGCAGCCTGGGCCAAATTGACAGGGCAGCTCGATAAGCTTACATAGAGTGCAAAAATGCAGAGCTTTGCCAGTCACTGGACTCAACAGCAAATCCCCGCAACGAAAGACTCTGGCCAGGATTTCGGTCCCACGAGATCTTGAGATCTAGAAGTGTCACCGACCACTGCGTTGGCCATCATCGCGTTCGTTATCTGTCCTTGCCCACAATGGGCTGATTATCGCAAGAATCGAGGTGAGTGGTCATTCAGCCTGATCTTGCAGTGACTGCGTGCGGGGATGAGGTGCGCTGATGGCGACAAAGATACGAGCCGCCGTCGGATTTGTATGGCCAGCCTTGTTAATTCCCTCAACCTGAGTATCGTGCCTTGTTGTCTAGTTCTGTCCTGGCCATACCCGCAGAATGTTGACGCGCCGATGTCACCTGAATAAAGGCTAGACGAACAGCTCACGTTATGTGGCGTTTGCGAACCGATGGTGAAGTCAAACCTACTGTTCATAACGGACTTCTCCATGGGCCGATTCCCACAATAGAGCCGGAGGCCCTGCTGCGAGTCCGAACGGAGGCTTCACGTTATATTTATCAACGTCGCCATGTCCAGTTCCCTAAAGCTTACTGGATGGGGCATGACGCTAGAATCTGAGGCTGAGTGCCGATGAGGCTGTGGCTATGATGCTACTGGTAAGGACAAGCCACAGAATTCTAGGTCCCGACGGGTAACTTTGAAGCTGGTAAGTTTGCACAACCTTGGCAACGTTACTTTGACAAAGTTTTTGCTAGCATCTTTCGCACCCCTGCCAATAAAAGTTGCCGAGCTAGTGGCTGTCGCCGGTTTTCTTCTTTCTTTTCCAAAGATACTGCAAGGGAAAGAAAGGGTGTGATCAATACGAATCAGCAAAACTGATATCGAATTGATGTCCGAATGGAGATGGAAGAGACGGCCGCACCTTGTAAAAGGGAAGTGCAAAGAGAGGTTCCAAAGAGAGGGCTTTTGGCTATTGGCTATTGGGCTATTGGTAATGGTCACTTGCCCACTGAGTCACAATCACTCAGCAATTGGTCGTGTTTGTCGGTTTGCATAGATAATGACAAGAACTGATGCATCTCCAGACTGCGTCACTCAATCACCCGATTATACATACATAGGCCACCCATGGAGATCTGTTTGGGGGATACAGAATCCAAATTTGGATTCGGAGAGCACGAGATTCGGAGGTTAAAACACGATGAAGTCATCAGACGCTGGAGGCCGTTGAAACATTCCAGCTATTTCGGTTGTTTCTACCAGCGATCCGGGGACCTGTTCTGAGGCTCAGCTCAGATGGGCGGGCTCCATGCTCGTGGCCCGGCAACCCCGGCGCTGGCATAGGGCATGTGGCGGACCGCTAGCCTGCGCAAAGAACGCCATTTTCCAAGAATAGCCCTTGTCAATTCTCGAAGGCAGCCTTACACATCTGATTGACCCGACGTTACGTCCGCCATCGTCAACTGGATGTTTAAGCTTTCTCACGAGATCGAATCGTTACATACTGACATAGCCACACATGCGCGTAGGGTTCTGATTATGCCACTCCGTTCTGGACCCTCAGTCGCTTCAAATTCGAAATTCTCCAACAGGGGTGCATTGCCAAGTCTTTGGATTACTCGTTGACGGTCAGGTCAAGACAGAATTTGAAATTGTAAGCTTGGTGAGCCCAACAGCTATCACCGTGGGTCCTGTATGCAGAGATTTGCTCTAGACTTTGCTAGGTGCAGTAGCTGTGGACATGGCATGGTCCGCTGCTGGTTGACGATAACGAGAGCCAAGGAAGCAACATGGCTCTTTTGGGTCTGTCTTCCTCTTTGGGACATGGGGGGAGTGCCGTGAATGGTGGTTTACAGCTGTCAGCAATACGGAGATCCAGGGTCTTGGCACCGGACAACCCACACCTCGTATCCATATCGCCATTTTCAACAGCCACTTCGCCATGGGCTTATCATGAGCCCTGCTCACAAGAGCTAGTCCCGTCATTGGCTTGGAATAGAATCGAATTGACGAAGACTTTAGTCGGCTCCGCTCTATCTCGCTTACCTACCCAACAAATTTAGGCCACCAGGTCGACGAGATATAAGAAATGCTCTGCCTCGCCTCCAGCCCCTTCTCTCATCATCTTATACACCATCGTCTTTCGTTCAAAGATTAGCTCTGTCGATCTAGGATCTAGATACCTTGACAAAGTACATTCGTTTAAACAAGCACAACCACTAAACACCAACCACTATCATGAGGTCTTCAGGAATCATCGTCGCTGCTGCGGCTGCTGTCGCCAACGCTCACTACGAGAACGTAAGTTGCAATGTATACTGTTCATGTTTCGAAACTTGTACTAACTTTCATGACTTAGCCCTCTGTTGGCTTCACTACTGTGTACACCCACTCAGCCAACGTCACCAAGCCTACTGAGTACACTACCAGCACTGTCTACAGTACCAAGACCTATACCATCACCCAGTGCCCCCCTACTGTTGTCGACTGCCCCGTGGGCCATGTCACTACCGAGACCATCGCCGTTTCCACAACTGTCTGCCCTGTTACTGAGGTCCCTACTGAGCCTAGCAAGCCTCATGAGCCTGTTTACCCCAACCCTACTGAGCCCAAGCCTCATGAGCCTGTACCTACTCACCCGGGTCAGGAAGTCATCACCAAGACTCAGACATACGCCTACCCTCATCCAACCAATCCTGGCCAGAGCGTGACCAAGACCATCACTTACACCGTCCCCAAGGACCATGGCCACAACGCTACTGCTGTCAACCCTCCTCCTCATACCTATCACCCTGTTCCTACTGGTGGTGCTCCCGTCTACCACAATGGAACCACACCCGGTTATCCCGGTAACCACGGTGGAAAGACTCCTCAGGGTGAAGAGAGCGGTAACGATGATGGCACGGACAACGGATCCCATGGTGGAAGCAGCAGCGGCAGCAAGGGAGGCAATGGTGGATCTGAATCAGAGGACCACGAGCCTTCGACGTCCTCTGATGTTCCCGAGACTGTCCAAACTGCTGGTGCTCACATGAACGCCGTCACTGGCCTGCTCGCCATTGTTGGTTTCGCCGCCGCCTATCTGATCTAAGATGGGCCCTGACCAAGACACCTTTTTTTCTACAAACTTCTTACGATCCTTACATGATGCATGAAAGCATAGCATTTGGGCATGATTTGATTTTGTTTGCGAAAGCGAACGGCGTTTACAAACAGGGGTTATTTCCGCTACGGATACCAATGGATTGGGCCTAGCGATGACGGGATTGGGGATGCATTATATGAGATCCGAAAGCACATGCACACGACTTGTATACTAACTAATTTCTACACTTAATACTAGCGACCATTCATTTAGACTAGACTTTGATTCACATTATACCTAAAAGGGTGATTTTTAAAATATAGACGGTTGCTAAGACACATTGCTATTCCCCAGTTCCATTAACCCTTATTCTCTGAAACATAAAATCATTACCAGGGTTGAAGATAGAACAATGTCTCGTATTTTGGTCCGACGTCTAAGCATTTGGTAGACAATGAAGTCCATAGCGCAAAGGGCCCAGTGCTAGCTATGCTTTGCTGCAGATCGCATTGAAAACCCAAGCCTGTGGTACGTCTTGTTCGTTTTCACACTCGCTCATATAACTCAAATAAAGTGCATATCGAAACAGAACCTCCCTCAGTTCCTCTTTGCGTATGCTTCTCCCCACTCCGATCTGCCAGTTATCTATATCCAACTTGACCCCATTTGCACCCATCTCCACAGCCCATGACTGCCCACGCAAGCCAGCCCACAGCGCCATTAGGAACGATTCGTCAATGTGCAGGTTCTGTGGCACGCTGCATCTTGGTGACCAGATAGACGGTCGTCGACGGCGTCGTTCTGGGTCTCGCGCGATCCTCATAAGGGTGTCTTGAGCAACGACCGGATCGAGAAATGATACAAGTACTTCAAAGGTTCGCTTTGCAAGTATGGTGTTGAAGAACCGGGACGTCAGACGGACTTGCTTAATAGCCGGGGCTTGGAGGTTGTCAAGGATCTGGATAACGATTTCTGTGGGGAGCGTTTCCATTGTAACAGGCCACAAGGGAGCCATCATAAAGGGTTCAGTGCTGCGTCGTCAAGTTCGCGGAGTGAGTGAAGACGAGGGCAATGGAAAAACAGAAGCGGCGGCCTTCATGATAACGAATGGCTATGTCTTGCTCTATGTACCTCCCTTTTTGCGAATAATCTTCCGACCTGATGCCTTGCCCGCCCTACAAACTCCCAATCCGTAAGGGTTCTCATGTGAGACAGCCAACACAGTCAATGTAGATCCACCAATTTGGTCAAGTACAAGAGGCCAATTAGCTCGTAAGGGCTCTCGTAAGGCTTGCGGGGACGGTAAGCCAACCAGACTGACTGTGTTTTTAGTCTATCGGCGTGGGGATTCTAGGGGTGTAAGATGCCATCCATATTCGACTGTACTCGACTAAGGCAGTGTCTTGTTTCTTGGACTTCGGTTTATATTCATGACTTCTTCAAAAGACCACTTTACTCGCTAGTCTCTTCTTGCCACCATGCCTTCATTAAACGTAACCTCTCCGTCCTCTCCTTAGCCATCCTCCTCCCTTCCTCTGTTTTCATCATGCCCTCAAGCAACAGGAGCTTGTCATCAAAATGCTCCATAGTGTTCTCCAATGTCCGACTCTTGGCACCTCCAAATGCGAACGTCCTCGCAATACCTACGGCTCCAATGGCATCTAGGCGGTCGGCATCCTGAACAACGGCCAGCTCCGGATACTTGCCCACAAGAGCCCGTGTCCGCGCCGGGTCCTTAACTTCGGAGGAGTAGCTGACGCCGAGACAAATGGCCTGGACGGTGTCGGCAAGGGTCTGCGGTGCACCGAAGGACATGAGCACGGATGCTACCATGCGAGAAGGGTCCTCGCCGGGGCGGAGGTACTTCTTGTCGCCAACGTCGTGGAGCAGTGCGGCCAGCGTGACCAAATCTTGGCGAGTTGAAGGGGTATGAGACTGGATATGCTGCGAGAGACGGAGGACACGCTTGATGTGGTTGAAGTCGTGCGATGCGTCATACTTGGACATGTATTCCTCAACATAGTTTGTCACTTTGCCAACAAGGGCGTCATCAACTGACCAGTCTTGGGTAGTCATTCTGTGAGGTCTGCGACCTGAGATGGCTATGTCTGCAAACAGGACGACAGATTTGGCGTTTCAATAGAGGAAACGTGTCTCGATATCTCACGGTAACCTGAGATTGTCCTGAGGATGACTCAAGCACGGAATAGTGGAGGTTGGAAATAAGACCCTAAGATTCTATGCCATGAACTGGCCCTGGACACGAAATGGAACTCCTCCTAGCCTTTGTAGCACAGCACTCTGATTTGAGTACCTATCTACGGTAAGGGTCATAAAACGCAATCTTTAAGAGGGAAGTTCATTCAGATGCCTGAGGTCGAATATATCACGCTTGTCCAGAGAATGAAAGACGCGATGGCCCGACGTGTTTAGAGAAGGATAATCTGGACACAAAACGGGTCCCCCACGTGACGGGCTACCAGATTTCCAATTGGGACTCATTATTGCATTGAGAAAGTTCTCTGATGTACCTCATAAATGAAGTCATCTGTGTTTCATTTCTGTCAGACTCAACATTCGACAGATGTCTTGAACAAGCAAGTATCGTGATTCTCAACTGTGGCCTCTCATCTGATGATTACTAGCACCTCTATTCTTTCTTCTATTTCCTTTGAGAAGTATTATGCAAAGGGAACACGATTTTGCTTGGAGTTGAAGCCCTTTGTCCACATTCTACCGCTTGCCCGCTTTCTTACTTAAGTACTAATCTATATGTACCTACTAGGTATGGTAGGCAGTCAAGGTACTGTAGTATATTATGAGTGTATGAATAAGTATCAACTTGTACTACAGTGTAGGCATTGACTGTGCTGAAACATGATTCAAAATGTCTAATAATAGACATTACTTGTCACTTGTAGACTGTTTTGATTACTAGATATACTGGATTTGTGCCATGCAGCATATTAATGGTGAAGTGTTATTCTTCATGAACCTTAGGACAAAAACACATCGATACGAGCGAAAAGGTGTTATCTGAGACAAAGTTCGTGGCATGCAAGACCATCTGAGTGTACCAGTGACCTGTTGCCAAGTGATTGGCACGCGCTGTGGGAAAGCCGTGTTCTATGCTGTCGATACAGTATCAATTAGAAGGACAACAAAAGCCCAGACTCACTGCTCGACATACCGATTGCCCATTCGATCAAGCAGAGGAAAGGTCACGCTCTGACCGAGATTCCGCAACGAGGAACCTTCATCCGTATCATGGAGTCCCTAGAGTCCCCCTCTTTCGAAAGGCAGCCATCATGGGGAACGACTTGGTTACCCTGGCCTCTCGCGGTGTCAGAAGATTTACATAAGTGCCTTGGAAATTATATGAGGGGAAAAGAATAAACTGGTCAAAGTGCATGCTAACTTCATGATGAATTGTGTTAATGCAGTCTGAGCTTTTTTGTCGTTGGGGACTTCAGTCCTGGGTTTTCTGTCGGTTCCCTACCTAACCTGGTAAATAGAGCGGTGGTGGGCGACTTCGTGTAAGTGTGACGGACCTCACATACCCGCCGAAGCTAAAAGGCATAGCATGCATAGAGATGGATTAGAGAGGACTGATGCTACCGATGCTAGACCCGGGAAGGTAGAAGGCATCGGGGACACGCGGACGGGCCGTAGAGGGGGAGATGGAGATAGTACGCTTAGACCCATTATGCTTATCGAACGGGCACCTGGCCTGGCATGTTTTATTTTGTCTGTGAGTCGAGGTCATCTTAATGATAGTCATAACTTGTCATCAGAGATTTCAGTCTGCATAAGAATGAGGAGCGAGCAGAGGTGGCTGGATAGGGGGATACAGTTAGACGAGGCCTCGATATGTATGTACCTTGTAGGTGAAGGCCACCGCCAATTCGCATGTCTCTCTTCTGGGTCATGTACTCTGTAAGCGTAGCGCAGACGCGGCAAACCCACACTACCATTGTCGACTTGCATCTGAAGCGTGATATGGCGTACATACTACCGCCAATACGACAACAGCGGAGCATACAGTTCCGCCGTGATTCTGAGAGCAAATCCATCTAGTGAGTCAATTATTGACTGGACCAATTCTTCAAGTCGGGCGCATGAACTCGAGGGTTGCACTACAGCTCGCCCGACTAGAGAGCGGCCCAATAGTGGCCAGAGGTGTCAAGCGGTGCAGTGCAAGTCAAAGGCAGAACATTACGGCAGATGCGAGGCAAGGCGATGCGATGTGCGATGTGCGATGAGCTTAGGCCTTGCATGATCCATAGATTTCAATGTGCTGCTGAGGCCACGAGAGCCGACAAATCTGGTGTCTAGACCGTACAAGAAATGACACTGATGTTGCGTCCTTGCATGGCTGAAATGCAAGTGGTTGATGTGAGATGTGGTTGACGGGTGTTGGTAATTGGCTGTGATGCAGCGTGACGAGATGTCGAATCTAGCGGTGCCACAAGCCAATGACGGCGTTGGAATAGACGCTCTACGGGGGTCGCTCTTTGGGCCTGTTTAGCGGTAACGGGCTTCTGATTGGCGCAGTGTTTCTCCCCGCTCTGGGGCTGCTTCTAAATATCGCAGCATTTAGCATGGGTTGTGCCCCACTCTTGATGCACGCACTTACTTGATCCACACTTGCTTAACCGCCCACGCTTGTCCCGGGAGGGAAGAGGGAACCGTTCAATTGTGATGGGTCGAGTGATAGTAGATGACATGAACTCGGCATTTCCTTGTCTGCAGTCTGTGATTGGTTGTCTCTGTAGTTGAAGAGTCCTTGTTTCTTGTAATTCGTAATTCACACGGGCAACAGATGTTATTGTCAATACATTGGGTCCATCACAATTATCTTCCTAGGTAGGTACCTATCCATCCATCCACATGATTGATGATGATTGATGATGGATATTGGATCTATGTATCCATCCTTGCAAAATGGCTGTGGCCGCTATACACGGCCGTTCCTTATAAACAGGACCAACACCCGCCCCCAAAGCCTCTCTTTTCTTTCTTTCTCTTCTTCTTCAGCAAGTCCTTTTCAATCGCAAATCCTGTTTTTGTTCTTGGGTCTCTTACCCTCCCCCTTTTGTGTTTTTCGTTGTTCACCGTGGAGCCGGCCTCTACATCTATCTTTCTAATTTTCGTTGTCTCTAATCAAAGATATCCGTCAACTCCAAAGCCTACTCAATAAGTTGCTGGCCAGCTTAGAGACATCAACATTTAACGATTATCCTGTTTTTTTTGTTCGTCCCGCCTGTTATAATCATCTAATTGCAGAAATCACGGATTTCACTTGCTCGCGCCAACTATCAAACAATATTGCATTGATCAAACTTTCATTGTTCGCATCATCGACTCACCAGACAACTCAAACGCATAATTGAATCAAATCAAATCAAAGCAAAATGTCGGCTGTTCAACTTTCTTTCTCTCTCCGCGTCTCCTCTGGCGTCAAGACTGTCCACCTTCTCGGCTCTTGGGACGGTTACGTCGGTCAGCTCCCTCTCTCCAAGGACAAGTCCTCCTCCAAGTCTGGCTCCTGGAAGGGCACCTTTAGATTCCAGAACTCAACTCTTGAGGCTGGCCAACGATACTGGTACTACTACATCATCGATGGTTACCATGTTGCCCACAACCCCAGCGTCACCTCAACCATCGAGCCCACCACTGGCCGTGAGCTGAACGTTCTTGACGTCCCCACCGACTCTCACAAGTCCTCGTCCCACCGCTCTTCATCCTCCAAGTCTTCCTCAAAGTCTTCCTCTTCCTCCAAGTCCTCATCCAAGTCATCGTCGCACAAGTCTTCCTCCAGCAGCAAGAGCTCTTCTCACTCCTCCAAGGACAAGGAGTCGCGATCTTCGCGATCCTCACGCCACAGCTCTAAGCTCTCAGTTGACATCCCCAAGGGTCGCCCTCTGTCAATCTCCCAGATCCAGGCCCCCAAGCCAATGTCTCCCCATGCGACTAAGCACATCTTGGATGCTTCCTACTACGACAACGAGGAACTTGAGGAGCTTGCCGACCGCTTCGGCAGCGCCAACATCGAGGACGAGTTCATCACTGACTTCAGCACATCGCCAATCTCCTCCAGTGGTTCTTCTTTGTCCTACCGCTCCGACAGCTCTTCACCCAACTCGTCCCTCTCCGGCTACAGCACTCCCGGCTCCGACGTCAGCTCTTGCACTTGCGAGCGCTATGGTATTACTCGCAAGGGCGAGCGTGTCAAGCTCGACTGCGGCGGATCCCGCTGTGGCTACGATGACGATAGTGATTCCATCTGCTCTAGTGGCAGTGAAGACGAGTATGAGTATGAAGCCTCCGTCTCGCGCACCAGCTCTCGCCGCCACGGCGTGGTCGCATAAACGCGCCAGGTTGCGGAGGGCTCTGTGGCAACAGGTTGAGAGAACCTATAGCCGTTCATTCTTTAAATCGGGCATCCCCTGGCAGCACACTCGCGCCGGGATGACTCGACCTATGTTGTTGTGGTAATATCAGCAATCATTTTTCTGTTCCGACCTGCGTCACGCTGTCAGTCGGGATGGTACGCCGAGCTGGTCTCGTACGTGCCACCGCGCCGAAGTGTTGATCGTCAGCTAGGTCGATGCTGCGGCCGTTCAGCGCAGTCCTCTCGTGGCTACGCAGACGTAATTTTTCTTCCTCACTCTGTTGGTTCCTGAGTGAGCTGGGAGTCCTCGAAAGAGGCTGCCCCAGAAGCAAACAATGTCAACGCATGAGAATCCCATCTGTCCTGATGATGGGATCCCGTCTCTTGCAGACAATATCTGGATGTGGTTCAGGGCCTGGCGATTGATGAAGGTCTAGACTAGCCATTACGAAGTATGAGGTGGATGATGAAGGACAGTCATGAGCAACGATTTTATGAATGAAATAGCTTAGCTGTCTAGGATAGACGACGATTGAATCTATTCATGAAACGAGATAAGAGGCCTTGAGTAATAGAGCAACGTGATGCTGTGAAGCTATCGATTTCGGTCTTTCGGTTCAATGTTACTCCCCATCGTACTGCACTTCTAACAGGTACTAAGGTGGTAGTGAGTAAGGTAGGTAGGGCCTCCAGGAGGCGGGGCCCCAATCTTATGGCGGGGTAACTCCCTATCATGTATTGCCCAGCTGTAGTATCACAAACTCATCTTCACCGTACTTGTAACGTCTTTCTACACGAAACATTGCATTGTATCTCTGGTTTATGTAAGACGAGGCCCGAGGTCACCAGTGATCAGTTTCGAATTCAATTTGAGTGCGTGCCACTTTCTTCCTCAACCACGTTCCCTCCATCTCCTTCGGTCATTCGTCGAGCTTCACTTAACACGATCTCAAGTGTAGCATCGCCAAACTGCAAATATGTCCGACGAGCAAATCATACTCCCCATCATCGACTCCCACATTCACCTCTACCCAGCGGCCGAAACAGACTCCCTCGCTTGGTACACACCCGATGGCCCCCTTGCCGGCCAACATTCCCTGGAAGAATACCGCGAAGCTACCTCTTCGGCACCGTCTCTCCTAGGCTTTGTCTTTGTCGAAACAGACCGCAAGAATGATGTTGAGTCTGGCGCAGTCGATGGCTCCGGCTGGGAGCAGCCTTTGGCTGAGGTCTCGTGGCTCAAGCGTGTTGCGCTTGGCCAGCCGCGCGAAGGAGAGGGCCACAGCCCCGAGGATGCAAAGCTGTGCCTCGGTATTGTACCCTGGGCGCCGTTACCAAGCGGCCCTGGGGTTCTAGAGCGTTATCTTGATCGAGTGAAAGAGGAGGCCGGCGATGCTTGGCCTAAGATCAAAGGGTTCCGCTACTTGCTACAGGACAAGCCTCATGGCACTATGCTGGACGATAAATTCATCGAAGGCGTCAAGCTTCTTGGTCGACGAGGATTTACCTTCGACGTTGGCATTGATCAGCATCGACGCGGAAAGAAGCAGCTCGATGAGGTGATCGAGTTTGTTGACCGTGTTCACGATGGTGTTCCCGAGGAGGAGAAGGTCACATTGGTGCTAAGTTCGTGCAGCCCTTCTCCTTGCCCTACTTCATTCTAACAGCGTCGTCTTAGACCACCTCTGCAAACCCGACTTCAGCATCTATAACCTTACATCAGACCCCAGCTTTCACGCCTGGCGTACTGCTGTCTACACCCTCAGCAAAGACTCTCACGTCTACATGAAGCTCTCCGGTGGCTTCTCCGAGATGCCTGACTCCCTACGAAACCAGGACCCCAACCACATCTTCGAGGCTACTCTCGCTTGGCTCGGTATTGTCCTCGCTACCTTTGGTCCCAGCCGTATCATGTTTGGCAGCGACTGGCCTGTCTGCACTGTCAACACCGACAATGCCTGGCCTAGATGGCGTAGCATCGTCGAACGCATGTGTTGGATGGCTACGCTGAGTGATGAAGAGCGCGCAATGATCTTTGGAGGTGCGGCCAAGAAGGCTTATGGCCTCTAAACTGAGGAACGGCATTATTAGGGCAAATACTATATAAATATAAAAGCCTAAAGAAAGCTTCCTTGATGAGATACACGAGTGTAAATAAACAGAAATTCTCATAAGAAAAATAAAGGTAACCCTTGCTATGAATGAATCTCATGATTTACCTCAGAGACGACTTTACAACTGGCCTTTTGACAGAAGCTCCAAATCTCAGGAAGGAAAAGAAAATCAATTATGTTCGAGAAACTCCAATCTACAACCAACATCCATTGTAAAATGCAACGCCGGGCTCCCATGACTATCAGTCGTAGAAACGTGAATAAACAATGTCATGTCAGGGCTCTAGAGCAAGCTCGTGGCACCCCCCGAGCATATACCATGCAGAAAAACAGGCTCCAGTCATGCAGTTTTATGTGTCATTAGTTTTCGCGTTCATCTGCCCCTGTGAGGCTCATTGTGTTTCTCCCCATCCAATATTACTCTACTCCACGTCCTCGGTAGTTGCCCATCTTCTCAATGGAGTTCATGATGCCGCTACGGGCCATGCCGCCTGGACGAGGCAAGCCACCTGCGCTCTTTGTTCGCTCGTGAGGTGCTCGGAGTCCCAAACCTGGCGCGCGTAGTCCTGATGCACGACTGACACTGCTTCTAAAGTGATCTGCACTTCGTTTTGGCGTTTTAGTCTCAGGCTCTCGATCATGTTGTCTCTCATGAGGGTAACGAGACGCAGATGGAGGCTGTTGAGCTTGTTGCTGTGGTTGAGGCTTTGGTGTCTGCGCAACAAAGCTCTGCATACTCATCATCTCCTCGGCAAGTTGCACAAGCTCTCCCTTCTCTACGCGCTCCTTCTCCAGCATACTGCGCAGTGACTCGTTGTCGAGCTGTACTGTGTGGACAACTGCCTCAAGTCGTTGGATGTCAGCATTCAACTCCTTGATTGCTGCGCTGTCTCGCACTGCTTGGGCCTTGCGCTCATCGGCCTCAATGTTGTCGGGCTCGACTCTGCTCATTGTTGTATCTCGGCAGACGCGCAGACGTTCGTTCTCCTCGACAAGTTCTCTGATTTTGCTTTCAAGCTCATGGACACGCTTCTCCCACCGAGTCTCGTATGACTTCTTCAAGGCAGTGACCTTAGATTCGTGCTTGCTCTTATAAAGAGCATGAAGCTCGCGAGCCACCCGCTCGACTGCAATCTCAACCTCGTGATTGGTGTCGTTTGAACTCTTGGGCTTTTCGGGCGACGACTTGTCAGTGTCTTTCCCGGCACGCATACCCGCCATCTTACTCTCCGCCTCTTGGTGCAAAATCTCGGCTGCCTCACGTCGCTTCTCGCTCTCTTCCAACTTCTGTTCGAGTTCTTCCTGTTCTCTTTGGCTCTCCACAATTTCTTCTTTGGCCTTCCGCAAGACATGTTCCATCTCACGACCGCGGTTCTCCCAACCTTCTTTCTCAGCAATAAGTTGCTCTTTGATAGAGCGTTCCTCGCGGAGCTGCTCCTGGGACTCACCCACTCGCTTCTCTGCATCGCCGACTGCGGCCTTGAGCGATTGCACTTCGGCTTCCTTACCGCTCAATGAAGCTTTGAGTGAGCTGATCTCTGACAGAAAGCTTGATTTGAGAGACTCAAGTTCTCTCGCGGTGATACTGGGAACGCTTCGAGGTGTAGGCATAGGGGGGATATCAAAGTCGATGAGGTTGGCAAATCCGCCACGAGAAGGTGTCGCAGTTACATCAGGTGCTGTGCGAGATGGAGAAAGCCCGCCCTTGGCTGGTGACTTTTGGGGTGATTTCTGTGGAAAACGCAGCTGCTCTGTAAAGTCCAGAAGATTCGTTGTGTTTCCTGAGTCGTGTCTCGGTCTGGCTCGCGACGTTCGTGATGGGGAGGGATCAGCTCGTGTGTTTGCCCGAGGCGTGAGACCACCCATGTCGGACAGCTTGGTGGGACTTTGGCCGAGTTTGGCGAACATGGTTAGGTTGGGCACAGCCGAGAAGGTACTGAAGGTACTGATCGCTGTATCATCAGGGCACACGGAATCGTCGACCTCCATTTCCCCAGAAGGGTTAACGTTGATGGTGCCGGTAGTGACATCCATGTCGTCCAGGCCGCCTTCCAGGACGCTCTGCTCATCTTCAAATATCTCAATTGCGCGCTTGAGGCCTTCATTTTGCCGCACTGCATCCTCTAGGCTCATCGTACTCTCTTGGGAGGTAGGGCGGGCTGTGTTGAGAGGGTTGCTGATCTTAACAGGAAAACGCTTCTCAGGAGACACCTTTCTAGGGCTGCGAGCATTGGGGCCCAGTCTATCTGTTGGCCTTCCGTCTCTCACCTCTCGCTGGTCGGTGAGGATCTTCAACGGTGAAAGAGTCGCGCCAGAGAGGACTCGGGAGTGTCGTGATTTTGAGGGAGAATGGTTCTCCTGATCGGAAAGCGCAGTGTCGTTGAGGGTAGACACGAAAGGAGATGATCCCTGAGAGGGCTGACTCTGTGATTCCGAGGACGTAGAGACTGTTCGTACCTCGTAGGAGTCGTATCGCTGAGCAGTAGCTGGTGTCTGGATATTGAGATTTGAACTTTGCGCGGGCGACAGTGGTGTTTCCATTTTGATGCACGCTGGATCAAGGAAATGAGATAATCAGACAGTCAATATGTGTAGTCACAGCTCCAGTCGGTAGAGGATATCGTTGACTTGATAGTTTGGTTCAAGCCACTTTTGAGCAGTGTTGCTTGTTTAGAAAGTCGAGTTCAACGGTCACGCTAACACCCAATATGTTGACTTTTGGTAGTTGACCCGACAACAAGCAACAGTGGATCTCTCACGTGGTAATCATACCTTAATCATCATCCAACAGGTACCTACTAACCTTAGTCCTTGTATATTAGTAGTTTCTTAGGTAAGGTAAGGTACCTGTAAATACGAACGTAAATACCTACTAAGTTACAAACAAGACACTCATTTCACCTACGGTTGCTTAGTTGCGTTATGGCATGCCAATGTTCCTTTCATCTCACAAAGTTATTGCCAAACTGACTTGGAACTTAAGCACATCTGTGGCCATGCAAGTGCTTCGTACACTTGTTCTCACATACACTTCGTAACACTTATCGCCATGACACATCTGCACAGGAATTCGGGCGCATATGATCCAAATCTCTAATTGTATCTATTCTCGAGAAAAAAAAAACAACTTTTATTGTTCCTTCATAATTCGTTACCTAATAAAGCAACATTTCAAAAAAGAAAAACACACATCGTCTGTGCCCGCGATTTCTTGACCACGGTGAAACGCGAGCACATAAGAAAAGAAGTGAAGAAAGGAGAAATGTAAGATCGTAATTCGTAAATCAGAGCCTTTCCCATAGGTTCCTTTCGACGTCTCGACTTTCCAACATTTTGGGCATGCCAAGACAGCTAAGTAAACAAGGGTCCACTCCAAACTCATCATTCCCGCCTGGGCTCATTACAGGCAGTACTGTCCCATAGTATGCGATCATATCGCATCTCGGAGCAAATCATCGAAGGGGAAACCTTGCTGCAGTGACTCTTTCCAGAAATTAAGCCTCCATGCAGACCGTGACTCATTAGTCATTGTATATCCGTGACAGAGCATGCTAGATCAACAAAAATCGGAAGTTGTATCGTGAACTCGTCGGCATCATCTTTGCAATCAAGGGCTTTCCGATGAGGGACACTCCAGTGCCTAACAAAAAAGAAAGAAAAGAGTTCTTTTTAGAGAAAAAAAAAAGGAAATTGAGAGAATGTGTTTTCGTGTCCCTGATTGTCGGAGATGGGACGTATCATAATTTCCACTTGCACTGTTCAATGAGTGCACAGGGGAGATGCCACTGTTCCTTGCAAAACTTCGACAACAAAACACCGCGGGTCATTTATCGGTCCTGAAAACTAACCGAAAGATTGCTGTCTTCGAGGAGCGCTAATGGCAGAGGGAGGCCGGGCGCCAGTATCGTACACCGGGGCAGAAGGATACGAAGGAGACGCAGCAACAGTGGATGCAGGTCGAGCCAAGTTGTCATAAACAGGAGCAGGGGCATAGGAGGGAGAGGTGCCGATGCTAGAATGAGGGCGATTCATGGCGTCATACTGAGGAGCAGGGACACTTGTCTCCATGGTCTTGTGTCGCTTCAGGTCGAAGCTGTTCAAATGATCATGTACATTTGGACCAGGACGTGGCGTCTCTGCCTCATCATCTCGTCGTTTGTATGGACTCATGCCATTCATCACACCGGGCTGGCCATATCCGTTGTGCAGGGTGTAGAATCCACCAGGAGAAACCATGCTGTCATTCGATGTTATGGTTTTACGCCGCTTTACTTCGAAGTTGCCTGCCGAATCATGCCCATTGGGACTTGATCGGTGAACGTCATCATCCTCATCTCGACCTCGCTTGAGCATACCCCCGTCTCCATTGGCAAGAGGCTGATGATGAACATTTGGTAGAGGCTGCTGAGCATATGCATTTGGCAGACCAGGCATACTACCAGGCATGTTGTTCATGGTGTCGTGTGCGTTATGCGCTGACCTATGAACCTCCTCGTCTTCCTCTCTGCCCCGCTTGAGCATATCTCCTCCATTCTGCATAGGAGGCTGATGTACATTCGCAAGGGGAGGCTGTTGAGGGTAACCATTAGACATTGCATGCATGTTACTCATAGGATCATGTCCATTAGAGACTGGTCGGTGCAGATCTTCTTCTTCTTCTCGCCCTCGTTTAAGCATACCACCTCCGTTTGGCATGGGGGGCTGGGAACCATTTGTGAGAGGCTGGGGAGTGCTTGCGAGAGACTGAGGACCATTTGCAAGGGACTGAGGAACGTAGCCTCCGGTTGGCAAACCAGGCATCATTGGGTGATGCTGCCCAATTGAAGGCAAAGCATTGGGAGCAGGGGGTCTCTGATTACCGAGTCCTTCGTGCTTGCGGCGCTCGGCAGCTGCCATGACCTGACTGGTCCGGTTCGAGTTCGACGGATGATAAAGAAGTGCCCCGATATTGTGGACAAACAAGGGGAACAGGAGCTCTGTGATCTTCTCCTTGTTCGCAAAGTCTAGTGCACGGTCGTAAGGGATCCTGGGCCATCGTCAGTCAAACATCCAGCAATGGGTCTACAGATCCAACTACATGGGGATACATACCAGACACCTTTCAAGTGCATGGGACCAATCTTGACGACGTGGCGAACCTTTTCGCTTTTCAGGATGCCGTCCCTTCGACCTCGAGTCATGCCAGCGACATTTAATAGTTTCGTGCCGTTAATCATGTGGTTATCTGTACTTGAAGTCAGCTGGTGTATATGGCGCTTAGGGGTAACAATTCTGACCTTCTCTCCGTGCTACACATATACCTCTGGCTTCCACCTGGAAGCAGAGGCTGCCTTCGTCTTCCCACAGTGTAGCCGTGACTCTGGGCTTCATACCGGGGGGGTTATGCTGGCCAGTTGTGTCGAAAGCGCCATTATTACTACTGTTACTGTAACCTGGCTGCTGCATTGCTCCTTGGTTGCTGAGCGCTGAAGGTACTGGCAGTACATTTTGGGGCGCGGGCATGGGAGTGGAGACTGCGGTAGTTGGAGCACCATTTGTAGAATAACCATAGCCGTACTGTGGTGTCGAATAATGAGGTGAATAATACATGTCTGGCTGGGGATGGCCTTGGTTCATCGCGGAGGTGTTGTTGTTGTTTTCAATGGGGGATGATGGGGTGCGGTTGGTCTCAACGGTCGAGATACGGCGGTTGAGCACTCTCTACTAGAGATAGAGAGAGGTAGGGCTGGCGTAACGTTAATATGGCAGCACAATTGCGAAGAGGAAGCAGTCGAGGAAGGATGACTGCAAACTCGAAGGAAGAGGAGGTGGACGGCAAAAGGGAAAGAGACCGGCAAAGAAAGAAAGAGAGAGAGAAAAGAAATAGAAAGAGAAAAGGAAAAGGAAAAAATCCCGAGAAGGTCAGGATCTTGGTGGTGAGGGCAGAATGAAGAGAAAGGAACAGAGGAGGCAGGTCAAGGTACGTACCCTCAACTTGCTTGATCGATGGCCGTGGTAGAGGTACCCTCAGTACCCTCAGGGCCTTGAGCAATACCCGCCCCTCAGGCAGGCAGGTCGGGACGGGGGGGGGGGCAGGCAGACGATGGGGGAGTGCACTTTGGCTTGGTGAGGAGTGTGAGGGAGTGTGGAGCATAAGAAACAGAATCAGAATACATCCTTGGTGAGAAGGGAACGAGAGGGTGTGGCAGATATCCACCACAGATCCAACCTATCAAGGGCAAAGAGGGGTTGATCCTTAGTTTAGTTAGTCTGGCTCAAGAGTAAACGAAGAGGCAGGAGAAATACATCATCCACAGATGAAATCCAGGAAAACCATTTCTATGCAGCAGACGGGAGGCGGAGAATGATAGATGATATTCCAAAGTCAAGGAAAGACTATTTTTTATGCAGAAGCTTTGAAAGGCCTGAATTGTATTGTTCATTTGACGAAATCATGCTCAACGGCCTGCGGCACTAAAAAGAACGACCATGCAGCATGTATGCACACGCACCCAATATGAGTCTATTTGGGGTTCAGTGGACCACTTGCATGCTCTGCTCGTACCTTGAACTTCGCGGTTTGTGTGCATGGCACAGAATTCTCAAGGTTGATAAGGTCCAGAGCGATAAAGAAAAAGAACACGGCTGTTTCTGAGGCTGCTCGTCTTCGCAATTGCTCGTGGCTAACGAGTCTATCGCCTTTTTGAGTTCCGAAATACCGGCATGCAACGGTCAACAATGAATTATCTGAAGAATGAACTTGAAAACCCTTCTCACCGTACGAGCCGACATCGCCCTTGACTTTTCCAGGTGTGTGCTGGCGTGGATCATGAAATAGACTAGACCATCTTTGGCCCGATCACGCACGGTACGATACCTACTGTGTAATGCTTGGGTTCAAGCTGAGACTCAATGCCTGGGCACCCGCTGTCCTCATAATTGAATGCTTTTGATGATATCTCGTCTTTCCATGAGCACACAACCAGACATGGCCTGGCTTGAAGTATCCCGTCCTCCTCATCTCATGGTTCAGAAGTGCCTAGAGAAATATAACTACAGGCAGTCCTTCGGCTTGTCGTATGCGCACTGGGCACTCTCCTGTCAACGCACAACAGAACCAGGGACCATCCAGCCCGCAACCTGCACACAAACTCGGTGGAGGAAGGACTCTCTGTAGGGCGTTGTCAAAAGCTAAAGAGCGCTCCCAGCAACTTTGGTGGGTGGTGCGAGGGGTGCGGCTACAGGGGCAGAGGGAATTCATCGGGGTGTAGCCAGAACAGCGTAGCACCAGGCCACCTCAAAGTGCGTTGGGCGGAGAGGGAGTTGATCATGGGTTTTCTCAGAGCGGTTGTTCGTACAGTTACCGACTGAGGTATCGCGATTGCAACTAGTACTAGGGTCTCTCCCTAGGTAGAGTGATCGGTCACCCAGAATCCCAGTGGCTACAGGAGCCTCGGGAGGCAAGAAAACAGCAAACCTGGTTGTGAGGTGTCAAAATAAACTTGGTAAATGTTATCCAGATTAGGATAACTTTTACCAAGTCTTTTTGTCATCTAGGATCGAGGACCTGTGTTTTCTTTCCTCCCTAGAGGAGGCCACGGGGTCGGCAGGGCTAAGGCACCCAGGCCACAGCGTGCAAGGATGAAGGATCCGGGGGGGAACCAGACGGGAGCGATGCTTGGTGTCATTAACCCCTGGCAGCTCAAACTCCGCTTACTCGCGCCAGCAGTTACTGTGCACCCACAGTGCACCTCAGCACCCGCTTGATGCGACAAGGAAAAGCCCGCACACAGCGTCGATTCAAGATACAACTTAGAGACGGGCAGAGAGTAAGTCATAACATTAGAAGCTTTACTCAAATTCGCTATTGGGCGATGCACTAATACTAAACATCTCTGAAGTTGTGCCTCAGATACCTGGCTTCAGCTTGACAATTCATCTAAAACCCAAGTCACCTCGATCATAAGTTGTTCATAAACAGTGAGATTGACTACGTAGATCACATTACAAGGGTCGATTTGATTGGTCTTTTCTCCCCTCCAGGACCTTGTTGTCGTCCATTTCCCACTCAATCACATCAATCCCTGGTTAAATGCTTGACCAGTGTACATACTACACAATTGAGGTAATACTGGCCAGGTTCGCTAACTGCAAGCATTCTCTGGATACTTCCGACAGGCTTACGGATATTAGGAATCATTCATGCCCTTGTTTCATCACCAGTTCTTCAGGCTATAAACGATAGTTATCAAAGCATCCAAAAACAGCTGTGAGTCTATTTGATGTCGTCCACAGCTGCGCTAGAGTTCAGGTTGCCTTTGTGTCGCGTCAGTTTGTTGTGGGCTGGGCTTTTCTCATTTGCCTACCTAGTTGTGTTATTGCTTTCTGTGGCCGTGTCGTGTCAGTGTCGTGTCGTGTGCTAGTAGTGTGTTGCGCTGTCATGTTGTCTTTGTTATTGTGTGCTCTTGTCGCTTTTACGCCATTCGTCGGCTTTCAACTCTTGGTTGACTTCTTTCGCGCTCTCCTTCCTTCTAGCTCTTAGTTGCGGCACAGCACTGTGCAAACTACCCGAAGACTTTGCTCCCCATGTGAAGTACGGGCTGTATTTGCGATTGAGTTTCCAGAGCTCTTTAACGAGATTCATCCAATCAGAGACTTCGAACATCAACTAGAAGAGACTTGGACCGAAGGACGGGAGAGGATATTATTAATGGCATCAGAGTTTGCGCTTCCAGACTCTCGGCGCTTCTGATCTTTCTGCTTTCTTAACCCCGAATGATCGATCTGTAGGTACCTAGTTAACTACCTACTTAATCGTAGTTCTCAACGGTGCGCCAAACCACTACGGGACCGTTACTTTGGGTTCCCTGTATTGCGTCAAGTGCCGGGACAACCTGTGCACCATTATTTCTGTGCAACTACCAACAACTCGTATTGAGATAAGTTGAGAAACCAAACGCGACCAAAGACCATCCCATAGTGCCGAGAATTCAACAATGGGGGTATCATGCAAACTAGGAGCGGAAAGGCTGTGTACTCTCACTAAGTTCTGACTACGGGATTCGCTTGCGCAGGAACAGCCACCGATGATGAAGGGAGAGGTCTTGAACAGAGACTCACCAAGTCAAGTTTCTGTAAGAGGCTCAATGGATTTGGTTCCGGCCCGAGATTATTGGTCTACAGTTGTCAATGCTCTTGTTCTGCCAACCTCCTCCCCCAACCCTGACTGAGCGAAATATGGCCACATCAGCATCCCGGTCTCTCTACATACAGTTGCTCAAGCCCGGGCCCACGGCCGTTCGTGCGGAAGTCCGTTAATGGCCCGGCAAGTTCAGCAAGGCTCATGGCCCATGTTGCCATAATCGCATGGGTCGCCGCCGCTCTCCGAGCTGCCCGGATTTCCCCTCTTTGACTAGGATGTTGGAACAAGCATCCGCTGCTATCGTTTATTGGATTTGATTCGCTGATAAGGCATAGGTGGAGTTTCCGTCCTCTCTGTTCTGCATAGCTCAATGGGAAATCATGTCCATCAAGTCATCGTCCTCGTGGCTGAGCTTCATGGCCCACCAATGATGAATGTCTTACACACAAGAAAACGATGAAGGGCCTGAGGGGTCAGTCGAGCACAGTGCTGGATTACCAGATGGGTCTCATTCATAAGAGCTTCTCTCTACGGTTCCTGATCCATGGCCGAATGTCCTCGGGTCTGTGAGTTACGCTGTGGCGGTCTCGACGAGCCACTTGCCAGGTATCATGTCTCACTTGAGATCAGTTTATCTCTGCTACTGTTACCTCTCTCTCCCTTGAGAAGGACTCGGCGGCAAGGTAGCCTCCCGCGAGATTCACTGACGCTCAGACAAAGTACAAGCTCTCTCTGGGCCCAGAATTTCCCGTCTTTGTTGAGCCTTTAACAATTGACCGGCTGCTTCAGCTTGATACAAAGTTTCGATGGTCTTTCTCATAATTTCCACTCTTGGGCGCCGGCTCAGCCACCCGTTTCCCCAAGACATGTGACTTTTTTCAAGTAGTACTATAGTTTTTCCTGACTGCCCTCTCTCTCAGTCAAGACACCGATGTTTGCTTTCCTCGCTCCAAGTCTTTGCACTTATTATCAAGCCTTGGAATACGATACCACTGCCTAGCAGCCTCCCACGTCAACTATTTCCTACGTAGGAATATCACGAGCCCGGCACAGTGGCAGTGGCACTTCTGTTCAATTGCCTTTGACCCATTCTTGATGCCTAGCGAATCTATCGAAAGTCAACACAAAAGGTCAAGGGTCTTGCTCGGAGTATTAATCCAGCTGGCAAACTCTAAAACCATCAACAATACATTGTTCACGACCCAAAAGTACCTACCTACCGCATCATACCGAGGCACCGATAAAGGGTCTGACCGGTTGAAGCTGGGTTTGACACCATTTTGACCAGGGTGGTACGTCTCTAGGCGGGGATCTCTTGTTACTACTACCTTAGTGAGAAGACAAGTTTTTTTCATGGTTCTTCCTCGGAGCGGCGCGACATCCCGACCACGATAATCGCGATCATGGAGATAAACAACCAGATATCTGATAAAACTGGTCTAGAAACGAACAGCCTCGAGATATGCAAACTTAGCGAGCCTGTGGTGTAGATCTTGTGCTGCCCACCAAGCCGACACTACTGTACTGTATGTGTGTCTACATGGTCCTTACGCACCGTTGACCGGGACCTTATGCAAGATGCACAACAAGCTCAGCCAACCAGGGCCAGTGTGACAGGGCCAGGCTGCCACTCCCTCTCAAGGTGCATATCGATGCATACATAAACAAGCTGGTCCTGGGATGTGCATAAGTGGATGTATGATATTCTTCGATGCATATGATTCACATAATGCCACGAGGCTGAGCCTTAGGAACGTCATCCCTTGGCTTGGCTCTTTCGGTTTTTTTTCCCTCTGGGGTTTATTTTAACCGCGTTAGAGAATACTTGAATACTAGCAACTAACCTAACTAACTACCTTACGAAAACTGAATGAACCTCGCTCCCCACTCATGATAGATCTTGTTACTGACCACTAGTAAAACAAGTTTCCGAAAACCTCGGCCAAGACAATGCCATATGACCCTCGTGCCCGTTGCATCTACATTGTTCACGTAAGTCTGGTTGTTTAAAAAATATCTCGGCCGCACATGCTTAAGCGTCTGGCAATGAATCACTACCTGCCTCATATGGGAAATGGCGCAGGTGTTCGGCATTTTTCCTCGATCTCTCCGCTAGGGGATAACTGAGGCGTGTGACGAAATCTACCTCTAGTCAACTACGACACCCCGAAATCGAGCCTCCGCTGGGGTTTCGCTCCGAGGTAAATTTCCATCATGAGGTTGTAGCCTGTGTTTATATGAGTGTCTCGCCAAAGTGAGGCCTAGATTTTTGTTCGTTGGTTGACTCTTCGAGAATTCAACACATTTGTGGAGAACGGTTAGTTGGCATGGTTAAGCGATAGAGCGTACACAACGGACATAGATAATGTAAAACATGAGTAATATTTCTAGAAATTTACCCTAAACAACGGCGCATAACTCTTCTGTTGCACTACCAGTACACACTGAGGTGCCTAATGTATACAGGCTAGTGAGCGTACTGCAGCCTCATGCACGATTTCCGCCGAGAGCATGATGGGATATCATCGGTTCCTGCAGCCGAGAGAAAAGAGAAGGCTGGGCAAGAGGCTAACACTGGTGCTGGCGGACCCTAGAGACGACGGTGGGTATGTACATAGTATGTACGTACGAGGGAGATCAACCTCGCAGGTTATTCCTTGTCGCAAAGGTCCATTCGTACCAAGTCGGCGAGGCTGGGGTTTGGCGCCAAACAAGTGACTCGGCGGCAACCATTCGGAGGAACTCGACAATACGCACGATCCTGGCCGATCTAAAGCGAAACTTTCTTAAGGGGCTATGGGATTATCTCATAGGCTGGGACTAACTCACGTATGTATGTTGCCTCAAGGTATAACTAGGACAATCTTTATGTAGGGTTGATGCAGGTACCATGAGATGCATGTCGAGAACAGCTTAGAACAGAGATCAGTTTAGAACATGAGACGCAAACTCGGGTCTGGAGCCGGCTGGTTTCACATTAGGGACTTAACACTAAGAGACTTATGGCTGCGAGTCGATGTACAATCTGACAGGTAAGCTGTCAGTCTGGGATACATGCATATTTTGACTGAAATTGCTTTTTCTTTTCCACTTCCTCTCAGCCAAGTAGCACACAAATTAATAACTGCACTTAAAAGAAAAGTAAGATAGCAAGAAGCAAGAAAGAAAGAATATAAAATAAGTACATAAAATAAAATAAAAAGTCAACGTCCTTGATAATCAGTTTGCCTCGGTCTCTCATCAAACTGTCGAAACTCGCAACTTGATACCCAAATGGTTAGTTATCCTTCCACGTTCTTTCCTTTTTTCCCCCTCCCTCGTCGAGTCTCGCTCCGAGGGACGTCAACATCCGAACACATCAAACGGGAAGGAACAAATGGCGCACTGTGGCAGGCATTTCCGGGCAAAGTACCGATACTTCCACCATGGAACATTAGGTACCCCAAAATGAATGGAACCCTCGATCTCTTCCCGCCTCTAGTCTCCACCACCAACCATTGCCAGCCGTTATAGTCGCAAATCCAACCCGCCTCATCTATCGAACGAGGAAGAGGCAAAACATGTGGTTGTTGTCTCTCTTTTATTTTGGAGCAATCCTCATGCCTTGGCCTAAAGTCAATGATCGAATAGGACACTCGAGGATATCTACCCCTCTAGAGACAAAATCTCCAAGTTGGGGACGTACTCTTCATGCTGGCTTCCAGCCGTTACTTGAGCTAGCAGGGATGTGGAGCAAGAACGTTTTTTCTACATAGGCACCAGAGAAATTGTGGTCACTGATATCAATTGTCTGTTCGCTAGCTTTCTACCGTCGTTCTGGTGTCTTTGCTATGTTCCAGCGAGTTGTTGCTTTTGTTTTTGACCTGGATGTCAATCACAACAGCTGCCTCCATCTCCGTCCAGCAAATATGAACAGACGACTGGTCCATCTGTTCAACTGGCCCGCCCTATTTGCATACTGGAGCTTGACAGCTGGCTTCCCCCGACTGGCTTACCCCACGTTACCCAGCACGTTTCAATGGAGGACACATGTCCAGCCACACATAACATGCCCCGAGTCCTTCAGAAGACGTCCTCAGTCTATTCTTGATACGGAATGCTTGTCTCACATACCATAGTGTTGTGAGCATGCGTTGGACGGCTGGACGTGTTGAGACAGGCCATCGTTCAGAAATAATCTCAATCCAGCAACCCAATCTTGCGACACCTGGCGTTCGATCAGTCAGCCCAACCTCTCACGTATTCCATTCCGTGATTAATCGATAGGCAACAATAACCCCGCACAGTCTGATTGGGGCTTTTCCCTTGGATATTTTTGCGGTTCACCTGCCGGGCATCTCCGCGAAGCTATTTGTCGCTGATGCTACTCTGACAGCGCATGGGGGAATGCAGTTTTGCTTTTTCTCGACTTCATCGTACCATTTCCTTATATCTGATCCACTGGTATAAACCCGTTCCCTTCAAAAACACTCCAACAGAATTAGACCCGAGGCAAGCAACAGGTTTAGCACATGAGTGGACTGTGGCCAGATCCTCACAGCTAGTCATCAATCATTCAGGCAATGATATTCTAACAGATCCTCATGAGCTTTTGACACATGAATGTCAACCACGTACCGCGTCGTCGGTTTGGTTCGGATTCATATCAGCCAATCTCGGCACTAGCCATAATTACGATCCATCCCTGATGAGGCACTCAGTCGATATTTAACACGCTGCCTTAGTATGTTATTTAACACACTGCCTTAGTATGTTCATATCACTGCAACGACAGGGCTCCTATCGTTATCCATTCGCTAACATACATTATTCCACAACCCTGACAATTCTTATGTACCAGTATGCTCTTCGTGGTTTCGAAGAGCCATTTGCTACATTCAAATCCCCACATGGTGCATCTGGTCGATCAAGAGCATAGCGCATGGTCAAAAGTAGGCAGATAAAAGACCAACTCTTTGGAAGTGTCGTCGTCCAACCCTCTGTTACCATAATCCAAGTGCTGTGGCTTGGTAACTTGTTGCTCGACTTAAACTTACAACCCAACTCGTGATGGGACCAGAGTTACTGCCTGGAGAACTTGATCAGCGTATGTATGTGCTTGGAAACCACATGCTCGACAAACAGTCCACATACGAAACAATTCATTGTGATTCTGGGAGCCGGAACTCGGAAATCACCTTGCCTGAGGTGCAAGTCATTGCGGTATGGTTAGTAATGCTCCCCGTCATCATCCTTATCCTCACAATATCCAAGAAGGGCTTGGTCTACTTTACATATCGTTGAACCTGGCCTCCTAGAAGCTTCAGTCCCTGCAGCCGCCCTTGCTCCCGGTCGACAAGGATGGCATGGTGGACATGCTGGCTTGAGCACTCGCATGTTCTGCACAGCGGCTATGTAGCTGCAAGTCTAAAGGCTGACCAATTAAAAATGCATTATCATCGGGAAGAACAAACATGGGCCCCTGTTGGGACGTTTCAAACCCTACCAGCCGTCCTCAGGCCCGCGTGTGAGCCTTTTGAGTCTAAGCGGCCATTGACTGGACTGCTCCAAGATGCCGTGGGGGAGCCTGGTCGCCAAGACTTAGCCAGTAAGTTGAGTCGCCACGTTTACCTTCTAGAGCCTTAGGGCGTCCACTACCTGGCACACCGGTGCGCGTTAGTCAGTCGTTGGTGGGGGATCCTGACTCTAGTCTACCCGTTCGTCGTGCTGTCAGATGCAGATGGCACAGTGGGAAGAGCAACTGGGGCCTGGGCTGTTGAGTGCTGACAAAAGTGCCCCACCGAGTTTGGCCATGTTGAAGACTGGCGATTTTCAGTTCCGAGGCTGACCTCCAGCCGAGAAACATGTCGGGAGCATTCAAGTTCTTGGAGGAGGCAGGGAAACTCACTGAGTCCCAACGCTTGAAGTTCCATGCAGTCTCCAAACGGTGAAGCAATTGCATACTACAAGCCATGTACGACGATTGTCGAGATTCTCTTGCGGCTAACTAGGAAGCTATGATGGCATTTTGTTCTGGCCCAGTCGCTATATCTCAATCCAATGATAGCTCACCACGTCTCTGGCACACCACCCACCGCCGCCACCAGCTCCTCAACGACCAGGACGCAACCTCGATAGACTCCGAGGTCATCAGATGAAGCTTTCAGATTGCTTGTCTGTCCTGTGTCCGCATCTTCTCGGTCATTGTCTCCCGACGGTCTCTGGACGTGCACATCGTGCAAGACCTGCTACCAATTTCTTGCCACAGTCCAGGGAATAATGCATCGTGAACTTAACCTGAAGTTTGTGACTTGCCTGCAATCACCAGAGCATGGCAATGGTGCTTTGAACGACTCCGGGATGTTTTGCCCAGTGCCATGGATGCTCACCCCGGCCTCCGGAGTTCGGGGCTTTGTCTACATACTGCCGCTGCGTTCTTAATCCCCAGATGCGATCTGGCAGCGCTTAGTGCGCTCCTGTAACTCTGCCTTGGAGCCGACCCTGTTGAGAGATCTGACCTATGCTTGCATACGCACCCAATTTCATGCTGCGAGTTCTCCATCATGTTGATGGAGTAGTAGGTCGCGGTCTTTCCAGGGACTGTGGACTCTGTCGTGTATGGTATCAAAATCATATTGACAAAGCCTTGAAGTACCGTCAGTTTTTTGCGCCCCGATAGTGGCTTTTTAGAGCCTAGTGTTACCCTCACCGCTATTCTCTGACCCAATTGAACCTTTCAGTGTGAGATGTACACTTGTACAGTACTGGCCTCTAACGCGACCCCCTTTGTGGTGGCCTTGGGCGTCAGTCAACAAGGGTGGCCTTGTTATGATAACGGCACGACTTGGCTGCCAGCTCACTTCAAGCTCCACAAGGCCATAACCAAACAGATCTCAAGGGAAGCCAAGCCATGATAGCATCGTTCCCTGTCAGCATCATGCTGGTTGGAGCTTGACGGGTAAGTAGCATGTATGTACTCCGCATCTGCTAGTGGTGGTCCACAAGGGCCTCAGTGAAAATCAGACTGAAAGAGTCTTGCGTGACACAGGCTGTCCTCATCGAGATATTGCAGGATCGCATCATGATCGTGGCTACCTGGGAAAGGTGCACGGCTTGGGGAAGGTCTCAGCCTCAGAACCACCTGGGGGCGATTCAGGGCTATTCAGAAATTATATCGACAACGGGAAAACATTGCATCGTGCCTGGTGCCTTCAATTGCATTGCGTGAAGAGACAATATCGCGATTCTATGTGCTGCCCACTCCGTTAGCCTTCCCGCACATCACATCAAGCAGCGGGGTGTTTGAGGGGTTGGAGGGACATGATGGCTATCCACCTGGCAGCTAATGTACGGAACGGGAAGCCTTCATGCATGCACGCGTACGTGCATGCAGGCCGGGCGACCGTGGTATTAATTCGTAATGTACGGATATGTGTTTCAACAGAGCACGAAAGATCCTGACAAGCCAAAGGGTATGGCCTATCTGCTAGGGACACATGGAGGTCGATGGGCAGAGGTGGCTGAGAAGCCAGGATGTCATATCTCCTGGCTTTGGCGGCCAAGGTCCTCAACGATGGTTTCCTGAGGGAGAGCCCCTGATCTGAGCAGCTTATTCACAGAAGCACATAGTTAATTCAGATGACAGGAACTTAATGAAGCAGACGGCTGCATCTCGTTTGTGTGTATGCATCTGCTGGGGCGGCCCATGTCAGCATGTCAGTCACTCCCGATCGAGGAAAAGGGACGAAAATAGCAGTGGGAGGATGGGTTTGATTCATTGTGCTCCTGGTCGAAGATGCTATTACCCTCCATGCCCATGTGATGCAAACCCTCAATCAAGCCAAAGTTATAGTACCAATGTACTGTGCAGATACCTCTTTGCCATACGCCAGATCACAATATCTCTGTTATTTCAGAGAGGGGTGCTGCAGGTATGTTATGCATACTGTAATGTACGTACAGATGATTGGAGGTGGTGCTTGAAATGCTGGTCTGGATTATTGGTGGCAAATGCTTTCGTTTGTTGAGCAAGGCAAAGAAAGGATAGTCTTTAGTCAACACCTCCACCTCGTCTTGGGTTGTATCGAGTTCCAAAGATCCTGGTCGAGCCGTCAAGCGATCGGTCTTTTGTGTTTAGCATTGTCCGAATCCATGAAGAATTTGAAGGTTGAGGCTTGGGGGCCAAGAGGGAGGAAGGGGCCTAGACAATCTAATATCTTTACGAAGGGGGAGGAAAGAGAAATTGGGTGGCCTAGGACTGTGACATGACATGAACATGAACATGGAATGGCCAGGGCTGGAGTCGCTGGTGCCTGTACGGAGTATGTATGTACGTAGAAGCAAACTCGGCGAGACGAGACGGGCCGTTCACCGGGTGGATGTTCAAGGCCGAGTTGCGAGAGGAACGGGCCTTTCAGACAAGGATCGATGTGATGAAGTTGAGGGTGACAGGGATACATGAGATGTGTTATGTGATTGACATGGCACCAACTGGTCCAGGCAATTCGTGTACCATGACAATGTATATTAGGTCTGGGCGCAAGGGTCAGAGGATGGTCAGAGGGCAACCGTGAGGGATTGGAGAGCTGAGACTGAGAGGGAGGGAATTGAATGGGATCGAGCCCGCATGTCAGATAGAGAGGCCTCAGCCAAAGTCCAGGCCTAAGCCCAAGCCCGGCCCTGACCCTGAGCTTGATCCTGAGCCTTGCATGACACACATACTTTTATCAAGGTGATAGATGAGAGTTGAGGTGACATGTTCAACTTAGCTTGCTTATTAGGTACTGTACGCACCTGGGTTGAGGTGGGCGCGCGGCTCTACCCGCCCGCTGCAGCGCGTGAGACAGGTTGCAAGCCGCGGATGCATTCTAACTACATAGCAGGCTTTGTCAGTAATGCCATGCCATGCCATATCCTGCTACTCTTGCCTGCCAGGAGGTCGCCTGCCTAGGTAACGGGGATTTTGGGTTTGGTTAATCAACATATCCTACTCCGTACCGCAGCAAACTATTGGCCGTTTCAGGTATATGGCCTACCAGGTTCATCGTGCACAGCACAGCACTAGTTGGAGCGATGCCCGTGATATTACATAGATCCAATGCACATCATGTTTGCAGCGGGCTTTGTTGGCATTCTCCTTCATCCAATGAGGGACTGGGTAATTCACTAGACTATGGTCTTTGCTCTCCCCTTCCGGGCTGGGCGGTGAGAACGGAATAAAGGGGTGTATCCTGTCATGTCAATTGAAGGTTTCGATGATGGCGAACAGACAATCTTCGTCCCCGTTCCCCTATTCTGACACCACAAATCCAACTAGTTCTGTCATGGCGGTGTCCAAAGTATACCGAAGTTGGAATCAAAATGGAATGGACAGCATGCTAAAACAAACACACCGTATAAAAGACACAGAGACGACATGCGATAATGTATTCAAATGTTAAATGATTTGATATCTCAACTACTGCTGAAGAGATATCAAAGTATAGGGTAAACAAACGTTTTCATAAGACTCATGTGACTACGCGTGTAGGTCCTGTACGAGCCAACAAGAAAGTCGTGGATACAGTAGTTAGTGACACGCGCCAGCGCCAAAAGCGGACACAACATGACACAAAGACAAGAAAATGACGGCAACGCACCCCCACAAGACAAAGAACGCTTCATCATCACATCACAACTCACTCAAAACTGGAAACGGTGATGTTAAGCCATAACCCTCCGTCATAAGCGAAAAGGAAAAGAAATGCCACGCCCTATACGAAAGGCCGCCGAGCCTCAACACGCTGCATCTTTTGACCCATGGAACTCATCGTCAACCGGCCACCAACGTCCGGAATCATGCCCCGGAACTGGCTGGCGCGAGTCCCGTAACCGCAAGCTCAACAGCCAATTTCGCAGTGGCTTATCCGGTGGAGAGCGTCTGAGCGACACATGGGGTGCTGGCTCAGAGGATTACGATGTGAAGCGCAAGATGTTGGTCCCCAAGGCCGTGAAGGAAAGGGCACAGCGGAGCGTAAAGGACATGCTCGTGCAACCAGGCAAGATGCGTGAGAGTCTGGGGGTGAAGGATGAGGCTCAGGGAAAAGGATATGAAGCACTTATGGAATCAAGAAAACTGGAGGACGAAGAGAGAGAAGCAGAGCTACCTCGCCGACGGATGTTTGATGGGGTGACTGTTTACGTTAACGGGAGTTGTTTCCCCCTCATATCAGATCTCAAGCTCAAGCAGCTTGTCACCGAGCACGGAGGTCAGATGTCACTGCACCTCGGTCGTCGGAAAGTCACCCATGTCATTCTAGGAAGGTCAGCTGGACGATACTCGGGTGCCGGACGAGGCCTTGCTGGAGGGAAACTAGAAAAGGAGATTAGCAGAACGGCTGGATGTGGAGTTAAGTTTGTTGGTGTTGAATGGTACCTGTAACTCTCATTTGTACTTGAGCTACGACTAATGCTATCGATAGGATCCTTGAAAGCCTGCAGGCTGGGAAAAGACTACCCGAAGCACGCTTCTCCAGTACCAAGATGGCACCCAAGGCACAGGGCAGCGTATATAGCCTCTTCTCGAGGCAGTCGAGTGGCCAGTCATCCAAGGACTGAGCTGTACTCACCGAGGAGCTATGTCTTTGTTTACCGGAGTCTAGGATGGGGGCCATAAGAAGTTTCGGCCACAACCTTACACCTATATCTCCGGTTACGAATGGTCAGACATCGGGGGGCCTTTTGCTTCAAGTAGACGGTCGGTAGCGTGGGACAGGATATCTGTGGTTACGGATGCGGCTGCGATATAGAATACTGGAGTCTGACACACCCTCGCGGGCAACGGAGGCTCGTCTCGAACTGGCTTCCTCTCAGCAACCATCCATTGTTAAGTAAGTAGATTGATTGTCAGAATATCGTGCGCGGCCCATCTGCCAACGTGAAATCGACGCTGGATGAAGAAACCAAGTCACTGTATCTTCCACCAATATCACACCACTCGTATTTACCAGAAAGATCCGTTATGTTCAGAAGGGCCGTTCATATTAAACCTGCTCTATAGGCGAGCCTTCACCATGCCATCCGTCTCAGTTTCTGCTCGTTCAAAGTACTCCCTGATCCTGGCGCGGGCAACAGTCAAAGTCGACACGTCTTCAATCGTGCTAGGAACCGCAACTTCCTTGTCAAAGTCACCACGAATGGCGTTCTCCACCATCTCCTTGAGGACCCGTCGTAGCATTTTGCCAGACCTTGTTTTGGGAATCATTCCTTTGCCCTGAATGATGCCGCCTAGTGAGGCTATAGCACCCACCTGGCCACGGACTAACTGCTGTATTTCCTTGGCGACTAGTTCACTCGGCGCTGCTGGATCTGCACAGCCTTGTCCCGAAAGTGCTACGAAGGCGAAAGGAAGCTGACCCTTGAGTGAGTCTGGTACGCCGACAATACAAGCTTCAACGACACGAGGATGAGCTGCAACAGCCTGCTCAATAGATCCTAAGCACTGTTAGCCCATACCAAAGTTGGAAGAAATACAAACGTACCGCTTGAGAGACGATGCGCGCTGACATTCAAAATATCGTCGCTGCGTGCCATCACATGGACATAACCTTGCTGGTCGATCCAGCCTGAATCACCGGTATCAAGCCACTTTCCCTGGAATCTTTTCAAGTAGCCTTTCCAAAAGCGTTCTTCTTCCTGCCACAGCGTGCGAAATCCTGTCGGAGCGAGAGGCATTGCCAAGACAATATTTCCCATGGATCCCCTCTCAACCTCATTGCCCTCATCATCCACAATACGAACATCAAAGCCAGGCATTGCTTTCCCAGCACTTCCAGCCTTCAGGCAAGGAGGAGGATGTCCACGGACTTCCGTGTTGCGATGCTTGCCAGCGTGCGGAACGAGCGCTCGCCCCGTGATGGGGGAACCAACTTCTGTAGACCACCAATTATCAACTACGGCTGCGTTTTTAGCGCAGTATTGAGCCATGAGATGCTGATAACTGTCGATAAGAGTAGGTTCGGAGCGTTCTCCAGCGAGGAAGAGAGCTCGCAAACTCTTGAGAGCACCCCGGTTGCCGTAATCGATGAAGGATTGGTTATTGGGGTCATCGCGCCTGATTGCACGTAGAGCTGTTGGCGCTGTAAACATGGTGTTGACTTTGTACTCTTCAACTATTCTCCAGAACGACGATGCATCAGGGGTGCCGACGGGCTTGCCCTCGTACAAGACAGTTGCAGCTCCCGTGAGGAGTGGGCCGTAGATGATGTACGAGTGACCGACAATCCAGCCAATATCCGATGCCGTAAAAGAAACACACCCAGGTCCGTGGATGTTGAACAGGTAACTTATGGACAGGTGCAGACCGACAGCGTGACCACCAGAATCGCGGAGTACACCCTTTGGGGTTCCAGTGGTGCCTGAAGTGTGGATGATATAAATAGGGTCGGTGCTCTTGACTGGCACACAGTCCGCCTTGATTCCTCGAGATCGGGCACTGTCGACTAACGTGTTCCAGTCGAGCTGACCAGTCTCGTGGTCGAGATTCCAACGGAGCTGATGTCTTTGCCAGACAATAACTTTATGGGGTTTATGACCAGCCAGCCGTATCGCCTCCTCTACCAAGCCTTTGTATGCAATTGGAGGCTTGTTGCCATCGATACCACAAGACGCCGTCAGAATAGCCACAGGACGGCATGAATCGATACGTTGCGCCAGAGCATTAGGGGCAAACCCACCAAACACAATAGAATGGATAGCGCCCAGTCGATTAGCAGCAAGAATACCTATCACGGCAGCGGGAATCGTAGGCACTATTACTCGAGTTAGCTGCCAGCACCACTGTAGGAGGACGATGCATGGTCTACTTACTATACAGCAGGACTACATCGCCCTTCTGTATCCCCTGCTCTCTGAGGGCACCAGCAAGAGTCTCAACTTCGCTGAGAAGCTGGCCGTATGTATATTTTTCCTTTGTGTTTGTCACAGGACTGTCAAAGTAGATTGCGATGGAATCGCCATGCCCATCAAGTACATGTCGATCAACGCAATTGTAACAAGTAGATATCTCGCCGCCTGGAAACCACTCCCAGCTATCATGTGTGACACCATTCTTGAGAGTTTTCTGAGTGAGCTGGATGGTTGAAGAGTATGGTTTATGCCAGTGAAGATGCTCGGCTTGGTGTCTCCAGAAGTCTTCAGGGTTCTCAAGACTATGCCGAAGTACCTCGTCTTGTATGTGTTGATCTTGCTGGTTGTGAGGCATAGCTGGTATTTCGTTCTTACCTTGTATCTTGGGCTCCTTATTCAATGCAGTACTTGGCATGGATGAGTAACTCCGTGATTTTGTCGATGCCAATGGCTTTGGCAGGGAAGGATATCTTGACAACAAATAGCAACCATGACGATTAAAGGGGCATGTCGGAGTGGGAACCGATAAGCTAGGGGGCCGAGTGTATATGATAAATTGAATGGCTTGTCTTAGGTTCAACGGCATCGGACCTCGCTACCGACAAATTCCGGGCCGTCTTTGACGGTGTATAAACAACTCTGCCTGGACGACGATCTCCTCTGCAATAAAACCGCCCAAAGGATGTTTCAAAGGCCCAGCTTGATGAACGATGCCCCGGTGAGGGAGTTTGACTTTGACACATGAAAAGAGATATCAGATCAAAGGAAGTGCTGTTGACTGAGGAGATAGGTGACATGTCATAAGGCGAGGCGACTTCAGTGAAACTATCTTGCGCAATTGGAGACTGGCAGTATCAAGCAACATACAGCGAGGTTATCCACCCCCCCGAAACAAATTCTCATCCTATTCATCAATTGCGGCTCTCCCAGCTTGCTTGGCAGGGCGAGTGTAAATGGTTCGCTGGCTTCATACCAGATGCCTTCCCCGCATTACGCCAAGATGGCCGTCCCATTTGTCCGGTAGACCTTACGGGTAACGGCCGGGTCGGTACAAGACCGATCCGTGATAGTTAATAATTGTCGAGTTCGTTGGTAACTAAACTGTAAAGCTTATTTGGTGGTTTACATCTGAGTCGGTGATATCCCGGATATTCGGAATCACTTAGCTCTGACTGACTACTGTAGCAAGTACACTTGTTCTGTAAACAATTTGACAGGGTGACCCTGACGGTATGCCTCACCGCATCAAAAACTGTTTTTTCTTCACGGAATGTAATCTTTTTGTACGCCAAGAAGATACATATATATTCTAATAATGATACCATCGAAAAAATTAACCGGCGTATTGCTATGTCGCAAGGTGTCTAAGTACATGCTTTCGATAACACTGAAACTCAAATTAACCCCATGAAGCCCTCGTATTACTGGCAGTAACAAAAGCGTGGCTAAGTTATAAGTTAGTAAAATAAGTGAACCAACGTTAGCTTTGTCTCGGCACGTAGCAACTGAAACAAAGATCCAAGACATATTCACAGGGCAAACACGACAACAGAGTTAATGATGCCGGACCAAAACTGGCCTCTCAGCAATGCTTGCTTTTGCCTTGACTATGATACATGGTTTCCCAGAGGCTCGCAATAACATTGAATCTGATTGACATGAGACCATAAACACGCCCGGCTTTGAGTATATATATGCGCCAGTAACCCGACCGCAAATATCAAAGACGTTTGGCAACCCAAAAATATGTATCGAGAAGAGGAAACGGGATTCGAGGTTGGAAATGCGTCTCTTGAAGTTATTGATGGGAGCAGAAACAAAGACGAACCGCGAGTGAAGCTAGACAAGATCGTCCTGTTTTGCTCAAGGCAAAAAAACACATTATATTCCCAGCCCCGAAAGAAGATGTCACACACAGGGAATATGCGAGCTCCTTCCGAACACCGAGACAAAACTCATATACAAGAATGTCTCAACTCCTGCAAAGCGTGGCCATCATTAGACAAGACTCCATAGAGCGTTGCAAGGGTATACCGGTTCTCCCGTGCCGTATGTTCGTAACCCAAAATAAAAAGTTCTATACATTCCCTGAAAGATCGCTTGCATCCCCAACTGAAACCAAACCATCACCAACTGTTCCACACCACTCCATCAGGAGTGACGGAAGCCCCCACGTGAATTAAGTATTACTGAGCGTAAAGCATCGTAGACACGACGTGGAACAGGCTTGCTAGCTGTTGATTTACAGGAAAGCAGCAAGACCGACGACGGCAGCGAGACCGGCACCGGAGAGAGCGGCGACCTTGCCGGCACCAGCGGTGGGGACCTCGGAAGGAGCACCAGCGGTGGGGGTAGCGCCGGGACCAGCAGGAGAGCCAGGCTTGCCGCTCTCACCACCGTGGCCGGGCTTACCGGTAGGGTAAACGGGGACCAGGGTGGAGTTGTTGCCGTGGTGGGCGGGAGGAGCAGGGCTAAGAGACTGTCAGTATGGATGTCTTGACAAGACTGAGGACATTGGATATCGGTAACTTACCAGTCGTGGCAGACGACAGCGGAGGTGGTGATGACGGGCTTGGTGACAGTGCAAGGGCAGTCAGTGATGGTGAGGGTGGTGGCCTCGGTGATAGTGTAGGTCTTGTCGCCGTGGACGATCTCAGTGGGACCGGGGCAGTAGGTGGTGTAGGCAGTGACGACCTCGGTGGTGTAGGTAACGTTCTTGGCGTGGGCAGCGACGCCAGCAGCGAAAGCGAGAGCAGTAGCGAACTTCATTTTGTCGGTTTGTTTGGGGTTGGGATTAAATTAAGGTAACTCGAAAGTTGGTATAGTTTGTAGATGTGCTGTAACGAATGAAATTGACTAAAAGTCAAGGTATAGTAGCAAATGAATGTGTGTGGGTGAAGAAGAAGGAAGGGAAGAGACTCTGAAGATCTGGAGGACTCGAGCTTTATATTAAGATGAGGTCTTCGCTCAACAGGGACTGACTGATAGGGAGGTTGATGAGATTTTGGGTCCGGGGGGTGTGGGTATGCGCGTGGGTGTGGCCCGCTATGAATCAGTAATGGAGGGGCGGGACTTGGAGCGACAGGGGATCTGGGGCATGGGGGGGCCCTTGAGAATAGGTAGGTAGCGATTAATTAAAATCTGTACATACGGTGTACGAGCAGGCCACTCATCCAGTGTCAGAGGCCCCGTGCAAGTCTAGAGCGGACCAGAGTCAGGAAAAGACAAGAAGATAAGCTCATCTAGGCTCAAGTTCCGGTGGCAAACTACCATATATACATACATTCAATGTAATGAGCTCGGCAGCGGGGCCTTAATTCTTTCTCCCAGTCGCCATTATTGAACCATGGTTAGGGGTAGATCCTACCAGGATTGCAAGTGTAGTTGCTGCACTCTTAAGGATATGTACAACCACAAGTTCATGAGTTGTTCTATCTTAGTGGACGCTGGTGTCTGGGCAGCTTCTGGCCGAGGAAAACAACTGACCAAATACAAACAATTAGCCATTCATTAATATCAAGCTTGCAACCAGCAGCTATGTCTTCTACTACTATCCCTAGACCGTATATTTGTACCAATGAGACGAAGCCCCTGTGAGAAAGCTCTTTATCACACCTTTGGTATTACTGTATTGTTCAACAATTCGATAGCCTTTTGAACATCAAGAGGCATTATGAGCCTCATTTAGACAGCGTCGACTGTTGCTCTGTGTGTGTGTGCGAAATCGTGCTTCTGATTGTCACCTAAGAACAGGAAAGGGGTGCTTGTCTAGGTGAGAACGGGCCCTGAGAACGTGTGTGTGGGGAGAGGAGGCCCTTCCACTTTGCCTCGTGCTCTGGTGTGGGAACCCCGGCAAATGGAAATGGATGTCTTGCGCTCTGACGGGTATCATCACCGAGGCAGCTAAAAAAGGAACCAGTCAGTCTTACCAGAAACGAGAGGGGCGAAAGGGACCTGGAAGTCGGCGGACCTTCCGCAGCGCCTACAGATATCTTTAAACCGAAATTACTCCCCCATATCACACCAGAAATAGACAAATAATACCGGGTGATATTGCGAGGAAGAAGATACTGGGTAGTATTGCCATATGCTGATATCGAACTGAGCCTACTGAGGCAAGAGTTTTGCGTCTATAATTATCGTCGGATGAGCCGAAGCGGACCGACGTTCCACGTCGAATATCCTAGTGATATGATTAGAACTCCGGGGTCGCAGTGTCTTTTCTTCTTAGGAGCCAGACTTGCTAGACATGTTAATTCTTGCCAGTTTGAAATAGAAGCATGTTCCAAAAGAGAGTATGGAGTAAGATAGTCATGAACGAGATTGAAATGTAGGCATTGCGAGATAGTCAGAGGTTCCCAGATTTGATCAGAATGATCGATCGACAATTCTCAAGCGCAAGGTATGTGCCTATCGAAGGATTTTCTGTTTCTGAAGATCTCATGATTTGACTTTACAGATAGAATCATGAAGATCAAATGAGAAGCATGGACGGACTGTCGCGTGGGTGTGAGGCAGCCACCCCGTTGCTCTTTGCCAGGTAATGTCCAATAGACTTTGGCCTTCCTATTACGGGCACGTTCACTGGTCGGTTCCCCTGGCATAATGCGACGCTAATGCAGGAACAAATCTCTTCCCGCTGTCTTGCCAATCCCCTTATTCGACTTTTGCAGTATTCACTCCTCCCTGAATCACACGGCTCGAAGAGTCCCCTCCAATGAAACCAACCCATCCTTTATCTGCCTCAACTGTGCTCTCATCTGAAGCTGCAGCGAATATCACCCGTTCATGTAGTAGCGGGAAGCTCATACTTGCCAATCCTGGCAATAATCGCCACCAGCGATGAACTGGCGCCATCATCTGATTGGTCGCATTGATCATGCCATGCCTGAGCTGTGAATCCAATAGCATAGAGTAAACAGACAAGACCACAAGGAGATGGCTCATGGCAATGTCCTCTCCGATATCCATTGGACAGTATCCGCAATGCACCGTGCACCGACTAGTTTGTCTTGGACTCTCCAGTGGCAGAGTGGGCAATCATCCACGCGGTAGTCAATGGCTTTTTTGAATGGGTTCCGGCACACATGTATGTATGTACCTTATAGCAAGGGGTTAGGAGACTTGGGGGCGGTCTAAGCTAGAGCCTAGGGGGCCGGAACATTAAACAGAGTTCTCACTGAGCCCAAGCAACGGTAAACACATGGCTGCCAACGCTACACCGATAGCCTGTTCAAGCAGCACAGTTACTCAAGGCTCCTCATATGGTCGGGTCACACAGAAGTTGTTGAGAAACAAAGCGGCCATGTTCTAGCTGTCCATTCAAAGTCCCAGAAGTGGACTAGATCCTGAGTTGGCAACGGCCTCGAAGTCTGTCGACTTTCCTCTTCAGGCTGCTCCGTGTTGTCCCTGATGAGTGCTTCAAAACAGTCGGATCCGTCTGGCGGTCGGGTCTTGACACCCACCCATACAAGCTCCCTTGTCATGTCAGATCTAGGTAGCCTGGTACCAACCTACTTACCTACCAGTCTCTGTGTAGTACTTGCTGATCCCTTTCCAGTGAGCAAACCAAGATCAGTCAGCGAGATATCACCACGGATAAAGTACTGGTGATAAGGCGACTCGACGGCTCTGTCTGTTAGCAACCCTCCATAATTTCCCTTTGAACCACTAAAACATAGTTTAGCTATCAGACAGCCTGGACATCTTTGATATCTCGCTGCCTTATCTTTGATTGAAGATGAGGGCCTGTCCATTCCCCTGGCTTTTATTAAGCCAGTTAACATTGACTTCAATCGAGGCGAACCCCTGATACAAGGCGAGGCGAATCGGTTCCAAACTGAGTATCGAAAGCACCACCACTGTCTCGTATTTTCCCCATCAACCTCTTTCGAGTCATGGATTCTCGATGGGGCCTCTCGGTTCGGTAGCTCTGTCTTGTCTTAGTTTCGATTATCACTCTGGTAAGTTTAGATGGCGACCCACGTCTCAAGTCCACAGAAATGAGATTCATCGCCCAGGGGTTATCGGGTACTGTAGTCTTCTGATGGTCAACGACAAGCTTTTGGCCGCTTTCTAGTCTAAGAAAGCTGGCGAGGCCAGGTTCTCTGATCGATGCGATCCGAGGCGTGCCATGGAGGAATCGAAAGCTTGGCATACGATCAGTTCCTGCATCTTCAACAAACGCAGCGGATGTAGCCTATTGCTAGGTATACCTACAGCATGTAGGTTTGCTGGCCCGAAACTCTCTTTGATCAAGCTTCTTTTCTCAAGCTCCAATCTCATGCCCGAGTCTTTGCCTACATTTTCCCAAATGGTGTGCCAAGATTTTTCACCATCCCTTTACGTCTTTTCCCGCTCACACTCCAAGCAAGGCGCTGGATCTCCCGCAAGCCTCTCAAGCCCACTTCCAATATCGAGTGAGACGTATTAAGATGCTTGTCAGTGGCAAAGTTTCTGGCCACCCAAATCTGCTTGGCTCCATTACAATATTCGGAAAAGGTATACGGATACCCGGACTTCATTTCCACCACTTGTCTTGGTCGTCAGATCATCCATGTCGGGTGCTTCATTCTAACTGTTTGATTTATTCCAATGTAACGCTTGCTACGTTGGCTTGACCAGATTGGTGGTTTTGCATGTTGAAAATTTCAATTTGTATAGATTTAGCACTTACAAACAAACACCAAGGCTGTTTTGTTGTTCTGTTGTTTTGTTGATGTTGACGCGTATTATTCGCCTGATTTGTATTATATTACTCGCCCAGACAACCAGGAAGACCTCATTTGCTAGGTCCACTCAGTAGTCGGTACTCAATTAACTAGTCCATAGAATATAGAACCAAAACGCGGACCGTCCAAGTGTCGACTTCTGATTAACTAACAGTAGTTTAATTGCACTCGATCGATAATTTGGCTTGCTAATTTGCCGTCGCCGGGACTTTTGGCCCAGAATCGAAGTGCTGAAGAGGACCCAAAGCCAGGCAAGTCGCTCTTCATCCAATGGCTTGGTAGCTGGTCTCTACTAGTTAGCTGTTGAACCACTATCGGATTATGCCCTGATGGTGACTAACGGCTAGACGATATTACTTGTTGCCGAGTCTCCGGGTGGCATGACTGCCATGATCAGGTATCGTTGAAGTATTGACAAATGCGTTGATCTGCTATCTACTCCGTAATACCGTATGTATCTTAATCAAGTGAACCCGTCTCTGGTGGATTCGGAGGTTGGAAGCGTGGTCTTGTCTGCATAAAGGTTGTATGAATGTTGGAGAAGAAATTGGGCTGAAAGGTCTTATCATGTGGCCTATTCCTGCTCAAGCTGAGCATTGTCGCTTTCCATTTCGCTTTAAATATTATATTTGAAAGCTGCAACATGTTCGACTGACATCCTCATCCTTTATGAATTGATGCATAGCTTAGCTGAGATTAGATCCCTCTCCTGGTGGTGGATCCTCATGGACTGATTGATTGACTATTCCTACAGTAAGGACTCCGGCGCAACAACAAACTGCTTCTGTGGTCGAATTAAAACACGAAACTATTAGTTCGGCCTCCGACCATCCTTTAGTACAGTTCAATCAAACATTTTGGATCAACCTTTATTACACACTTTGAGGTCCCAATCGAGTTTGCTGCCAGCGGACGTCGTCGTTAACACATAACCTCTCACATATGTCTGTTTACGGAAATATGTCTTAATGTTATGTATTCTACTTACAATGGGTCGGTCCCTCTTATGGAGCCCTTCCCGGCCGAAAGTTCGGCGGAAGCCAAATATTGCTTCCATTGACGTCTTCAAAGTTGTATTAGTAATGTACGTCATTGCCTCGGTGCAGACAATACGAAATGCGGGCGTTGCCTTCAACACAGAGCCTCTGACTTCATAGCTGAACATTCCTTCATCAATATCAACTTTCAACGATCGAAAACCATTTCTGATACCGAAAACATGCCCGAGTACATCAAGGCTGTCGGTATGAAGCTAACATGCCAATTCAAGACTGTGACGACCAGCTAATCCTCCCAGATATTCGTGGTGGCACTGGCGAGCGTGATGCCCTTTTCATCAACGCCGAAACGCCCAAACCTTCTGCTACTGAGGGGCAGGCTATTGTACAGATCAAAGCTTTTGGTATTAACCGCATGGATATCATCCAGCGTCGAGGTTTTTACCCGCTGCCACCTCAAGCGCCTAAGACATTGGGCGTGGAATTCAGTGGCATCATTGAGTCTTTTGGACCTGGCGATCATGGTGCTTTCAAGGAAGGCGATGAGGTGTTTGGGCTAGCTTACGGTGGTGCGTATGCTGAGTACATCGCGGTCAGTACTCGCATGCTGCTGCACAAACCGGCTTCCATCGACTTTACCACGTGTGCTGGTATTCCCGAGGCTTGGATTACTGCAACTCAGGCGTTGCATCTTGTGCTTGGCTTCACGAAGGGCAAATCAATCTTGTGGCACGCAGGCGCTTCAGGAGTGTCGGTTGCCGGCATCCAACTGTCACGTATCGCCGGGGCCTCTGAAGTGTATGCCACAGCCGGATCTCAGGACAAGCTCGACTTTATCACTTCGAAGCTCGGAGCAACAGCTGCATTCAACTATAAAACGAAGGACTGGGCGGAGGAGATCAAGAAAGCTACCGGCGGCAAGGGTGTTGACTACATCGTGGACTTTGTTGGTGGAAACTACTTCCAGCAGAACCAGAATGTCGCTGCGCGTGATGGACGGATCGTTCTCTTGGGAACGCTGAGCGGTGCAAAGGTCCCTAATGCTGATATTTCTCAGATCTTATTCAAGCGACTTCGTATTGAGGGCAGTACTCTTCGAAGCCGCGATGAGGCTTACCAGGGTGAGTTACGGGACCGATTGGAGCAGTACCTACCAGACTTCGAGTCTGGTAAGCTTAAGATCTTTGTGGATGAGGTCTTTCCGTGGGAACAGATTCAGGAGGCCCACAAGCATATGGAAGATGCCAAGAACCTCGGTAAGATTATATGCACTATCTCCTGAGGTAGAGAATGATTTTAGGCTACAGTATGTGGCATTTGAATATAGCACAAAAAGTCATCTTCCAGAAAGACTTTCCATTCGAACCCCAAAGCATGGATATCAAACAGTTCACTAGTACGTTAGGTGTGGGAAATTGTAGCCTATCTTCTTCCACCCACCATGAGAATCCCCATCACTTGCTTATATTCAACCAAATCAACAAAGACACTAACAGAAATCACTGCAACGACCTGCACGCCACATTTGAAAAAGCAAAAGGTATCATGACACAAGTCAATGAGCCTTGAGCCAGTTGAGCATCTGGTCATAGGCCGTGGCTTGAGCATCCTTGATTGATGAATCTTGGTACTCGCCTACAACCGCGAACCCTAAAGAAATCATTAGCTGACTCATGCACAAAATTCAAATTTAAGGAGATATTACCATGCGGAACTCCTGGATAAACCTGAACCTCATGCTCGACGTTGGCGTCAGACAAACTGTCTTCTCCCCCTATCCGAACGCTGTCGGGGAAGAGAGGGTCATTCTCGACGCAAACCAAGCTGAGAGGAACACTGATATCCTTGAAATCATCAGGTATAACAGAAGCAGCATGTGCCAAAGCACCAGCCTTAATAAAAGGACCGTTCTTGACACCGCCGCTCTCTGCATCTCCTTCAAGGGTCTTCGTTTGTTTAGCAAGCAGAAGAACAAATCGTGCACCAACACAGTATCCAGCGGCATAGATGCCGTCGCCCTGTTTGATAGTATCCGCGTACTGCTCTCGCGCAACATCAATGACTTTGTGCAGGATGGGCATGACCCTCTCATCTGTGACGCGGGCGAGCCACATATCAATGAGGAATGACTTGGTAACTTCTACAGCCTTCAACTTGAATTGTTCGAGGATGGACGTGGAGTCGTCTGTAATAGCTGTGGCCCCAGGAGCTGTATCGCCAGCGAAGAGGTCGGGCATGAGGACAAGATAGCCCTCCGAAGCAAACTTATCGGCCTGGATCTGGTTGTTGGTGGATTTGATTCCCGTACCGCCGGTCAGAAGGAGAAGGAGTCGTGAAGGCGCATGGGGGTAGTCGGTGGGTTTCGAAACGTAGACCTTAGTAAGGGAGGGTCAGCTAAGAGCTTGAGGAGCTTGTTGACCACGTACATCGACATCGTTGAGTTTGATGATTTCGCCTGTGGAGGACTGGCCCGAAGCTGCAATTGTTAGCGATCTGCGATGATGCCGTTCTAAACGGTGCCTTACGGGTTGGTCTGTCAGAAACACAATGTTCGCCTACGACTGGAGCTTCAGCAGCTGAAGCTGGAGCTTGTATGTTGTCGCTGGCCGCAGGGGTCTCCTGGGCGTCGCTCTCAGGAGCGCGAGTAGCATTATCTGCGTCGGCCATCTTCATAGACTTCTCGACTTCAATTTACCTGTCTTTGGCTGGGACAGTGAGTGGGTTGGTGGAACCGTACTGACTACTCTGTGGGCTGAAAGGCAATGAAAGAAGATGACGCTGCCTGCTGCATGTGGAGGGGCAATCTGACGAACAAGGTCCAGGCTGGAACTCAACGTCATGTTGGAGGGGTAACTGACTTGGTAGGTACTTTACTTGACTTGCTCTAGCAAGAAGTGTGTAAGGTAAAAGCCAAATATAAAGCATACCTATATCCCAGAATAAACTTCTGAAAAAAAAGGACTATCATAAAGGTCTTGTAATTACCGAGCTACACAATGCTGTTATCAGGATGCATGGATTTTACTACGAAACTACTGCCTACCTAAGGTCAGAGATCTCATGGCAAACTAGAAGTAAACGCACTGGCCCTTGGCCATATAGTTGTTGCTGGTAGTGTGGCTAGGGGAGGGAAGAAAATACAGGTCCTCGATCCTAGATGATAAAAAGACTTAGGTAATATAGCCTAAGCTTGGGATGACTTTTGCCAAGTTTATTTTGATACCTTACAGCCAGCTTTGCTATTTTCTTGCCTCCTGAGGTGCGGATATATGGCCATATACTACACCACGGATTAAGGGATGGCTTAATTCCCAGCCTCTTCGCTACGAGGTGAGGATTGCTTTCATAGCAGCCAGAAGAAGAAAGCAAAGTTGGATGGTGACTTGGCATTTGTGTCTATTCCTCTAGTGGTGAATCAGTACAAGTAGTCCCCAAAAGGTCACAATCGGTTGCCATGAGATAGCTTCATCAGCTACGGAGTACAGATAAGATCATCGCTAATGGGACGGAAGAAATGAGCTAGAAATAGAAACTCAGGGTCTTCAAAGTACTTTCAAAGGTAAGGTACCCAATATCTGAAAATGAGTACCCCCGAAGGACTGTCGCTGGCTCCTAGTTGATGAGGGCATGTAGGCTGTCTCCACTACTTACGTAAACAACAACCCCACGATTCTTGCCACAGCGCGTTCCACTCAACGCGCTGAACGCGTCTTCCACACCTTCTCATTAATGCACTTCACTTCTCACCTAGAACAAAACCAAGAGTTCTCTGTTTCAACAGCATACACAACCTACCCCAAAGACACGTAAAGCACAATAATCATGGACGCAGCTTCGGCGCTATCTCGAGGCGCTCTTGAGTATATTCTTTTCACCTAACCTTCCTGTCGTTGCTCGCTAACTTTTGCCCAGCGTGATCTTCAATGATCCTGATAAAGCCAGCAAGCTCTTCCCGGTACCTGTTCTGCAATGTCTACAAGTTAAGCAGATGGCCCCTTCGGCCCAAGGGGGAGACCGATTTCGACTTGTGATGAGCGATGGGCAGCATTACGTTCAGACCATGCTTGCTACGCAAGCCAACCACGTCGTTCACGACAACAAGCTGGTTCGTGGTTGCATTGCCCGAATCAAGCAATACACACCCAATAACTTGAAGGGCAAGAAGTAAGTGTCTTACTAAATTCTACCGGACGGCCCTAATACTATGTAGCATTCTCGTCATTCTCGATATCGAAGTCATCGAATCTCTTGGCGTCCAAGAAAAGATTGGCGAGCCCTTTGCCGTCGACTCCAAGCCAGCGGCCCAAGAGGGTGCCATTGCTGGAGGCGATTTTTATGGTGTCAAGAAGGAAGAGTCAAAGACACAGCCCCAGCAATTTCAACAGCAGCAACAACAGTCGATGCCCTCCCGACCCGCCAATCATGCTGGCAGTAACATCTACCCTATCGAGGGTCTGTCGCCCTTCGCCCACAAGTGGACCATCAAGGCACGAGTTACCTCTAAATCAGATATCAAGACATGGCACAAGGCCACTGGCGAGGGAAAGCTTTTTAGTGTCAACCTGCTCGATGAGAGTGGTGAGATCAAGGCCACTGGTTTCAACGACCAGTGTGACGCTTTCTACGACCGCCTGCAGGAAGGCTCTGTCTACTACATCTCCACACCTTGCCGAGTTGCCTTAGCCAAGAAACAGTTTTCGAACCTTACCAACGACTACGAGCTCACCTTCGAACGGGACACTGTTATCGAGAAGGCAGAGGATCAGACCAATGTTCCGCAGGTGAGGTTCAATTTCTGCTCCATCCAGGAACTCCAGAGTGTGGAGAAGGACAATACTGTCGATGTCATTGGTGTGTTGAAGGAGGTTGGCGAGGTTGGAGACATTACATCCAAGAAGGATGGCCGACCATTCCAGAAGCGAGAATTAACACTTGTGGACGATACCGGCTTCTCAGTCCGTGTTACTATTTGGGGCAAGTCGGCCAACTCTTTCGATGCTCCTCCTGAATCCGTGGTTGCTTTCAAGGGCACGAAGGTGTCTGATTTTGGTGGCAAGAGTCTCAGTCTCCTCTCTTCTGGCACAATGACCGTTGACCCCGATATTCCCGATGCCCATAGACTCAAGGGCTGGTACGACTCTGCCGGTCGCAATGACACATTTGCCACCCACCAAAACATGGCGTCCATGGGCAATGCTACAGGGAGAAAGGAAGACCTCAAGACTATTTCTCAGGTCAAAGATGAGAACCTTGGCATGGATGATCAGGCTTACTACACTATCAAGGCGACTATTGTCTTCGTCAAGCAGGAGAACTTCTGCTATCCCGCTTGCCTATCTCAAGGCTGTAATAAGAAGGTTACACAAATGCCTGACGGTACATGGCATTGCGAGAAGTGCGCCATCTCTCACGAAAAGCCGGAATACCGGTACATCCTCTCTTTGAACGTTGCGGATCATACCAGTCACCAATGGCTGAGCTGTTTTGACGATTCTGGTCGACAGATCGTGGGACGAACTGCCGACGAGATGATGGAGCTCAAAGACAATGACGACAATAAATTCATGGCCGCGTTTGAAGAGGCTAACTGCAAAAAGTTCACTTTCCGATGCAGGGCGAAGATGGACAACTTTGGCGAAGCTCAAAGGTAAGCAGGACGATCATGTTGATCATTAATCAAATACTAATACCGATTTTATAGGATACGCTACCAAGTGATGACTGTCACCCCCTTAGACTTCAAGTCTGAAGGCACCAAGCTTGATGAGCTAATCAAGCAGTACGAGAGCAGCTCGCTATAATGTGCTTACGAATATTCAACCTGGGATCATTGGAGTGCCGGCTGACTAAAACATGTGCTTCGGGGGATATATCGAAACACTTTCTGCGAAGTCTGATGAAGGCGGACTTTCGCCATCGGGTCAATATTGGCACAACATAGTAATGAGACAAAAGCAGTAGCACAAAATATCGCTATAATTGTGTTGAAACCGTGACTGGAACAGCCTGCTATTTTTATAGCTGTTAAACTTAACCCAACGCCTCCGTGATATGCCGTCATCTTTTTCCTTCCTTCCTTCTTTCTTTCTTTCCCTCTACAAGAAGTTGTCTAAAGGGACAGCTTCTCGTGCTTCCAGGGTTTCTTGCCTTCTCCGTCTCCATAGTCAGCAGTAGCCTGGTAGTCACCTCTGATCTTGTACTTGTAAATAGTCAGTCCATCAAGGCCGACTGGACCACGAGAGTGAATTTTGTTTGTGCTGATACCAACTTCGGTACCGAAACCATAGCGCATGCCGTCGGCAAGACGAGTAGCGGCATTCCAGTATACACCAGCTGAGTCAACCTCGTTCATGAAACGTTCGGCTTCGGCAGAATCAGAGCTCATGATAGCGTCCGTGTGGTGAGAGCCGTGGGTGTTGATGTGGTTAATGGCCTCATCAATAGAGGAAACAGTCTTTACTCCAATGGTGAGGGATAGATGCTCAGTATCATAGTCTTGAGGGGTGGCATCTTGAACACCTTCGAGTGAGAGAGAAGAAATGGCAGCCTTGCTGGACTCGTCGACTCGGAGGGAAACCCCTTTGGCCGCAAGAGCGGAAGCAACAGCAGGGAAGATGGTATTCAGAGCCGATTCCTGGACGAGAAGGGTTTCGACAGCATTGCAGGCAGCGGGATAGCTTGTCTTGGAGTCCACAATAGCAGTGATAGCCTTTTCCTTATTGGCAGAGGCTGTCAAGTAGATATGACAGAGACCATCAGCGTGGCCGAGAACGGGAATCTTTGTGGACTCCTTGATGTAACGAACAAGTTCGTTCGATCCGCGAGGGATGACAAGATCAATATAGCGGTCCTGAGCGAGGAGCTGGGAGATGACGTCGCGGGTTGTGACGAGCTGGATGGCTGAGTTGGGGACCTTTGTGGTCTCAAGAGCTGATGAGATGACCTTTGAGATGGCCACGAAAGACTCTGTAGACTCTTTTCCACCTGCGATAATAGTGAGAAAATAAGCCAATTTTATGATATTTCGGATGAGCCATGACATTACCCTTGAGAATGGCAGCATTTCCAGACTTGATGGCGAGAGAAGCGATGTTGGCGATGACTTCGGGACGGGCTTCGAAGATGATAAGGAGGACGCCAATGGGACATGAGACACGCTCCATGATGAGATCATCGTCGAGTTTTGTTCTCATCTGAATCTGGCCAACTGAAATAGTATTAGTTTCACGAGTCTTATAGTCTTATGACTGTTAGATTACTTGGGTCATTTAGATCCCTCACATCCAAGATCCCCTTGAGCATATCCTCCCATTTTCCCTTCTTTCCGAGATCCAATCGCGATACAAGAGCCTGGCTAAGACCGCCCTCGTCAGCAGCCTTCCTTGCCAGCTCAAGATCCTTGGCGTTGGCTGCCAGGATCTCGTCTTTCGAGGCCGTCAAGGCAGCGTGGATGGCTTCAAGTGCATTGTTGCGCTCGGTAGCCGGGAGGGTTGCGAGAGTGAAAGATGCTGTCTTTGCGGCGCTAGCTGCAGCCTCGGGGGAGGCGTTTGTGAGAGACATTTTCAGTGGCGAATTTGAGAGACGAGGATGAGAATGAGAGTGAGGTTGTAGTCACAAATGTGTGAAAGTGACTCAGGTGAGGTTAGGTATGTTTAAACTGTGCCCCGCTGGTATGCACCCCGCCATTATGAGCCTCAGCCGTTACATGGTCTACATTTAAGTTAATTAAAGGTTGAGTATAATTGAACTAGGTTTACTGCTTATTACATCTAGGAACCAAATCCTAGCTATTAGACTACCCATGCTGTGAGATTGGAATCTCTTTTGTCTGTATCTATGTGGTACGTAGCAGCAAATTGTTGCTTTCGAGGATACGCCCTGCGATATCGGCCGAGACCAAGCCTCTATAATTTCATACTTGTCCAAGGTCACACTGATTGATTTCTTCCGACCCCAACTGCCCGGCCTTTTCTAGCTGTCCGAGTGACTATAACTCAATGTTCCACTCCTTCTTGTCGGGCTGAAAAGTTACTATCAAATGTCCTTTCGAATCACGAATTGTGATATTTTATGAAACGGGTCTGCTCATACAGCATTGTCTATTTTGGACGAACGGCAGCTAAATTGCTGTGACTTGTATATTGCGCCGTTGTCCAAGACTCAGATGCTGCATCCCGAGTCCAGTTCTTAAGCATGCTCGATATGCAATAATGTCATATGTTTCCGCCTCACATGAGATTCTCGTATAAAAATATTACAATGAAGTTGCAAATTATCTCCGCGTTACCCCCACATACAAACCCCATAAGTTGCTACCTATCGTCGGCACCGTCTTCGGCGTCCCCCTCTTCGGTGTGGTCCCGCGGAAAGTACCCAGAGATAATAGAACTATTGGTCATAGTCAGGACCGGAAGCAGGGTGGTTTGTCTCTCCTCGCAAAAGTCGGCATTGTTTGAAGTGCTAGGATGGGCGGTTCCCTTATTATTCATCTCTAAGGCGGAATCACTCTTCCGCACGTCACTATCCCCGGTCCTTTATAATCCTTTCTCTCATATTTTCCCCTTCTTTTGCCAAGTGCTCCAATGGTTCTGAACATACCGCTATCCTATATCTGAATATCAAATCATCTCAGAGTTCATCTGAAAACCCTCTTTCCGTCCCCTTTCCGGCCCGATAACCGCAACCTTTTCGGCCGAGGCTTCTCCACATCTTCGGGCCCGGCCGCAGTGACAATGAAACCTGCAGGGAAAAAGCAAGAAATTGATGATGAAAAGATCGATGCTGACCGAGAAGAAGACCGCCAACGCCCGGGAACTGCTGTATCAAGTTCCATAAAATCAGAACATGATGTTCAAGATACCATTGAACCAGTCGTGCTCGGCGAGCCCCTGGGACATATAGATACTCGACGATCTAACAGGCGTGCTCAGTCCAGAGCATCATCTGCGCGGTCGAGGGCTCTCTCTGTTGTTCCGAGGTCGAAGAGGCGTGGTCTTTTTGCAAAATTGACATTTGTGCCCGAGATTGCGTATCCTCCTGATTACAAGAACTCGACGAAATGGTTTCTCACCGGTATCATAGCATTAGCCACAGCTGCTGCACCTCTAGGCTCGACCATTGTCTATCGTAAGTCCTTAGGAAAACCGTGGTTGCATCCAGAGTTGACAAGAATAGCTGCCCTTCCCGTATTGGTGAAAGAGTTCAACACTTCTGAGACTGTTACCAACCTGTCAGTCGCCTTGTATATGATATCCATGGCCATCTTCCCCCTGTGGTGGTCCTCGTTCTCTGAAGAGTTTGGCCGTCGGTCTATATATCTCATCTCTTTCACACTCTTTGTCATATTCTCCGTCCTCTCTGCCATTAGCAAGAATATTACCATGCTTATCGTCTTCCGCATGTGCGCCGGTGGTGCTTCCGCAAGTGCTCACTCGACAGGTGCAGGCTCAATCGCGGATCTGTTTGAGGTGTTTGAGCGTGGCAAAGCCATGAGTCTATTCTACCTTGGTCCATTGTTGGGGCCTCTGATAGCCCCTATTGTTGGTGGCGCTTTGACTCAGGAGATTGGGTGGCAAGCGACTATGTGGTTTCTCGCTATATACGGCCTCGTTGTCCTCTTGATGATTCTCTTCTTCCTTCCTGAGACGTTGCAACGCAAGCCTGAGAGTACATTGCCCACCACAGAGACTCAGGGACTCAGTCGAATGCGCACTATGGACTCGGCCAAGGCCAAGACCAAAAACTTTGCCAAATCTGCTCGACATTTCCTCATTGATCCTTTGGGAGTCCTCCTATACCTACGGTTTCCACCCGTCCTCATCACCGTGCTTCTTGCTGCCATTGCTTTTGGTTCCCTCTACGTTGTCAATATTGCTATCCAGCAGAAGTTTTCCCGCCACCCATACAACTTCGGCCAGCTTTCCATTGGTCTCATGTACATCCCCTCCGGTTTGGGTTACATCTGTGGATCGCTGTTTGGCGGGCGCTGGATCGACAAGATCATGGCGAGAGAAGCCCGTAAAGCTGGTCGTTATGATGAGAACGGGAAGCTGATCTATCTTCCGGAAGACAGAATGAGAGAGAATGCCTGGGTAATGACGACCATTTATCCTCTGGCACTGCTGATGTTTGGCTGGGTGCTTCGTTACGGTTTGCACCCTGTTGTACCATGTCTCGCCCTATTCTTCTTTGGAATCTCATCCATGCTTGTCTTTGTAAGGCAATGCCCTCCTCTTGCAGCTTCACTAGCTAACCGGTTCTTACAGTCAGTTGCTACCACCATGCTCACAGAGTTAATCCGTAAGCGCAGTTCCTCGGGCGTTGCCATCAACAACTTTGTTCGCAACACGCTTAGTTGTATCGGCGCCATTGTTGCTGCTCCATGGATCAACGCCATTAACGTTGGATGGGTCTTTACAATTCTGTGTATATGCTGTCTCATTATTAGTTACGTTAGTATCATCCTGCTGAGGAAGAACGCCACGAAGTGGAGGAAAACTATGGATGAAGCACTGGCCCAGTGAAGATCGCGGCCAAGGGGCAGCAAATAATGCAGCCATGATAAGTTGATGTGTGGAACTATTTATTTCATATACGACCAAGTAAATAAGAATGAAAACAATCACAATTTATGGTCCAGACCGCGTCTCTATCTTCGTCTATTAACATGAAATTTTACTTGTTACCTTCGAAGAGCTTGCCAACAGCATCAAGACCAATATTACCACCACTGAACACCAGTCCGAGGTCCCAACCCTCTTCGCCAGCTTCTCGCTCTACCATTGATCTGAAATCCTCATCAAACAGCGCTACTGCCAGCGGGACGCAAGCACTGGGCTCCACAACCAGTTTGAACCGCTCAAACACCAGCTTCATAGCCGCCAGGATCTCTTCCTCAGTGACGCTGTACATGCCCGATACCAAGCGGCGACCATATATGACTGACCAAGGGTGCTCGCCCACGGGGGTGCGCAGTCCATCAGCAACTGTAAGAGTCTTGACTGTTGTGATCCGTGTGCCAGACTCGAATCCGCGCTTTGCATCATCTGCATCCTCAAACGATGGCTCCGAGCCAAAAACTCGGATTCCAGTGCCTTCACAGCTCAGAGCAACACCTGAGAGCATACCACCGCCACCGCAAGGGGTCATGATAGCGTCCAATCCAGGTTTCTCCTTCTTGGTCCTCGGCGCCTCGTTGTCCCGCCCTGTAACCGGTGCCCGGAAAAGTCTCCTCTGCCCGTCGACGACGGCATCAGCAGTCATCAATTCGGAAACTTGCTGTTGGAACTCTAGCCCGAGGGTGCCTTGTCCAAGGAGAATATCCGGGTGGTCATAGGGCGGCACAAGTCGAGCGCCTGTCTCGGCGATAACTTTTGCGGCCATTGCTTCGCGTTCAGTGGATGTGCTTCCGCTAAAGATAACACGAGCACCGTAGCCTTTTGTTCCGGCGATCTTCTTGGGGTTGGAAATCTCAGGCATGACAATGTGGGCTTTGATGCCACTCTCTCGAGCCGCAAGGGCTAGTGCTTGAGCATGATTTCCTGTAACAATTAGCCATCATCGCCAGGTAAAGCATGTATGACCTGTTACCAGAACTGTGTGTCACGACTCCTTTCTCCTTGCCCCCTCCCTCTAGCCATCCTGGTTCTTTCTTCAGCCTCTCGATGGCATGAAAAGCACCTCTCGCTTTGAAAGCGCCAATGCGTTGCAAATTCTCGCATTTGAACCAGAGTCTTAGCACCGGTCGGGCCGGCGTTCTGCCAGCATAACGAGTCCCTTCGAGTTCCTCCGCTGTGCGAGGGGTTGAAGCTAGTTTCGTGATAGTCTGGTTGGTCAGGACGGGCGTGAAGTGGACATATGGGCCGATGAGTTTGTGAGCTTCGATGACTGACTCACGAGTCAATGGAGGAGTTGTTGATAGATCAGCCATATTGATTGTGATAATGGTAAGTTGGAATGGTTGGGTTCAAGGTATAAGTCTACAAGATGGACAAACTGTGGCCCTATCTTTGCTGCGCAGTCGAGGGTCTTAAGTATCACCAACTCTCTGGTCATGCTCCGGTTGTCGGCTACTCCCAGCTGCCTGTTTCAGCAACTGATGAATAACGTTACAATCTCGTCGCCAAGCTGACGCTAGACGCTGCTTGTCATATTTAAGGCGTGGGAAGGCAACAAAGGCCCAATGGATCATGTTCGAATGTCAAAGAACTAAATATCACCAGCTGATTGAAGCGATAAATAGGGTTTGTTTGTTCGTTTGTTTAACATAAAATAAAAATGGTATTCGTTTTGGCTTCAAGCCTGATATCAACTTTTGGACCAATTTCAGATCCCCCTCCAGAGCCCAGGAAATTTTTTAAAAGTACAGACAGAAAGTTCATGTGGTTCATAAAAGCCGTTTCCTAGACATCCCATCCCATGTCATGTCCATCTCCCGCTCACAAATTATCATTCAACATTAATAACCGCTTACTTCTGGTTCTCGGGTCGGAGAGATCGGACGGCCTTGCCGGCGCGCCAGATCTCGAGATCGCGGATCTCCTTCATCTCTGCCTCGTACTTCTCACGGTAGTCAGGCTGGCTGTTGTACTCGAGAGATCGCTTGGTCTCGGAACCATCTTTGACGGCGTCGTACAGGGAGTTGAAGACGGGCTTCAGGGCGTCCTTGAACTTGGGGCTCCAGTCGATGGCACCACGACGGGCAGTGGTGGAGCAAGCCTCGTACATCCAGTCCATGCCGTTAGCACCGATAAGAGGGTAGAGAGACTGGGTAGCCTCCTCAACAGTCTCGTTGAAGGCCTCGCTGGGGCTGTGGCCGCGCTCGCGGAGGACCTCGTACTGAGCGAGGAACATGCCGTGGATACCACCCATGAGGCAGCCACGCTCACCGTAGAGATCGGAGTAGACCTCCTTCTCGAAGGTGGTCTTGTAGAGATAACCAGAGCCGATGGCGACACCAAGGGCAACAGCCTTCTCCTCGGCCTTGCCAGTGACATCCTGGTAAACGGCGAAAGAGGAGTTGATACCACGGCCCTCGCGGAAGAGAGATCGGACGGTTCGGCCAGAGCCCTTGGGAGCGCAGAGGATGACGTCGATGTTGGAGGGAACCTCAACCTTGGTGAGGTCCTTGAAGACGGGGGAGAAACCGTGGGAGAAGTAAAGGGTCTGCAAGATTTATGTGTTAGAGCTGTGCCTTGGCTGACAATGGGCGGAGAGTTCTGCTTACCTTGCCCTCAACAAGCTGGGGCTTGATGGCGGGCCAAGTCTCAGACTGGGCAGCATCGGAGAGAAGGTTCATGACGATGGTACCACGAGAGATGGCCTCGTCAACGTCGAACAGGTTCTTGCCAGCAACCCAGCCATCCTGCTCAGCATCCTTCCAGGACTTTCCGTTCTTTCGGACACCAACGATGACGTTGAGGCCGTTGTCACGGAGGTTAAGACCCTGGCCATGGCCCTGAGAGCCGTAGCCAATGAGGGCCAGAGTGTCGTTCTTGAAGTACTCAAGAAGCTTCTCTTGGGGCCAATCGGCACGCTCTGTGGAATACTAGTCAGTACGGGGTGTTCAATTGATCCAGCAGCCGCAATTGGAGATGCAACTCACCATAGACGTCCTCCTTGTGGCCAGCAAAGTCGATGGTCTTGACACCGCGAACCTGCTGCTGGACGGGGCCAGCGGCAACAGGTCGGGCAACGGCACCAACACGAGCAGCGGAGCGAGCAGCAGCAACGAAAGTTCGCTGCTGAACGCGGGGAGCAGAAGCCAGTTGGCGGGCAGGGCCACGGAGGGCCTTTGTGAAGTTGCGAGAAGCCATTGTGAGGATGTGAGGGGACAGTTTGGGAACTGAGGGGAGAGTGTCTGAGAGAGGATGAGGAGGAAGAGAAAGAGGGAAAGGCAATGGCGAGAGTAAAGGTTAAGTAGGTTTAAGCTGTCCCTAATTTTCTCTCCAAGGGACATCGCTTGGAGGGGGGGGACCGATTTCGGCTTGTACTGTGAGGTGGGGGCCCTACGCTGAGCAGCGGGGGATGTGTCTGGGGCCATGTGGGTAGAGGCGACTTGACTGAGAGCGTATCGGAGCAAGGGGAAATGTGTACCATGGACATGACCTAGACCTGGAGAACTCTCTCTCACCTTGAGTCACGTAAGTTTCGTCCAATTAGCGGTGACTTAATATTGTCCAACCACCAAAGCTCTCCGTGTGCGTTTTTTGATGCCTTTGCCATATAAATCTGACCGCCAGAAGAAGGCGGCCCAAGACACTGCTATGGGCAGTAATAATACACTGTAATAATGATAAAAACTCGCCGCTCTCCTTACAGTCCAATTCTTCGAAGATCTTTTCAAAATCAAAGCCCTAGACTAATTGACTTCAATTGCGTGGCAAAATTGAATACTTCTCGCCCGCACCATCTCAAGCTATCCCAACCTGGAGCTAATGCTTTGACGGGGTAACCCTCGAAAGAAATGGGCCCTGTTGCTTTCGGAGTTCTGCTAGTTCCCCCGAGCTCATAAGCCGCATGCCGTCCGACGAACAACACCACGGCCAATTCAGGCGTCTTGTCCAATAGGTCCCTGCCGAACTCAGCATCACGACTCCATATCTGTGAGCGGCAACGGCAGCTGCACCGCGCTCGGGGGCATATCACTTCCTCCGGTCAATATGTCAGACAAGATAGTCCAGATCTGGCGCAATGTTGACTCCTTGAAACTCCACTTACTCCGGGTTACGGACTCTTAGCACCTGGATGAGGCTCAATTCACCTTTCTAGACTCCACGTTATAGTCTATACTCCACGTGCGTAGACGACACCATAAAGCAAACCAGGCAAGCCACGCGATGCTCATCTTGAGCCGTTGATCTTACGTCGGCAGCCAGGGCAGCAAGATATCGCCAGCCAATAGAGAGTACCACTAAACTGCGAGAAGCCCCCCCAAAGACTCACTCAGACTCAAAAAGGCAATACAGGCTAGGTAGGTGGTTGAAGTGAGCTTGTGATCATCTGTACCCGAGCAGGCATCGGAGGCTCAGCTCAGGTCGACTCTACCCCGCCTCCCAAGTCTCGCCAGTGACTCTCCTCTCAACCAAAACCCGTCACTATGAACAATCATGGAATGCTTGAAAGTTGGAGGATTGCCTAATCAAGATCATGGATTTATCAGACGCCACGCGATGCTCTTTGTTATCAAATGCTTGTCTGTCTCAAACACCCATTAAGTCGTTGTATCGTCCCAAAATCTTAACGGCCCGTCCCTTCTGGTTTTCCTTCCCTGGGACTCCTGTTTATTTGTCTTATTCCAAATCTATTTCAGGACCCTGTCGTATGTCCTGCCCTTGACTACTCCACCACCCATAGCAGTCCTCACGTTGCGCTTGAATCCCTCTCGGTTGTTTCGTAGATCTTCAGCTGCCTCCTTGTTGAGCGGGTCCGATGCGTTGGGTTCGAGGAACAGGAACTGCAAAAGTATTAGTCACTAATCCACAATCATATGTGCTTCGTATTTCACGTCTGAGCAACTCAAGGCGCTTTGCTTTCCGGACTCCTTACCTGCAGGCCAACAATCACAGCATTCAAGTTCAGCACTGGCTTCCAATCCTCTCGTAGAATGTTCAGGCAGACCTTTCCCTCAAGATCGATATTGGGGTGGTAGATCTTTTCTCGACACCGGACCTTGGGAGGCTCGTGGGGAAAGTTCTGGTTTATGGTGAAATCGAAGGTAAAGCGGCTGCCTCGGTACATGCCCTCATCAGGGTCGATCGTGAGTACGAAGTTGAGGATATCATCGGGGTCGGGGAACTCTGTCTTCATCGTTGATCCGAGGGAAAGTTCTGAAAGATCTGTTGTAGCATACGTTAACCTCTTCATCCTAAATACACCGCTACACGTTAAGGTCTGGACAGGATGAAGCATACCTTTTTGCACGCGCAGCTGAGCTGCAGTCACCTTCTTCTTCTTGCCACCCGTCGCCTGGCCCTCGGCGTTCTCTGCTTCCTTCTGCTCCTTTTTCTATACCACTGTCAGTGTCTACCTAGCTGGTAGCGGCCGGTAGATAACTCACCATCGACCATATCTTCAACATCGTGGATGTGGGGAGCCCAGGTTTGGGCTGTCGTTATACGCTGCGGAAAGAACTTGATGAGATCACAGAAAATGAAGTGCGAGAGCCCAGGCACGACGGAATTTTCAAATAATAGGATAATGTAGGGCAAGTAGCACTGCAAGATTCTGAGAGATTGGTTGTGAATGCGCTGAACTCAGTTGCAAGAAGGGTCTAGTCGTGCTTAGTGGAAAAGGTGATGATGCTTGATAAGATAGCACGGCGTAAGGCAGCCACAAGCCTAAACCTTGAACCCCACCGAAGTTTAGGCGATAAGGTACCACCAGAATGACGCATAATATGTCGTGTGAGTTAGTACCCAAGGAGGTAGCCAATGATGGAAGAAGACACAAAGGACAAGGCAATATTAACTATCAAAAAAGAATCATATCATTCAAATGCGTCATAAACCCCCAGGGGCAGATGCCAATCTGAAAAAGACTAAATAGAGATGCATTTGCTCGTGCTCAGGTCTGGTCTGAATACCTTCACTTCCAATGTCCTCTTTTGTGGATGTCCCTCCATTTAACTCAAATAGTCAAAACCCAGCGTACGTTACATAACAAAGGTATCCGGTACAAAAATCCAGTTTGTCTACTATGACAAGTGCCAGTACTTTCCCGTACCTGGCCTCTCCAGAAAAGTGCGAGTGTCGAACACAACGAGCGTAGGTACGCACGAAGTTTATCGTCTCGAAAAACAGCACATGATACCAGTCCTGCCCAGAAACCACAAGAAACCGGCAAAACGAACGAGCGAGAGCACGGCAGTAGCGTACAGAAGGAACTGGAAGTAATGCGCCTTGCGATCTGTGGCAGGTTCCTATCAAATTGTTAGTATAAACCGCGTATCGCGTAGCGCTGGAGAAAACTTACACCCCATCCGAGGTTATCGAACTTGTCGCTGGTAATGCAGACAATAAGGAGAATGTTTCCGAACAGCCAGCTGACGACGAGTCCTGTTCGGAAAGACTTGTAGCCATCTTCAACATCAGCCTTCTCAACCTCTTCCTCCTCCTTGAAGGGAGCAAGAGCTCGGCGGACGGTCTGCTCGAATTGACTGTCGATATCCTCCTGCTCCTTCTCAACTTCCTCGACAACAACCTCGTTCTTCTCACCCTTGGTGACGTGGGCAGAGGGAAGTGCCTCAGCCTTGTCTGAGCCCTTGGTACCCCAGGAGACATCGTGCCAGTTGTTGAAGGCATAAACCATGAGAATGTTGATGTAAGTCGACATGAGAAGTAGATAGTAGGGGAAGGAGTGGAACATGTGCCAGGGATCGAGGTACATGAACGAGGCAACAAAATTGAGTCCATAGATGGTGATGAGGGCGACTAAAATAACACCTCCAGCACTTGAACCGCCAAAGAAACTGTCAAGGAAAGCGTCGGTCGAGGCGAACGAGATCTGGTCTCCAATGGGCGTGTCAAAAGCACGAACAACTAGGTAGGCTGAGAGGACCAGGATGTAACCCTGAATGAGACTGAAGACCATGAAGGAAGCGATGTACGTAAACTTGGAGCCCTTGGGCCTGTTACCAAGAGCCAGAATGAACTGGAGCATGACGAAAGCTAAGTAGAGGTACTGAAGCAGGGCATTGACGACAGGTGTACCCGTGTCGCCGAATGGCCAGGCGTGATAACCGGACGCAGGCTTGGGCGTACCCACAAGATCCATGATAACGGATGTTGTAAGCCAATAAGAACCAAGAGAGAACCATGCGAAGAGAGTGTTGAGAGTGGTGTAGATGAGTTGAATGTGGAGGAAAAACATGCGGATGATGTTATGACCCGACTTGTACATTCGTCCGAAATGCATCAGTGAGTATAGTGTGGCAGCGAATGAACCATTGAGCCATCGTCGACGTTGACTAATGAATTCAGCTGCACCTTCAGGCACATCGGTTTCACCCTTGGCAGCCTTGATATAGGACAAGTGCCACTTCTGGCCAGCCTTGGCCACCAGCTCAAAACAAAGAATACGATCCTCGGCCAAGAACATGTTCTTCTTGAAAATGTTCATACCATCGATACCCTTCTTACCAAGCATCTTAGACAAGGTATGATCACCATGGAAATACTGTTCCAGCGGGCGGCCCATGATGGCTCGGAATCGGTAGGCCGAGAAAGCACCAGGTAAGACAGAGACATAACCAAAAGAAGACTCGAGAGGCTTGTCCAGAATGTTTGAAATCTTGTACTCGAAGTTCTGGACGGCAACGAGGGGGTTGAACAGCTTTTTTCCCCCCTTACCCAGCATAGCGTGAATCTCTCCACAAGCACCTCCCAGGTCCTTATCGTTGTAAAATCCCTCCCAAAGAGCAAGGAGAGATCGAGGACTGGGCTTGGTACCTGCATCAAGCAGGATACACACCTCAGGATTCAAGATACGGCCGAATGCGTTGAACAACCATCGATGCGAGTTAATCTTCTTGGTGTTCTTTTGCTTCAAACAGAAGATCATTTGAACTGGTGGCAAGTTCTGTGTGCCTTCGTTTGTGGGTCGAATAAGCTGCTGGTTGGGCGTGACGGAAAGCTGGCTGGTGTATTCGAAGATGTGAGCAACAGTCTCCTTGCCGTCGACATCCTTCTTGATAACACCGTCCTGGTACACACCGACAGTGGCAAGGACATCCAGAGTGTTCTTGTCAGCCTTGTCGATACCATCGAAAACCAAGCATACAACGATCTTCTGCCAAGCTGGACCGCCCTTGTTCCAGAAGGTCGACTTCTTCAGGTTGACGATGTCGCGGATGTTCTGCATGGTGTGATGCAGTGTTCGTGCGAGAAGAACCTTGTCTTCGTTATAGTATGTAATGGCGATCAGCAACTCAGTGTGTCGGTTGTACATGCGAGGTCGCAAATCGTAACCGTTCTTGAGAGTGAAGTCGTTGGGATCACAGGTGGCAGCGGTATATCGCATCTTATGGAACTCTTCGGTACCACTCTCAGCGTCGCGATACTGGGGCTGGACAGCATTCTTGATTGCACTGGGAACAGGGTAATCAATGCTCAGAACTGAACCCTGAACAAGCTTGATCTTTCGGGTTTTCGAGCGGCCAAGACCACCGCCCATCTGAGGCTGCTGCTGTCGCTCAACCCAGCTGTCTTCGGGGTCGAAGGCAGAGTCGGGGCGAGGGAAAGGGGCAGCGGCATCAAGGTTACCAAACTGACCAAAGCTGCCTCCATCACCATATCCAGTAGGTCCCTGGCCAGGCATGGTTGACGAGGCTCCAGGGGCATAGGACTCGGTGAGACTGTAAGCAGAAACGGGGCGATCGGGGGGGGTACGGGCGCCAAGTCGATCTTGGTCGTAACCTGAGTTCAAGAGACCGCGGCCCTGCTCCTCGTCGTTCTCTTGAGGGGGGAGATGGTACTGCTGGAGAAGAATTAGTCCTTGTCATTCAGCATTAAGCCATGGACAAAGAATGTGCACTCACGCTTCCGCCAGCAGGAAGGTCCTGCAAAGCGTGTCCTCCATACTCCTGATCACGGCCATTGTACGCCATGGTGAATAGTTATGCTCCCGTAGGCGCTCAGCACTGTTGGGATTCTAGTCGATGAGCTTGGGATAAAATAATGCGCGATAGCGATAGCGGTGCGAAGTGAAGATGGTGTTGTGATTTTTTCTCTAGTCGAGATAGGAGCTGAAACAGGAGGAAGGAAATGCGAATGGTGGTCACGGGCAGCCACCTATTGAATAGCAGTGGCAGTTTAGTAGCTCTAGTACCTTGGCCCCAGCAACAGTCGACAGATACAGTAGGAAACTTGAGGCGCCAGCCTCAAAAGAATGGTGATAGTTGGGGCGGGGGGGAAAGGATAAGGAGGATGAAGTTGAGGATAGGAGGGAAGAGGGATAATGAAGGCAAAGAAGAAGGCTAGTGGCAGGGTTTATTTTTCTCCTCTCCTCTGAGAAAATGTTTTGATGAGAGGCCCTGGGAACGAATCTCGTTTTGCTCCACGACTGGGCTCACAGCTTGAGAAAGAGAGGTAAGAATAGGGGACTCATCTCGCGCTAAGCCTGCTGAGCCACTCCACTCCGCCATAAGTTGGTACATACTTGGGGGGCGAGGATCCATCCCATCTCCAGCTCCCATCCCTGTCAAGAATCAGATACCCGCCCTCTAAGAAACGAGAATCTGACTGCAGTGTATTTTGGGCTGGTGAGTTCCCTGATGGCGATTCACAGTCGTTGACGACTAACGCGCAGGTATCCTTTGACCTGGCTGAGCGTTGAGACGGGCATGCCGTCAAGCTTTACTGGCTACCTGCACGTTGAAGCATCTCTCACGGGCAGAACGGACTCAAAGAGGCTTGCGGCTGTAAACTATGGAGAGATCTACAACCTACACTGTACGAATAGACGTGTGACTGGCTACCAACGTACGTACGTGCTGTACACTTCCGCTAGGTCTCGTCAGCATTGAACCCAAAGCCAGCCAGCATTTTAGGGCGGAGAAGACGGCTGGTTCTTCGTTCAACTCTCATAGCGAAGACTTCAGCCACCGCAATATCTGCATTCGCCTGCTCACCGTTCAATCGACCTCATTTTTCCCAACCCGTCTTACAGTTCACGGGAACCAAGTTCCTTGAAATGAGGAACTAGAGTGCCACAGATTATGGAGATAACTACGGGACCCTGGCACTTTGCATTGTTGTCCATCCAAAGACAACGGGGCATGCCACTGACAGGAGATGCCCGATGCCTAAGCTGAGAATTGTCGGGTCTGCATCTGCATTGCTGCTCGGGCCTGGCGCCTACCGTTTGCTCAATACAGAGTTACTGGCTGTGTTGCACAGTACTCTGCATACTCTGCTGTTTCAGCGTGTAGTTTAGTAGTTTAGCAGCTTCTGCGGGGGGCCAACACAAAGTTACATAAATACCATTTGATTCCCCTTTTCCTTCAACCGCCAGCTTACCGGAAGATCGTCATCCCCTTTCTCCCGCCACATGCCCTTCGCATCGTTGTCCGGTACGGGCAATGGTCCCTAATTTCCCTCCAAACCTAGGCACGGGCTTTGCAGTCTGGCTGCCTCAGGAACTTGTACGCCAGCCAGCCATCGCCTTCCGTTTGGGAGTACCCGCACCCAGCCCTGTTGGCTTACGATCCTTTCCCTTTGACATCAGCCGCTGAGCCTACTGCAAGCCTGCTCACCTGCACGACTTTTGGGCCATGGCAGCTAGTTCGCCAGAACCCGTCAGCAGTCAGATTTAACCATGTCCCGGATTGCTGCTTCGGTGCTGGTTGCTGACCGCCAACGAAGAACAAACAAAACGGGCACCATTACTCAAAACGAAGCATATGTTTGTGTTACTTCCCATCTCTACCTTATCCCCTATCTCTAGCAGGATCCCAAATGGTGACATTCAGGCGGTTCCTCCCTTGTCTTGAGGTTACTTGGCTAAAACGCTCGACTGGGTTAGTCTTTTGTCCGAAACACGACAAAGAATCTGCCACAACAAAGCGTATGTTCTAAAAATAGCCGATCCTGTCTTAGCAACTTGAAATTAGCTGGAGCGAGCCGACACCTGGCTGGGCTTGCTCAGCCTGGCTGGTTAGAGACATTGATGATGCTGGGGTGCAAGCATGGTACGTACATGGTATTTTACGGTCTTATCCGTTAACTTAGTACGTTGCCTCTCTGTTCTGAATTCTATCCAATATCGGACGAGTGAAGGGTGGTGAGATTTGTGGCCCGCCATTCTGACTGCATCTTGTTGTATTGAATTTGCAGACAAGGCCACCAAGTAGCGGGCTTCAAAGCTGAGTTGTTTCCAGTTGAGTCAACGTCTAATGCAATGGCGCGGAATCCTTCGTCCTCACGTCAGCTGGCAGTTGATGGGAACCTCGGGCTCCCCAGCCCTACAGTTGAGGCACGCAGCTATCGAGCTTACTCGAGCTGTTCGCATTTGTTGTGCCGGAGATTCGTTGGACATCCATTACCGGATCTCTTTATCTCACATGTGAGCTCATGCATCTAACGTAGGACTGTCGCTATAGGTCTTCCGGTAGACCACTACATATCAATGCTCTGGCTAGCAACTGCAATCAATTAGCCTAACACAATCCCCGGTACCGTCAATATCGAGCAACCTGTGGTCCCCATCCTCGGTTGCTTTTCCGAGACATCGGCTGGTTCTGGTCCAGTGATGAGAGAAACATAATGAAGCTCGTGGCCTGAATGCTAAGATCCCAATGACTGCTGCACTGCAGAAAAGTAAGGCAAGGGGCTACCAAATGTCTGAGTTCTCTAGTACTGTGCAGCGCCGGAGCAACACGAATCATTACTGTACGGCATCTATTCAACGTCCTAATAAATGTTGCCAAGGCATAGCGACTGAGCAGTCAATGATTAATTAATAAGGTAAATACAGTGAACGGGTATCTATCACTTGCCCTGTATTATTGCAACGAATAGATAGTACTTAGATTTTACTCGAAACCTTTGTAAATACCCAACACGGGTCTATCATTGCACACTGCCACAGGGTAAACAGCTCGACATATTCAATCAGACAACACAGGACTACGTTGAATGCGCAACAAGTAATTTACATATTCGGATTCCAAAAAATATTGCAGAGTCGCTGGACTATTGAGAAGTTGAGATGGGGCGTACGAAACCGATTAATCTCAAGATTTTCGCCCAAGGCGTAAATTTGACATTCTCTAGTATCTGAAGATGAAATTCATGTCTGGTACCACACAGTTTTGATATCATAGTATGTAAGATATCGGCACAGATCACCTGCAGATAGCGAAATTGAGAAACATGATGCTCCCGCAGTGGGTCAAAGTTCTTGATCATGGCACAACGGTCGAGCTAACATAATATATATTCGCCTCGTCAAAGACCCGATGAACAGGGTGGAAGTATACACGAATGTTGCCAAGAGAAGCAAAAGTCTACGGTCAGATTGCAATGTTGAATTATGATTCGCCAATTGTGATATTTGATATAGGTCGCCAATATGAAGCCCCAGACATTAACAGCCAAAGAATAACGGGTAAGACCCTGCTGATAACATTTGTTGATTATAAAGCCGAAGCTAAAAGTCGGGCACATTGGATTCGGCGTAAATGCATTTGTGAGCGCTGCTTCTTAATGATCGAGGGGTGATGGCGAGGCAAGCTTTTTCTCTTGCATCGGGAGTTTGTTGTTTCGGATTTAGGAACGCGCGTCTGGTGCAGACAATGCATTTTCTGCAGAATTCGCCCAAGTCTGGTATGCAAACTCGTGCCACCGGTGAGACTCTCTCTCCATAATGATTGGCCAGAACTACACTCCTAGAGCATGGATTCGGGGAAACAGGTTGTAACTCTACGGAGTTCGGTAGGGTATAACATTTAACGTATAACGGCCTGTCTTGATAAGGCCGTTGCGCCAGTTATAGTCTTGAACACAAAGTTGCCTCTTCTCTTCAACGTAGAATCAAGAACCTTATGAGTAGTGCATTGTGCACTGGGTGGTTCTGCATGATGCCTTTTTGTTCGTTCGTGTTCACCTGAAGCCGGCGTCCAGTTGATGGTTTGCGGCACCTGAATTAATAGCTCAACGAGCGGCATTGGATCTAGGCCCACATCGACTGGTTGAGACAGTGTCTGGCCAGGATCCTCAGGGGCTTCTAGCACTGCTTAGTGGATATCATGCAGGGATACTACAAGCTTTTCCATAAGCCAGTCTTCACTCACGGAGCCACAATATCAGGGGCTGATATACAGTGCGAGTAATTTACCTGTTTCGCCATCGCTGAAAGAGGCAGAGTCAAGCATCAGCATCCCTGCTACACCATCTCCTCGTGCTCCAATCGATGTCTCGCACCCACCAACAAAGCAAGTGCGTGTGTGCCTCTACTTTGACTTGACCTCCTCCCACCTCCCGCCGCTTCCCGCTTGTGCAGTTGATTTCGCTCCTTCATCGTTCTTTGCAACCCCAGACGATCGCATCAATTTCTCATCGACGGCCAACACCTTCACGCATCGATTTGAACCGAATCGAATCCCGAGAGAGAAGAAGCCCGGCTTTTCTTTCTCGTATTTTATTATTCGAATCAATCGCCCGGTCGATTATGTCTCCTTGCGCCTCCTAACCAGCCTTCCTTTTCATCTGAGCTAGCCTCTGAACCCACACTCGTTTCTCACTCATCTCACTTCGACTATCACGGACTCGATTTTTGGATATACATCGACTTGTTCTGCTCGTTCTCATATGCCGGAAATCACCACCAAAAAAAAAACCACATAATCATTCCATCTCTCCAAGCCCTGTCGCAGATCACTATTCGAGTCAGCGTATTGCCAAGCATTGTTGATAACTCACCTCAACTTGTGCTTGACTGATCATCCGAAGCGATCGACATATCTTAGCAGCCAAGCATCATATATCATCGCATTCGCTCCATAAGTCTTCCATACCCAGACGTCGCCATGATGGAGAGGTCAGGATACCTCGTTGCCAGGAACCTGGATGAGTTAAACCATGGTAAGTCAATCAGAGAGTTGCCGACATGTTCAGTTTCACAGCCTCTAACAGTCGTCCCTAGCATTCCAGCTTGTCCCTCGAAGCAAGGACTGTGTGAAATGTGACGATGATACACAACTTGAATGTCCAAAGTGCGCAGATAACGAAGTCTGCCAATTCACCGTTCCCCTCGACTGTACCATGTGTGCTACATCCTTCTGCGAAAAGGACTCGGACAACTCCAGCAACAGCGGCGGCGGTGGCCCAAATGTTGGTGCTATCGTTGGTGGTGTTCTCGGTGGCATCGTGGTCATTGCTATTGCTACCTACATAGTATGGAGATTCTGTATCAAGCCGAAACGTTCGCAGATCCCCACGTCTATATACATCGAAGACACAGACGCCATTCAGAATGAGAAGGATGCTGCCTCAAGAGGAACTCGCCCGCACTCTACACACACCGTTCACTCAATCGCATCAACAGTCCTCACGCGAGCATCAAACATCATCCAGATCGCATATATCCCCGGCGTCACAAACCGAGCGACCCCGACATCGCCAAACGTTCTTGTCCCTCCAGTCCCACCGATCCCTATGCACCATGCCGAGGCCAACCGGGGTCTAGGACACGATGATCAGCATTTCTTTGTTCCTGGCGATCTCCGAGACTCTACCTACTCGGGGCTATCAGGCTACTCGGACCGAACATCATACGCTCGTACCTCTTACGCACCTCGATCTAGTGTGGCTTCTACGATTTATGGAAAACAGGCTCAGGTTCTTACACCTGCCCAGACCGGAATGAGAGCCAAGCCCACCGTTGTCAGTGTCAAGTCCGTCGGTAACAACAGCGGCGACATGGTGGCACCTCCAGTCCCTACAATTGACTTCGAGAAGTTTGGTGGCGGCAGGCCCAAGAGCGGTGCAAGTGCGTTCAGCGTCGGCTCAACGTTCCTCAACAGCGCCAACACTGCTACGCAGGCTCGCGCACAGGTGGTCAAAGTTGGAACATTGAAGAAGGTCGACGTGGGAAGTAAGACAGAATCAGACACATCGTCATCAACCATGGCACCATCACCACCAACAACACCAAGTGGCCGTGTTACTAGAGATTCGAGCATTACCGTTATCGATGAGTCGCCTTCTGTGGACCAAGGCCCTTTCTCGGACCCCCCAGAGCGATCTAGTCCACAGAAAGCAAACAAGGCCCCTAGCCTTGGTGCCGTCATGGAAGATTCAGCAGGCGAGGATGACAAGCCTCTGACTCTCACGCGGCGGGACAGCAGTCCTTTTGGGGATAAGCACGCGACAAAAGAGTAGCTGCTACGCTGCTCTACTCTGATATAGTGCAACTTTCTCACGAATCTGTCACGAATCTAGCCGAATGTTGGTCAAGGGACATGGACTAGAATTTGTCTTTTATTTATTTTCTTTATGTTATATTCACTTCATGTCAACTTTTATTGGAAGACAAACACAGAATTGTCACGGGATATGGCACCCTTTTTTATGTTATACTCAGGGTAGCGGAGAGGGACTTGTTAACAGCTATGGCGTCTTGGAAGGAATGCCGTGGCAACGGCTTCAGGGATGCCTGCAGGCCTCGGAAGTCTCTATGTGAATATTGAATAGAGATGATTCTATATGTGTTTGTGTATCCGTGATGGGTTCCCCCTTGATAAGCCCTCAACCCGTTGCGGCACCTGGAATTAGCCCTGTAGTACCTTGCCATGGGAGACATGAAGGATGCAAATGTGTATCCCGTCGCCTGTCTCCATATACTGCAAATGATTGCAGAGACAGGAGCATCGATGCCTGCATAGGAATCAAGACACAATGGGAACATGTGGAGACTGGTTATCATTGTCACATAGTGTCCTATGCTGGGTAGCTTGGGTAAAATGAGTTTCATAGTCTACAATCCAAGTAGAACCAGACCTGGGATGAGAGGGATTGTAGGTCATTTGTTAAATCCTTTCTTTCCCAGCACCTCGGGACTTTCGGGGTTTGTCAGTACTGGACTACCTCATTATCTCAGGTATGGATTTCGTCATACTAAGGTAGGCACTGTTGAAAGCCGGCCTCTCAGCCACTTCCCCTCACAATCAAAATGCTATCGCACGAAGATCATCGTGCTTAGACTGTCGATCTCGCGAGGTTATCACCATGACTCGGCCGATAGACAGCGCTGCCTATTGGCCACTAGATTGATCATCTTTAGCATCGCAACTCGCTGAAGATAAAACGACAATTCGATTGACACCGTGTCCTTGCCGCAACACAATTGTACCCTAAGGGTCAGAGTGAAGTAGGTGTTGCGAATGCAGGTTTATCCGTAACACTGGATATCTAGTTCAAAGCCAACATGTTGATCTTTTGGTCGAGGCTGGTTAGAAGAGTTGGCCGAGACTATCGGCGTCCTTAGATCCGGCACTGTCTCTTGACATGACTTGTGAAGTGGTGGAGTTGGCTCCAAGAGCTTGTCATGAAGGTCAATGCTATTGTAGGTTCGGTAAGGTTAGTACTGATAATTTGTACAAGCCCTACTACTCACCCAAGTCCAGTGTCGAAACATGAGTCTTGAACCACGCCGTCTCTTCTGTGTCCTGCAGGGCTTCTCCTTGGTCCTATTTTGTCTCTTCTCTAAACCCTAGCTTCGGGATTTCTCATCCCCTGTTCCCCGAACACGTTACGTTTGATGGGTTTCTTGACCCTCCACTTCACTTAGGTTGATTCCTTTGGATGGCTGACCTTCCCCTTCTGTGCATGTCCCCAGCATCCATCCATTAACTTGAACTGCCCGTCACAGCTGAGTCCTTTTCACAAGCAATCAAGTAGCATGTAATAGAGACAACTACATACAGTCGTAATATGCCGGGTGTGACTGCCACTCGCTCCCTTTCGTTCAGGGTCATCTTAAACGCCCGCTGCTAGTCTGCTGTAGCCTCCAGCCATGACGCCGGTCTATATTCCGGTCCTGGTCCGCCTCTGCTAGACCCCGACACGGGACGGCTTCCAGATGCCCAAGGGTTTCGGAGAGCAGTCTATCCGACGTGTCTAGAGTATATATACATGCATCTATGCATACATACATACATACACACTCTCGTGCATAGGTACGTAGTTACGTGATTTGCAAAAAAGAACGCAATATAGCTTCTCCTATCCTAATGTAGCGCCATAAGCTTCCCTGGGTTAGACCAAAACACGATGCTACTGTGGCTCACTTCCAAGGATGAGTCCTACCTAGTCATGGATCTTAATCCGAAGCCCCTGCGCAATTCTTCGAGAAAAAAACGAGGCCGGTAGTATCGGCATAGGTTTAACCGTATGGAAACTTTATTCGGCACTTGTTCTGTCACTGTGAAAGCCTAGAGCTCTACCATCGAATTTCCTGTGGGTGAATGACTAGCTGCCCATATTAGCAACAAAGGGACCATTTTTAATAGTCCCAGCCCTAAATTCGATATCAAGTTGATGTCATGGGTGCCAGGCTTACCTAGGTACTTTGGATAGATAGGTCCGTACTATCGACTACCACATTGATGCTTCCATAACAAAGTGTGAAGCGCCACTACGATAACATCCGCAATGGGAATAAACATACATACGCGGCACGCAGTCCATCTTTCAAATGACCTGTTCTACAGCGCACCAGGTAAGGTAGTTTAGTAGTGACTAAGTATGTAACCGAGTCGTTGACCACTAGCTGCATATAATAAACAATGTCCTTCTTTCTTTTTCCATCACGCTTTACTCTTTGGCGTCGTTGAGAAGTGTCATGGTTCATGACAATTACGTGGGGTGAATGATTTGATAACCATCACATAACCTGCGGGAAGCGTGGGAGTGGTGCAGGCATGCGATCAATCAATGACCATCCATCCTACGGCCATGGACAATAAGTGATGAGCTACCTAGGTATGTACTGTAGCTGCTCGTAAACAGAAGTATTCCACAGCGTCTCCATCGCTGATGGGGAACCTTTGTGGTTGAACATCTACTTGTAGCGTAGCGCGAACTCGTCCATTTTCAACTGCAACGACACCCCCATTCATGGATATCACCCACCCACGTTTGCGCACTAACAACCTGCCTAGCAAACCCCACCAATTTCGCTATCAGATCGATCTTTACTTTACTTTACTTTACTGGACTTGTGTCTTTCATTCAAGTCGCCGTAAGACTATGCTGCGTGTGTTGCATGCAAGAGCTTTCGAAGCAAAGCCAGAACAGCAGCAGGAAAGTAGCCTTTGGTATAATGGCAATAGATGAGATAGCATCTCCGACCAGCTCTGTGCTCTCTCAGCATCAGGGCTCGCATTTAAAGTCCACTGGCAGGGAACATGGTTCCGATAGATGCCAAGGTACGCCGATGCTAACGGGGCTAACACCTTTCATGCCCTTGGTGAGTGAGCCAACATGACACAAGACACCAACAAAGGGAGGGGAAATCGGCCGTTGCATCTTTGTTGGGTCCCTTTCTTTTCCCTCAGAACAAACATCTTGTACATATCTGACGGGGTCTTAGTCCGGACCGGGTTATCAGAAGGAGCTGGGATACTGCGGATCTCAGCTTTTCGTAATGGTGACACGACTGCCATTACTACCTAGTAGGTAGGTAGTCTTTGCTTCAATAAATGTAGATCACCTAGGTACTCACTGTACACGATTCACAATTTCAGGAGGTTAGATACTGCGTCGGAATGGCTTGGGAATTCATCCAAAAGCAAGCAGGAAGTAAAAGAAACGTGAGCCGAGATGTGAATCAGGATTGATGGCCATTCTTTTATCGTTGCTCTATTCTGTAGGGTTGACTGATGTTGGGAATTTCCAACCCCATAACAAAATATTATCTTCCACAAGTGACTATTAACCCGAAATCAGATGTAAATGGAAACCTTTGATTAGGTAGTGGAGATGTTTCCGCACGGATGTGAGAGCCAGCGATAGGTTGCTGGTTGCAGAGGAATGCCATTCAAATTTTGGTCGTAAATTTGGAAAACAAATAGTAGTATAAATGTCAACAGATAACCTAGCGCCCCAAGAATATGCCTCTTTTTGTTCGTACGCCGTGCGCCGGTGCGGAACTGCTTCTGCTTTGGTTCGTCAATCGATGCTGCGTCGTCATGTCGCCCTACTTGTTGGGCAATTGGCCATCTAGAAATCGCAGAAAAGTAATAAAGCCCGTCTCTGATCTTATCCCCTCCGTACTTCCCACGATATCTCACCAATCATCTTCAAATCATTGGGCATATCCTCTGTCAAGAGAGATGAGGGATCGCCTCATGCGTATTTCTTGACGTTGGCCTGTTGTCGCTAGCGAATCGATCTACTCGTTCGCCTCATTTTCCTCCTCTTAGCTGATAGATTTCCAATCCGTAATGGGACGTATCCACTCATAATACCACGCACTTGGACTTGCTTCGGTCCTTGTTCCTATTTCTGTGTCTTTCGTCTCGATCGCCCCCCCTCGCATCTCCGTTGCCTGTTCGCGTCCGACCGCTCGATCTTTCCGAGGGGCGTGAGGCTTGTTGTCGTTGACGACGTAAGATCCTAACAACGTCGTAAAACGCCTTTTCGACGTTGATGCAATTTTTGGCCGAAGCTTCTACAAACTCGCAGCCGAGCTCACGGGCGAGAGCATGACCTTCTTGCGTTGAGACCTCTCTCTCGGTGACTCGGTCGCTCTTGTTACCGACAAGCATAATGGGCACGGGCAGCTGCGGGTTTGCAGCGGAGATAGGAGAACCGGGATAAGACGGCGACGAAGCGCACGATTCTTTGACTCGTTGGATCTGATGGTGGAATCGTTTGATCCGAGTGAAGGAGGATCGTGACGAGATGCTGTAAACAAGAACAAAGCCTTCGCCATCACGAATCCATTGATCTCGTAGTGCTGTATATTCCTCTTGCCCAGCGGTATCGAGTACTTCGAGCATGCAAGGTTGGCCATCGATGACAACCTGCTTTCGGTATGAATCCTCAATCGTGGGGTCGTACTGTTACAGAGGCGTTAACTCAATGTCACCAATAAAGCGGAAACAAAACTGCCATGTCGAACTTACAGTCTCAACAAAGTGCTGCAAACATAGCTGAATGGTAAGAGCTGTTTTTCCAACACCGCCATCTCCCAGAACCACCAACTTGTATAGCACCATTCGGCCAGCCATGATGATGGCGACGTCGAGTAAATCGACAAAAGGTAGAGCCGATAAAAGAGGAGAGAGATTAGGTCTCGCAGGAGAGAAACACGACCCAAGCGACCAACGGACCGGAGAGGGGGAGGGTGGAGAAAAGAGGGGGTGGTCGGTAATTGAGGCTCACGAGATGCAGTGTCGATATATCCAAGGTGGTTGGAGGTTGTGAGGTCGAGGTCGTCTTCACGGGTAATAAAACAGAGGCGAAGGTGAGAAACGGAGGAGGGGGTGGCTTGATGGAGCAAAGAGCTGTGACCAAGCGAAAGCGGCGGCAGTGGCAGTACCAGTAGCAGCACCAGAAAACGTAATGGAGGCAGGCAGGCAGGTATGTGCTGACTTGTAGCGGCGGCGGTGGGCGTCAAGGCGTCAAGTGCGTCAAAATGAGGCAGCTGGGAGGGCGGAGGGGGTCGACGGCAGTGCAAGGCAAATCAATGCGTAGCGATGAATGCAAGGCTCAAAGACACGAGGCAGGGCGCGGCAAGGCAGCTACAGATGTCGACGAACAAGCGCCAGTGGCAAAAAAAGGATAGCACTGGACCGGGCTGGTAGGGACTGATAATAATAGCAGTCTGTTTGTGAGTTTGTAGTGTCAATATCCGTCCAAGAAAGAGTTGGGAGTGGACAAGAGGTAGATGTTTGGTCTAGGTCTAGGTCCAGACGTAGACGTGGAGCTGCTTGGACTCTGAGTGCTAAGGAAGGTGAGTTACTGGACTGAAGGACAAATGGAGCAAGTTGGCTTGCTCTTGCACATTGGGCTTTGAATTGGGATTGGGAGAAGACAGCCCAGCCCAGCCCACCTCCAGTCAAGCTAAGGTGGAGAACCCTTTTTTTTTTCCTCTTAGCTTTTTCCTTCTCTCTCCCTCTCCCAACCTTACCCAAATATTTGAGCATACTGTAGTGGTACTTTCACTCAGTGCTAGCAGGCCCTTGAAGGTGGGCGCCCTGGACTCCCAGGTTGCAATCCAGGCGGGGCGCCAGGTTTTACCAAATACCTGGGTGAAAGGTATCCATGCGATGGAGACGCGGCAGCGGTACTCTCTTCCTAGGACCCAGAGGAGAGGCTAGAGGTCCTTGGAGGGGTTCTCTAGGTTCTCTAAGGGGGGATCAGCAACCAAACAAGCCACTTCACCGTGCAGACGGTCTGGTACCTTGCGTGGAGGATTTACATTGACCAGAGGTACTCCCTTTTAGACTGTGCACGTTTACGGATAAACCTACCTAGCGTGGATGGGGAATGCAGAAGCACACCCCAAGCTATCTCATTACTCCAGTCTACTAATAACTCCGAAGTTCAATTGCTACATAACCCTTCACGGACAAGCAGAATAGGGGATTCGTCGTCGTGGATCAATTGACGAGAAAATCCCCTACAGACAGGCAGCTTAGCGAATACCACGAGCTACCCAAGTCCCACGGAATGGAGCTGCCCTGGCCATTCATGGGTAGGATGTCGGTTCGGTGGGTGCCCCGAGAAATGGGAGAGCGAGGGTGCTGTGCTAGGCTCCTGATAGGCGAGGGATGAAGCCGGAGTGGTGAAGCGGTGGACGAGGGGCATGCCCTGGTCACAAAACTCGTTGTCGAGCGTCTCCATTTCCCTCACCTTGTGGTGTTTATGTATACCCATCACCCAGAAGTATGCATTCTTTTGCGTGCCTGTCCTTCGATAGTTGAAAAGCTGCAGCATGAAAGCGCCTGGGACTCTGCAACAATGCGGTTTCTTGATCATGCTTAAACTCAAGGATGTTCGGAACCCAAGCCCAGATGAGTAGCTAAGGTATTGTCGATTTGTCCAATTAAGGCACACATCAATCCGGGCCGTTTTAAGTTGTATGAAAGACTTGTCCTGTCCTCTGCCAGGTACATGATCGAGTGCCACCTTCGTCAGTGATGTGACTTCTGGTGTGGCTATTATTTGGAGTGAACAGTACAGACTAATAGGTGGTTGTTCATCGGCGGGCACCCGGGAGCCCGGGTCACGGCTCGGTTGTGTCGCGGCGGGCGGAGGACTCGACCGGATCTAGGCAGCTTTACCAGGTTTGGCCTTGGTCCGTTGCTCATACTGTAGGAATAGAGTGGATTGGAAGAGTCTTCCGTGCTGCTCTGTGATGTTGCTGGGCTGTGACAGGAACTTAGCTGAAAGAACCAACATGAACTTGGCCTAGGTGGCTAGGACAAGAAACACGCGTTGCCTGCCTGTCTGTGCCTTTAGTGGTTTGAGTGGGGAATGAAAAGATTTGTTGTCACTGTCGTAATTCTACTCAAGTCTTTTGCAAGATCAGTGTGTGTGTGTGTGTGTCTGGCGTAGATGGTTTGGCAATACATCTTTCTTCTTCCTTATTTAGTTGGAACCTCCATCTGGGATTTATGATGAAGGATTTGATTGATCGCATATGCTGCGTTCAGTCGTATGCCGTTTGGTGATCAATCGAGAAGCTCAGCTGGAAATAGTTTCCCGGGCTGCCTTCTCTTTCCACAATGGCTTGATATTATTTATTTATTTATTTCTTCCATCTCTCGTTTGCTCTGGTTTCTCAAATCAGCATCCTTGTTGTTGTGTAGTCGTCTGCATGCTGCATGCTGCTGCAGCCCAGCCCACACACAGGCCAAGCGGTCGCAGGACGGACAAGTGGTGTGGTTGTGTTCAGAGGGACAGGGTCCTTGTCTCCCCGGGAAGTCCAGTCCCATGGAGGCATAGTCGCATTTTAAAGAGGACCAGCCTTGGAAAAAAGGTGGTGGCCTGTGCGGAAGCCGCTCCCAGCTCTCAGCATCCATCAAAGCTCACGTTTCTTGGATGCAGAACTGATAAAATTACTGAAGTACCTACCAGTACCTACAGATACCACCTAATTAATTAATACCTGCTGTTCTCGACAACTAACCTTAGTAGTTGCCTTCCATAGCACTTTACCAAGGGAATTTCTGTATACCGACAACGATGCATTTCCTTCGATTTCAAATAGACAAGCTTTTGCCAGCCAAAATAGGTCTATTTCACCTGCACTGATCGCCCAGTCATGCCCTCAGATAAACAAGCATCGCCTAATGAGCACCAAGCTCCAAGCATTTCCAGAGCCGCGCTTGTCGAGCTCCCAGTGACAAGTAAGTGACCGGCATTGTTCCAGTCCTTTCCTTTCGGGTTCTTTCAAGGGACCCGGCGCTACTGTACGGAGTGCGAGGACGGGATTCCACGCTCCTACAAGGCACGGCACAGCACAGCGCAGTAAGTAACGCCTCTGGCTGTTGTGCGTTACGTCCCGTGTGCTCTGGGGTATCTCCACCCCTGTCACTTGCTGATCTCACTCATCGGCGAGCTTTGATTCTCCACCAGAGTTTCGACGACGTTGGAGAGACAGAGGGAAGGGAGGAGGTTGGATTTGGAGCAATCGGGCTGGTTGGGCACCAGACCAATGGACCAGCTTCGGAAGAGGACAAGATGGAATTTCAGTTAAGTTATTGTGCTGAAAGAATTCAATGAAAGTGCTTTGGCGATTTCAGTTGCCATATAGGCTTATCAATATATCAAATAAATTACAGGATCCTAAAATCTAGACCAGATTGGCCGACCGAGTCTTGGATGCGCCAAAAAAAAAAAAACCCCAACGCCAAGAACGTTACCGTCGTTTCTTTGCTTTTTATTACTTCCCGCTAACGGTGTCCGCGGCTTTAAGACACGGCAAAACCCATTACTTGCTTTCGTGGCTTTTGGCGATAGCATCAACATCATGTTTTCCACTATTGGGATGGAAACCGAGCAAGCGCCCGACAAGCAACAAATCCCTAGTTATAAATCAAGTAATCCCCAAAACTGACTGCATCCTCTTGGCATCAGCTAATCGGTCCACCACGTAATCTTCCAATCTTCCGAAACACGACTGCCTGCCCTTCTAGAGCAGCATGCCCATGTCAAATGCTACATGCATGGGGATTGATATTCCACCCGTCTCGGTATTCCATAGAGACCCTGCTTTTTTTTTCGTTTTTTTTTTTTTGTTGGGCTCGCATGCTTGACACGGACGAAGACAAGCTTCGGACTACAGCCGTGCATACATACGATCGCCAGCCACTCATTCAAAAACGCGACTTGATGGCTAGTGAGATCTATTCGAGTCTAGACACCCGATGCTAACACGAGGATCGAGAAACGGCGGCGCCACTCTATTATGGTCTCTGGGAATTTAGACGGCCGCGGGACCGGCGTTTATCTTACCTCGTCACGCCAGTCAGGGATCCTGTCCAGTCTTCACACAAGGGACAACTAAGTTAAGTCCACTGCTTGCATGGCAACTGGGACATTCAGGGGCTGATGAGTCTCAGCGACCTCTAAAGACATGATGCTTGTTCTGTTGGCTCGAAACGAGTCCGTCGGCCCTTGGACGTGATATCTGCATTCGCCCTACAGTATCAATCTCACTGCATTGTCCTGAACGGGAATGCGAGAGCATACCACGATGACACGGTGCTCCATATCTCGCGAAGGTTCGTCAGAGTTGCACAGACAATGGGGGCAGCACTTGGGTCAAAGGTTTTGCTACTATTGAACTTCTCTCGACGATTGAACAACAGTACGACTGGATTGGCCAGATAGGAACTATGCAGGTGTGCCAAACACTCCCGAGACAAATCTACCCCACACCCTAAACGTGCCAGCCGAAAGCTAGGTAGGTACCTATTATAAACGTCTTGTTACCCAGGTACCATAGTATGTAGCTCACCAATTCCAGTTCAAAGGCCCTCATTACAAAGTCAGTAGAGTCAGGCCGGTCAGAAAAGAAAAGAACACTGAAACTTACTTCCAGATACGTCAGATCTCATGTTTCGAACAGGACTCGGCCCTTGAAGCCATCCCGGATCTTGCACACCCCAATCGTGTAGGACCGATTGACACCCCAATGTCACATTTTCCCGATCACACATTTGGGTGATTTCCCCAGTCTTTGCTTTGATCCGAAAACGCCATGGAAAAATTAACAAGGCTAGTCAAACGGTCTTAACTTGAGAGGGAAACTCGTATGTTGTCGGGCCGTTGTCATCTATGGGGTAAATCAACGTTTCCCCAGACTTTCTATGGATGCGCCTTGTCGTCAGCCGAAAATTGGACATTATTGGCATCTGAACGACAGCCTCAGTGTATATCAGACCCAAGACCAGATATCTTTTGCCCTGTCATGTTGCCATGTGCTTTGCCGCCGGATGTCCCTCTTCTTGTTACTCTCTGGCACATCGCAAATGAGACCGACTAACTTGCGGGTGTTCGATCCGTGAAGCCCAACCAGTCACAGGACAGTGTGATCTGGGTTACAGGTTCATTCAATATGCAGAGAGAACAATATCATACCCGTCTGCGCGGGGGGGCGGGATTTAGAACGCGAACGAAGGTGGTAGGAAAATCAGCAGGGCTGAGTCGCCCAGAGACAAACTCTACCTATACATACAGCCTTGGACTACCTAGGTACCTAGACTATATACTCGTACTGTAAGAGCCGCAAAACAAGGTTTCAATAGGGCGAGTTTAGTTCAATGGCAGGCTCACTTGTACACTTTGGGCCTCTCTGCCACCTCGCTTCGACCGAAGGTGCTGTAAAAACTGCTCGTTCAAATACCCAAAAGTTCAGCTCCAACACTTTCTGGATACAGATGCCGACTGGGCCACTTAGTTCTCGTTTACTCGGGTTCGGTTAGACCTGACAGTGAACGCGGCGGAGAAAACGGAGACGGAATCGGTCACCTAACTAGAGCCGAAAACATCAGCTCCATGATCGTGGGGTTGTTCACGTTCGAGCCTTTATCCACTTGCGCTCATGCCTTAGCATATTTTGGCGACCAGCGTTTGTGTGATGTAATAGGATCGTATGATTGTAAGTAGAGAACTAATGATCAACCTTATTCATGTAAGCTGGTTAAATATATCTCATGGTATTACTGGAAAGAGAAGTCTTGTGGATGAAGTCCGAATTGGGAATCAACACACGTGAGGTCATATGACTCCAAATAGCTTAGAGGAAAGCTTCTATGCTACTAATGATAGAAACAACAATGTTATGTAACAATCCAAGTGGCTCTGGGTTGAGAATAAGGCTCCGCCGATTGAGTCTCGACCATAGGCATGTCCGAATTCATGCATACTCAGCACTTAAATGACCAATAACAGCAACAACAGGTGCTCGAAACTTTGCGACTATCTCATGCAAACTCCTTAAGTCTCTGAGCCAAAGCCAGAAATCCTTGATCGTCTTCCGTGATCCAGATATCGACCCATTTCTGGGCGTTCTGGTACCTTTCATCTTCCTTATCCCAGGCTTCCTCTTGGGGGCGTTCGACATAGATGGTTCTCAGGCCACAGGCTCTCGCGGCCTCGAGATCGTTGAGGTGTGCTGCAACCATAGAAACTTCATGAGGCTCCAGTCCCAACTCACGTGTCGCACCAGTGTATACGGCCGGGTTTGGTTTATAAGCCCCGAACTTCTCTCCTGAGAGGAGAACCTGAAAGCCTAGGTTTCCAAAATCGTTCAGGTCTCTGAGTAGCGAGACGTTGCCGTTGGACAAGGTGCTGGTTTTGTATGTTTTCCCAAGCTCATGAATACCGTCTGAGGAGTCACCCCAAGGTGTCAAGCGATGCCAGACGAGACTCAGGGATTCAATCTCAGCTGCGCTGTATAAATCAGCTAGATCCCATGCCTTGAGAAGCTCGACTAGACTGTCGTGGTGATGCTGATCAATGGTCTTCCAAGTGTGCTTTTCCGGGTCAAAGCCTCTTGTGAACTTCCCGTATGAGTTCCTCCACTCCTGTGCGAAGCGGCCCCAGTCCTCTTCGGTGAGATTCTGAACACGAGCTTTGACATCTTGTTTTAGGTCGGAAGAAGTCTTGCGATAAGCTCGAAGCGTGAGTTCATCGGTTACGGATGAGCGCCAGTTGACGACGGTCCCGAAGACGTCGAAAGTGAGGGCTTTGACTTTGCTAAGCGGCGAGATTGCTCCTGGTGACATTGCGAACTTTCGTTGTGGGTTGTGATTTCTGTGCGTATTCTGAAGTAATTTTGATCTTATGTTTGTGTGATTGTAGTAGTGTTGTGTTTACCATATCTCTTTCATCGGTTACCTAGTACCTACCGCCGCCATCTACAGTCGCCCGTTACGTCACATGATGCCTACGCCCTTCGTTCAACAGGCACAAGTATAATGGTGAGGTGTGCCGAGGCAATTTAATTCGGAAAAATGGACATCAAGTAATCGGCCCTGACTCACACTGCGGAAGTGAGGCCGTAAGGTATGATCATTGAGTATATTGTTTGTGATCGCACAACAGAAATTCGCAATTGTCTAGGGTATGCCAAGTCAACCTTGAATTTAAACACCTCATTGTCGCTCTTCAGTCGTCCTCCGGGCTATGGTTTAACCCTTCTTCAAACTCTGGTACTTGATCTAAAGTAGTGCGTTGTTTTTGTATCTCTGAGTGATCATTCTTAAAGTCATGCTCCAGTGGCGTGGAGTGATTTCACGAAGTCTATGTCACACCAGTTTAGCTAATGAGACAACATACCAAACACAGCTTTACGAGAGACAGAGAATTCTATTATAAGAGCAGAAAATATCATAGCGCAGTGAAAAAAGAAGTAAAAGACCCTGAGTACCATGATTTCCGCTGGCTCGTGGAGAATTGTATGCAAAACATTGCACAATGTATGCAGTAGATGTTCCATTCAATAGCCGTAGGTAATACCAACAGTAGAAACCAGTCACAAAGAAGTAAACTCGCTGAGTAGAATATATTATGTTGAACATCGTTTATGACCACCGCAGGCTTGATTTACAGCAATTCTAATGTTTATCCTACAGTTCTGAACTGACTTCAATATGGGCTGACACACATGTGTCCCCTATGACAACTATTGTAAACAATCGGCTTCTCTATTCCACTATAAACCACCATTGCCAAGTATCCTTATATACCAACTATCCATACCGGGTTACCTAGCTTGCTATAAGCAAATATCGGACAAAGAATATGGTCAAGATAATGACGTCCAGCCTGGCTTCTGCAAAGCGATACAAAACATGATACAGCGGCACTGCGTTGTTTGACGACGCCGCGTGATGTAAGTCAGGTTCCACCACATTGTCGCTCCATGTAGCTGTATTGGACTCGCATCAGCAACTGATATCTCAAGCATGGTAACCATATTATCAAAGTTTCATCAACGTACCCGGTGAAAGGATTGACACATTTACTCCACATGAGGTGTACAAGATCGAAAAGAAAACACTTATAACATCATAGAATCGGTAGACCGTGCATATGAGTATATATCTGAGTATTTGTATAAACACACTTAGTAGCTTAGGCTTAGCTTGCGAGTGCAACAAAATCTTGATCATTGTGTATATTCTCGTTGTGGGAGAACCCCACGAGGATCTCAAAGGCATTCACACAGCAGGTAGAATGAGTCTCACATGAACCGTTACCAGTTGATGAGCTGTTTATAGCAGTGTTTGTTATAGCTGTGATCTTCAGCCTATGCCTCGTCGACTTGCAAGCCTGGAAAGACAAGACAGAAGGTTACCTTGGTTAGACTGCATCTATAAACGCAACAGTGGTTGTACGAAGTTTTACCATGAAGCACCAAAAAACGTATCCAGTAAGCCCATATGAGTGTCCTGCAAGCATGAATAGGTATATTTTGATATAGCTCCTAGTTCACAGAGTGGGTAACAACCAACTCCTTGTTCTCCCTATCCTCAATTATTCAAGGCTCAGAGGAAAGAGGGGATTAAATATATTTACAATATCGTCAGCTTGCTTATGAACTTGTAATATTGAGGATATCTCGTGGATGTGCGTCTACTCATTGCTCCATGTCCTGACCAGATAGTCGTAAGTAGTTGTTGGACAGTGAGTTTTATAAGATTTGGGGATGATTCTCAGGAATCCTGAGCCTTCACAAGATAACATATCCAAGAGTCGAGTCTAGGACATGAGGCAGTGCTTCTCTAGGAATAAGGGCGTAAGGCTCTCAGACAGCAAAGCATAGACAGCGTGTTGCATATAGATATGGTTAGAGAGTTTGATAACCATACGACAATGATGTAATTTCTACGAGAATGTCTGTGAGTTGTTTCCTATAGATTCCTATGGATGGGTCATAGACTCGTGAGTAGTTAACAGTGATATCCAAGCACATTAGTCTACGTATGCTAAACTGGATCATGATCCATGTTGAGCATGTACAAAGCAGGAGACACTAAGTATCAGATTAATTGAACCGCCCTGCTCCTTTCTCCGACGTTCAACGCTTGAAAGCATCCGTGCCCCGAGGTCCGTGGATCATGCCTATTTGTTTTTTCTCCTAGTCGTATTAGATCACGCCATAAGACAGAAAGTCCAATAAAGTCCAAATTTTCACATTGTGTTGTCTTCGCCAAGTTGCCTAGATCTATCTCGCCGAGATATCGATGTGGATTACTAGATGAAAATGAGTTTCCATGAACGAACTTCCTTGGAAGAAACCACATCTTGCATACGTAGTATATAATGTTACCGGTTGACAAACAAGTAATACAGCATCACGGAATATATCCTAGTACCCCTTCCGTCTTTGGCTGCGAAGGGACTTCAGAACTAGAGTACATTGTATATACATCTTTATTTATATTTTGGGGTTGGGTTCGCGACCAGCTCGCCATGCAGCTAATACATACGGCAGTGGCATCGCTATTCTTGATTCGAAATCGGCTTGACGGGCTAGGCCTAGCCAGAGCAGTAACTTAGAGCTTTGTGTTGAGCTGATGATATGTCATGGCTAGCGAACCAGTATCATCATCTTCATGGGTCTAGGGACCTTTGCGAAGCCGGTGGGATTTGGCCTGGCCTGGCGATAAAACACGGCTCTGTAGAGATCGCCAACCTCACTTTGCTTTTTCTGCGACGAGGCTTGGTTTTGACATACGAGCAAAACCATGTGAAACTGAGGACCATTGTGACCTATCAACATATTCTGGAGGTGGTAATCATTCTTCCTAAGCATTCTCTGATCTGATTGAGCAAGTAGACTACATAGCAAGTCTACCTGAAGGTTTCGTAAGAGACAGCTCCTGTCAATTTGCGTCAAGTCAATGTTAAAGCTGAACGCTGAAATGAAGTCTAACAGCCTTGAAGATACATACTCCTCCTGATGGAGCGAATTTTGCCTACCTAGGTAGCCTGCATGGGCTCACCGGTAAGAAGCCGAATACATGCTCCGTATAACAATGTGCGTACCGTACATGGAACCGGAGTCTACGGAGCATGGGTGGTATATTGGCCCACGGATCTAGTTGAACTCTCCGTCACCCAGCAATGAAGCCACATGTTTCATGTGGTAACGCAGCGCCGTCTTAGCGCGTGAAACGGGGGATTTGCAGGAACGAACCATCCTATCGGCGCCATGAACCCTTAGGCTTTATTAACTCGGTTAAAGCCCAAGACGTATGTAATACGGCAAGTAAGTACATAAGCAGGTCTCAGGGGGCAAGAAAACAACGGACCTTATTATAGTGTCAAAATAAACTTAGCAAAGAGTCCCCTAAGTTTAGGCTAGATTTACCTAAGTATTTTCATCGTTTAGGGTTAAGGTCCTGAGTTTTCTTTCCTTCCGAAGGCAGGCTAGGAAGAAGGATCTTGTCCTGAATACTGTTTCTTCCTCCGAGGACGCCACATTATCGATGGCAACTTGAACATAAGAAGAGCTGCATAACTAACTACCTAGCAAGAGAAAGAAAACCCAAGATAAGACCGATGACGGAGCGTACTTGACGCGTCTTATAGACTCTGAGCTGCTTTGTTCATCAAGGTCGAAACGGGCCGCGCCTCAACCACCTACTGAACTACCTTAGTAGCGGATGGGGCAAAGTTTAATGAGGTAGTTTGTACATACATAGAAGGAACACGCTGACCCAGCGTTGGGGTTTGACAAGTCCAATTTTCATGGAGGTATTACTTCTATGCTTGTCCGTATGCCGTTGATAACGCCATGAGGTAGTGCGTTTTATATGGCGTTCTAGTCAGCATTGAAAGAGGACGAGATCATCATGGAAATGGCCTGTGCTTGTGCTTGCGTTTCTGTCTCTGACTCTCTGGTCTTGAATCGATGGGCGGCCTGTATTTGCAAGACAGATGGTGGCCAAAAGAGAGTCGGGAAGAACGGAGCAGCGGCTCAGTACTTCATTGGCACAAGGCTGATCTTTGCTCTCATGGGACTGGCACGTTTCTCGTCACGGGGACTCTATCTGGTGAGAAAAAAAGGCGTTGATGCCTGACTGATTGAATGTACTCTGTAGAACGACACGACATTGAGGAGTATGTACAATAACGTACAGTAATGTCATTGACCTAGACCAAAGCAAACAGTCGTGCTGAGAGAATGGCTTTTGTTTCCGATTGTTGACCGTGAATGGGTCAGATAGTGGTAATAAAAAAGCTTGCTTTTCAGACAGCAAATAAATAAACACCTTAATCAAAAGTGAGTCCATTCAAAGTGGAGCAGAAGCCGGGGTCCTGAGCAGTGGTCATCTGGGGTGCAGTTCGGTAGTACATACATACCTCCCTACGAAGGTAGGTATGGAGGTCTCCGTAGATTGTTTTACACGTTGTGCATGCATCGGGTTGATCAGACGCTTGCCAGGTTGTAATAGTAGACAAATGCAATGGTTTGCAAGATGCGATAACTCACCAATGAGAGAAGCAGCGAAGCTAGCTCGGCGATCAAAGTTGTTCAGGTTTCGTCTTGATTGAGGACAACAGCCCCCACTTTCACGAACAGCCTTTGGGTGTTGAGCAGGGGCATGATTTTCGTCTTGACATGTCGGTAATTCTGTCCAGAGATATGGACCCTTGTATATACTCGCCCCGACCAGTATAACTCGAATTGTCGAACTGTCAAACGTGTTTGCATTTGCATATTCAGCTATCCGTAGTTTGAAAGAGGCGGCCGTAGATTAGCTACCTCGACAAGTGACGCCTGTCCAGATATACAGCATCATTACCGAGCCCGTGGCCTTGTTTGCCAGTTTAACCCTAGAAGGAGTGGTTCGTGCATTGTTCGTCCCGTAGGCTAGGAATCTTCGAGTACCAGGTGTTGGACCAGGCGTTGGCTTCGATTAGAGCTATATTGTTAGCCTCGGAGTAAATTGCATTTACAGCATTGTCTCTGTGCAAGCATAAATCACAATGATAAATGATTGCTTGCTCACGCTGTTAGTCTGTATCGCGTATATCGCTTACGCCATAGCTCAGAAGGCGTTGCAAAGGAGGGGAGTAGGAAACTTCCATCCTGTTGAAGATCAACAGTTCCAGTGTGGACATCTTGGACTCGAGAAGGTCTGAGTGTGATAGCCAAGGATCGGATACGATACAGCTCCGATCATCAGTAACTACTCACATAGTACCTCATACGTATGTAAGTATGTACTCCGTACGATCACCAGCATACATCATCGATGAGAAGAGAGAAGAGATTGGACATCCAGCAGGGCCAACACAAAAAGCGTGGAACTCCTATCCGATCATTGGATGTCCCTGGAAATATGCAGGGCCGATATTGCGGCGCCACAAGGGGGCCCCCTAGGTCGTGCATTAGCTTTCCCGGGGAGGACTCTTTAGCTCATTATAAAGGGGGACCCGACGTTGGTCATGTCTTGATCAAGTAGCGGGGTTCTGCGAAATGTGTTAATGAGAAGTTATTATTAGGCGAGAGCAGATGAAATTTCCTATCCTTTTCGCGATTTGCTGTTTGAGGCTTGAGCTGACTTGTCGCGTAAAACTTGCATCTACCTTAGGTAAGTGCTTCGAGGTATCTGAATACCTAAGGTACCTAGGTATCCAAGGCAGGTACCTACCTCAGTGTCCAAATAAGAGCCGAGGCACAGCACTTGGAAGGGAAAGTGAGTTCTGATATTAGTAGTTACCTTGGTCGTATCAATTTTCCATGATGGAACTGAAAGGATATGATGGAAGGCCTCAGTCATCAAATCCCTCAACGGCTGGCCCCTCCTTCAGGAAATAAACGTTGTTTCAACGTTAGCCCTCAGCTGCATCTCCTCAACTTGAAGCACACTCTTCAACAAATCAATTGTCTTCACCTTCTCGTTGTGCTTCCCGGGTCCCATTCCGCCAGCCAGGCCAGGATGTAAATGTGCCAGTGGAATTGCAGTCAACTGCAGGCTGCAAACCCTGCCCTACCTAATCACTTTCACAGTTGTCGACCAACGCCGCTACGACGTGCCTGACCAGGATGAATTCTCTTGGGACAACTAAGCTCCATTAGGCCAGGCGACCTGGTAGGGACGGGTCGAATCGAGAGAGGCGTGGAAGGGTATCCACCAGTCCACGGCACGGAATGGTCTAAAGTCAGTTATGAACAAGACCAGGCTATACCATTTATGTTTGTTTAAGCTGACGAAGGAAACCACTTGGTACCAGGCCTGTTGGTCAACATTGCTTTGGATGTTACGAAGGAATTTCATCTTCTGAGATGTGGTTGGAGGTCGACATCCAAGATTCGAGCGCTCACATGTTGTTGGCCTCTAAAGTAAACACCTCCTTTTCGGCCTCACATGTCTTCCGAATGTATCCCTCCCTCATGAAGCATTCACGTCGACACTGTCACCCTCCATCTTCCTCGCCAACCGATTGACTCGGATTGAGTAAGCCTCGTTGACCCTTAATCAAAGACAATCAAGTCCGATTTCTCGGGCTCTGTCTGGAAACTCCACCTCCCGTCGACCACCAAAGTGGACCATACCCTTTTTTGCACAAACCTTGCAAGGCCCCCATGCTTTCGCACCAGCCCGATGCTGGCCTGTCTTGGTGAAAGACCATGTTCCTTGTTTCCTCACTCGCCGCTGTCACCTGCAAGGCTTTGCTCTCTTGTCGTAAGCCATTGGCCTGGTTCAAGTGAACGCCTCAGAAGTGGACACTCAACAAGGATATGGTCTTCTGCGCCCGCGTAGGCTTTAATCACACATTTGGTCCTGGGGATAACCCGCGTCACTACCACCTCCTACCTTTGGGCTCTCGAGATTCTTGATCATCCATTGAGCATTTCTTATCTTTCCTTCCTCGCCGTCATCCTCGTGTCCTTGACTTTTGGTTTATTTAGTCTCTACTTGTAACTGCTCCCGTTCTTCTAACTGCTGGTGCTGGTACTAGCTTATGATATTCTCACTTTCATTCTTTGCACCATCTCAACCTACGTACGCTACTCACATTTTTGCGGCCCATCCTCAGTCACTGATTGTGTACTCGATGCCATGGCATTGCGTTCGCCTCTATGTTTCTGAGTGGGCAACGCGGCTGATTCAAAACGCCAGTTGCTTGCTTATGCTGTAAGTCAAGACATGTTTTGAGATTGTGGTACTCGGTGCCAGTTTCAAATTCTTCCCGTTGTCGCACGTATTCCTTATCTGATTTTCGGAAATCTATATGTTCATTCGAGTTTATCGAGTATGGGAAGAATGACCCTGGCTAATATGTGCATTCGCAGTGATGGTGAAAATCACTTTACGTGAAAGACAGCATCGAGATTATTTCTGTCAATCTTTGAGCGCATTTCCTTCCTGTCACAGACGCTCATTATTCCATTCCGAGAGAAAACATTTCCAACTGTGCACCGGTTTGCACGCGTGCATCCACAAGCCACCTTCTACAACGGTCTTTGAAAGGGGACTTGAAAGCACCAATCTATCTTGTTGTTTGAATTCACAGGAGTTTCTGAACGTCGCCAGCTGCAAGGCAACTGCCTTTACTTCATTATGGGTGTCTGGGAAACAGATGACGAGTATCTCAGTGGCCCGGCTGCTACTTCGCTGCCAACACCTTTAGATACTCCCTATCGAACTCCATCGAGAGCATCAAAGAGGTCCCGGCGCTCGGTCACACCACCTGGAAAGGATTCTTCTGCAGCTCAATTACCCAACGAGACAGGTTCTAAGAGATCCTCACGAATTATACCGACCGACGAAACCATTAGTATTCTCGATCCTCGGCGTTTCACACCAACACTCCACGCCAACCTCGTCTCCGAGATCTTGTCTCTCCGCCGAGACCAGGAGGAGAAGACAAGGCAGATTGAAACCCTCGAAGCATCTCTTCATGCGGCAAAGGAGGAAAAAGAGTCAGTGAAGCAAAATCTCACTGAAACGAATAAGGAGAGCAGATCGCTCAAACGACAGCTTTCCCTTCTGGAGGGTGGATCGTCATCTGCATTAGGAGAACTTGCTCGGGAGAGAGACGAAGCTGTCGACTCTGTCGCTGATGCGAGGAAGCGACTCGAAACTGCCCAGAAGAAGATCCGGGTCCAGGAGGAGGACTCACAGCGTGTTCACGAACTATGGGCACAAGAAAAGGATAGCTGGGAAGATGAGAGGCGGAAGTTCGAGAGACGTATTCATGTTGCAGAAAGCCGCTTGAAGACTGTACTTGATGAAGTCGCCGCATATCAACAAGCCCAAATCAACAATGCCCACGGTGGAGCTAATCATGGAACTGGCAACGGCCATGATAGTGAAGTTGAGGAAAGCGGCCGGGAGAACGATGCTGCTAGTGTGAGGACCATGAGTATGACTAACAGCATTCGCTTTTCCATGACAAGCGGCACTGGCATAATGAGGCTAAATGGTAACTCTCTCGCTGATGAGCTCAATTTTGATGACGAGGATGAACAAAGCGACTTTGACGGCCGGGAAAGCGCCATGTCAAACTACGCAACATCGTTCCACACGCGCAATCTAAGCCGCGACAGTCCAGTGAAACGGTTCCATGCTCGAAATCAGAGTCTGGAGAGTATCAAGAGAACCGGAAGTGTCACTCGGGGCAGACTTTTCATGAATCAGTCAGTGCCTGAAGCCCTGGAAGATGAAGAAGACGAGGGGAAACCCGTCTCTGCACCAGTTTCTGTACCAAAGCTTTCGTACACCGACACGGGAATCCAATACTCGCCGCCACCTTCACCCAAGCTTCCTCCTGCGAAGCCTGCAACACCCGAGCCCCGTGCTCCTGTCAAGTTACCTGAAGTCGAGTGTTCGCCACGTGGTGATGGCGAGATTGAAGCAAACCAACGTCGGAAGCGTGTTCACCCCCCTCTCAACATCGAGCCAGCAGTAACTCGACGACTCATGGTCTCGAGCTCTGTTCAGACAACGGAAGAGCCATTGCTGCCTCCGACCCCCAAGACGCCCAAATCACCTACTCGGCCACCACCGCCGCCGCCAGTACAGCCTCCTGTGATCGAAAAACCCTTGATGGTCACATCTTCTACCCAGACCGAAGGCCCGCCCACGCGCCCACCACCCGCTGTTCCACCTGCTCTACCGTCGCTCCCCCCTCTTGCAATTCCTAGTATTAGCGTCCACCCTCCTACCAGTCAGCCTACCACACCTAAGGAGCCGAGATTGCCAGTGCTTTTCAAAGATTTCAGTTGTCAAGTTGCCTTGCCCTCTTCATCCTCTACAGCCGAGGCAGCGGTACAGACGGAAGGCATACAGACTGACAAGCGAATGGCACTTCTTCCACCCCATCTCCAGCCCTCTGCCATTTCCTCCCGGCCTACCTCACCAAATCCAACATCTGGGGTGGAAACAACGAAAAGCTTCACACCCGTCCCCGGCAATGTCCCACCACGGAACCCGCGTCGACTCAATAGGCAAAGTTTTAGCGATCAGCCTTCCTCGCCAATTTCTCTCCCCGAGGATGACACCCTTCATGATGCTTATCCGGGCAACAACGATGATGGCCCTCTCTCCAACCAGAAGGCCCCAGTGCGTCGGCCGCATCGTTTTAGTAGCCTCTTCGCTGGCTTTGATGGAGGTAGCTCTGATGAAGCAGATGATTTTGGTGATCCAGACTTGAGTGATTTGGAGTACCGAACTGCATTGTCTGCACCGCGTCCCAAGTCTATCTCAAGTCGTCCTGGTAAACGCAGCTCAACTGGCACGACTGAAACCTACGGCACGATTCCCACATCCCCTGAACAGATTACTATGCGACAGGGTCCTCGTGTTACCACAGAAATCCATCATGCTTTTACCACCAAGCCTGGAAGGGGCTTTGAGAAGGGCCCTGCTGCCATGCCATCCAACCGGGCTAGCGTGATGCGAAAAGCTGCGATGATCCAGAATGGAATTGCCAGTCATCAGGGCCAAGGGAGGGCGAGGAGTCCAAGTTTACCTGATAATAAAAACCCTCCTCCATTCCCGATCCCCACAAGAGCCAGCTCTAGAAACGTGCCTCCGAGTGCAAGTGCTCCAAGCGATGGTCAGAGAAGCCCAACTCGAGGAGACTTCTTCCAGCGTCGTGGATCAGGTCGCGTCTACCGGGCAGGTAGCGTACGAAAGGTCAGGTCTGCCGCTGCATTGCCGCGTAACCACAGACATCGTAAGCAAGGCAGTCGATCTTCACCTCCGCTGTCTCCTTCTACCGAGGCACCTGAGAGCCCAGGCCTGCCTCCGTTGCCTAAGAACGACATTACGACTCCTCGCACTCGGGCTCGTCATAGTGGCCAATTTAGGCATCAGCATAAGCTTTCTACCAATACTGATAACACATTCAATACATACAACTCTTTCAACACATACAATACTGGCAATACGCTCAATACTTCCAGCACGGATCCGCCCTCCAACCCGAGCAACCCTCAGAATACGAGTGTAGTCGATGCCATCGCACAGACCATGGTTGGCGAGTGGATGTTCAAATATGTCCGCAGAAGAAAGTCTTTCGGCGTTGCGGAGAGTAACGGCAAGGACGATACCGGCAACGATCGCCACAAGCGATGGGTTTGGCTTGCACCTTACGAGAGGGCTATCCTCTGGAGTAGCAAGCAGCCATCCTCTGGTAGCGCCTTGATGGGTAAGGCTGGCCGAAAACGTAAGTTGCTCACATCGATTCTATGATTGATATTGACTAACAAACACAGTGACTATACAATCTGTTTTGGATGTTAAGGATGATAATGCTCCACCAAAGGGAGTCGCAACAGTGTTCAACCGATCAATTCTTATTTTGACACCACAGAGAGCCCTCAAGTTTACGGCAGATTCTGCTGAACGGCACTATATCTGGCTGACAGCCTTGTCGTTCCTTGCACATTCATCGCAGGCAGTCCCCGAAAATATCTCTGCACCACCTCCAATACAGCAAACGCCACTGCCTGACTTTGAGGCTCCTCGCCCCAAACTGAAACGGGGTGGAATCAGAGACTCTATCCGTCTTGCTAAAGGCCGGACGGTTGGTCCTCGTGCTGGACCACCTAGTGTTCCAAGTATCCCAAGTATCCCCAGCGCACCCTCTTCACAACTCGGAGACGTCACTAGTTTTCCTGTCACGGAATCTGTAGGAGGATTCTCAAGTGCACACTCTCGAGAAGACTCGAGAGATGCTGCGGAGCCCCCATTTATACCACGTTTCCATGATAGGAACCAGGGAAACCAGGTAAACATTCACGGGCGTAAGAGGAGCAATACAGGCGGCCATGTACCGCCGCCGCTCTCTTTCCGGGGATTTTCTGGACCCATTGGGGGTGTTGGTCACCACCAGTCCACCAATAGTACTGCTGGTAATAGCACTGGAACTGCAGGTTCTTCGGATATTTATCAGTCCCAGGCTTCGAGCAACGGAACTTGGGCAATGAGCCAAGCAGGCTCTCAGCGAACTTCTGAAGCTTCTTCACGACCAAGCAACTTCTTCGATGCTATCGGTACTGTGCGAATGGAGGCCTTTATCAGTCCACTGGCATTTTCTCAGTTCAACGACTATCCGGATGAACAGGATGAATTCCGTCACTCGCTTCGCAGACGGAGTAAAGAACAACGAAGGCGACAAAGTCGAAGCAGACATCGAGATAGTTATAATTCTCGCAGCACCCGTGCAACACACGATGACTATTACCATGGAAGCAGAACTGCCGGAGAGGAGGACTATTTCCGTGATGATCCCTTCAAGGGATTCTAGCATCCATTTGATTCAGCACAGTAGCCACGACGGCAATTATCACTTTCATTATCTCTCGCTTTCTTGGTCATGTTCATTGGTTATGGCAGAGCTTTACGCAGCATTATACCCTTTTCTGTATAAATATTTGGGATCGGTTAAGAACTGGGCCCCCGCGGGCTAGTTGACAATCATTTATGTGTGGAGTTTTGGTACTATCTTTCTGCTAAATACTTCGTGTACACTGAAAACCTGGGAAGATTTAGGGGCTGTGGGATCCGGAGGTTGATGTAAGTGAAGTAGATGGTATGTCTCAGCAGATATAGCTTGTTGGTTAAAACAGGACATGCACATCATCAGTCCAATCCGGTTCGAAGAAGCCAGGTCGGTCTTGAAAAGTATATAGATAAAGGTAAAACTGGCATCGCCCATCTTGACATTGAAGCCTCCAACTGATGTGAAGCTTTCGTTTCGGATCTTCTGCTGCCAAGTTGATCGATTTAAACAGGATTGAAGTCTTCGTCATAATAATTGTCTTGCAGTTGGAGACAGGGTTGCTAGATAAAATCATGGATGACTGAAGAATTGCCCCACCAGCGAAATTTCCCACTTACTTACCCCGCGACTCATTGGTGTATGTAGTTCTTCAAGCTTCATTCTTTTCTCTTTGCTTACCTATTACCTGGACACATAGAAGTCAAACAAGGACAGACTCGCCTTTTCTCCCCGTTGAATGCGGGTCATATCAAGAGTTGATACCTACATATTACGTGAAACTTGCTTTCTGACTCAACCCTGAGCCAGGCTGAAGCCGCAATCATGGCCAGTCCCGTGGTAATGGAAACTCTCGAGCAGATCCAGACACGGCATCGTCGTGAGCTCAAGGACCTGCAGGGTCGCATAACGGGAAAGAAGAAGAATGCCACAAAGAAGACGCGCAAAGGCGTAAACGACGAATGTGCAGAGATGGAGCGTCAGCTGCGTGAAAAGCAAGCCACCGAGATCGCCGCTTTGAACAACAGCGATGACAACAGCGACGAGGGCGAAAGTACCCACACTGAAGCTCAAAACCAGCTCCAGGAAGACATTCTAGTGAAAGACACCGAGAAGCTCTCCGTCTCAAAACCGGAACAGCAGCAGCAGCAGCCGGCGCCGGGAAAGAAGCGCAATCGTCAGAAAGAGCGGCTTGCTCGACGTGCTGCTGAGCTCGAGGCTGAGGCGCAGCGTGCAGAAGAGGAAGCATCCAGTATGACCAATCACCGAGCCAAGGAGAGCGAATATATGAAGTCGACGTTTGAGAAGCATGGGCTCGTGGAGAAAGATATCGCGCCCGATGGACATTGTCTTTTTTCAGCGGTGGCGGACCAACTCGGCCAGAATGATATTCCTCTTGGAGACAGTGGCACCAAAGACCCAGCATACAAGACGGTGCGACGAGTGGCTTCAGAGTATATGTTGGAGCATGGAGACGACTTTGCGCCGTTCCTCGAGGAAGACCTCCAAGACTACGCTCGCAAGATGCGAGATACTGCTGAATGGGGCGGCCAGCTTGAGCTCATGGCACTGGCACGACAGTATAAAGCGGAGATCCGAGTGGTACAAGATGGGCGCCTTGAGCGTATTGGGGAGGAAGAGGGAGCCGAGTCAGGCAAAACATTATGGCTGGCATACTACAGGCACGGCTACGGCTTGGGAGAGCACTACAACTCTCTCCGAAAGGCACCATCATGAGAAGGATAAAGAGATCACTTTTGTTCTTGTGCGTACATCGGCGAAAGATCATATGGTGGTTGTATGGTATCGAGACGTAAAAAAAAAAAGGGAGATTCGGTGGCCAAACTATTCGGCATGGTTATCGACTCCAGACTGAGAGGAAGTCAAGCACGGCGCCATCTGGGCTGGTGCCGGCCTTGTGCGTCCGAGTTGGTTTGAGCAGACTCAGTCGATGTAGAGCGTCGGCCCAGGGTTTTGAACAAGGGTCTTCATGGACGGTACCGTCATCGTTGTATGCAATTTCTTCGCCAGGAGCTGCTAGGAGGGCTTCATAGAGCTCTGGGGAGACTCCCCATGGGGGACCATTCGCGGACATGGGTTTTGTCGAAGGGAATTCGAGACAAACGAGGCGGCCATCATGAGAAAGCAGCTCGGTCATGCGCTTGGCCCATTTTGGTCTTGCTTCGCGAGGCAGAGCGCATAGAAACTGTACAGTTAGTTGGCTTGCTGAAAAGTAGAGGCGCCCAGGAGATGTATCAACCCTGGGCTTCGAGAAGCGGAGTTACCGTATAATCGTAGATCAGGTCAAACTGGCCATCAGCGCCAGCACCTTTGGCCCAATCTTGTCCAAAGAAGTCACCAGTAACCCAGTGAATATTGCCTTTATCCAACCCATCGACAGGTTTGTATAGACCTTCTGACTCGGCTTGCTTTTGGTTCTTGATAGCCTCCTCCTTTGCAGCAGCACTGAAGTCGAGGCCCCAGACATCATAGCCCCACGAGCTCAAAAGCAGAACATCGTGACCACGCCCGCAACCCGGGACTAGAGCCTTCTTCTTTTCAATAGCGCCTGCTGAGTCTCGGAGGGGATGGCCACGATGATCATGATGTTGGGAGGGCGGTACGAGATCAGGTCTTTGAGCGAGGAGGTCGTGAAGAGCAATGGAGGCGGTCCCGCGGTCCCATGGTGTTAAAGCCTCTGTCCAGCAACTATCCCACTTCTCACCCTGCTCTGCGAAGGGAACAGTCGAGATGCGGTCTTCCAAAGGGTTTTCGGTAGCCATTGGCGCTTATGGGGGAGGGGGAATACGAAAGCGAGACTATGTGGCGGTGATGAAAGGTGAAGAATAAATTTGCTCGACCTGGGGATACAACTCGAGCCCTCAGATAGCGCGCGTTATGAGGTGAGGGGGAGGGTCCTGTCGGCTCGGGATGGATCGATATAAGTTCGGGATGGAATAGGATGGTGGGGTTAGACAATGACGAAAGAGGGACGTTTGTGGAGAGCCATGAAAGCTGTGGAGGTTAGCAATCGGTATCAGTGATTACAGAAGCGTGTCTTTGCTTGAGGAGAATAATGTAGGTACTTACTATTAGGTAAGTAGTTGAGATACTGAGGTTGGAGATGAAAAGGGCAGAATCAAATCATTTTTCATTCGGTCGCGTGAGTTACTCAAGTTTCGGAAGGAGAATTTGTACGGACATCCGGAGCACCTTCTGTAGGCCCTCGCCTAGCGCGTACGCTAGGTAACTACCTAAATGCCCTGTGGAAGGCATCTAAACTTCCATTAGCTTTGTTCTCTGAGGAGTTGCTGTCTCTTACCAGGTAGGTATGTACTATATGTATTCATGAATAAGTGATTGGGCGAGGTACCTAGATACGGCACCTTTCATGTAAGATAAGATGTTGACGGGCGAAACAATGGTTCATTGACACAAGGTCTTAAGAATGATGGTAGGGGCTTGAAAAACGTCAATAACTACCTACTTATGTTTCCCAGTCTTCGACCATGAGCATGAGCCTCAACCGCAACGTAGTGAGTGATATAATTAATTGGTCTGTTCCCTGCTTGGTAAATGACTTGCATGAACAGGCCGGTACAAAGGGCCCACGGGAGCAACTATAGTCAGATCTGTGGTTACACACTTATGCCCTGTAACGACGCACGACAAAGCATCTGCTCACGAGATACTGAGTAGAGGGATCAGACAAGCGATATAGCGATTAGATACACAGAAGCCGACAAGCAAACAAGCAACCTACTCAAACATAACTAACTGATCTACAATACAGATACTCTACTCGCCTCGCCTATGCAGGCATACGTTACCAGTCATCGACTCGCTTTCTTCGCATCTGGTTCAACCGACCGACCTCTTGAAGATAGCCGTGAACTTGGCCCACGTAACTCCCAAAAGACTCCACCTGCGAGGCCTCTCAGTGTTGTCACTGTCTTGGTCGGAGGGCCTTGAGAAGTGCAAAGGGATAGTCATAATCATCCTTGGAGAGTTTGTCCTTCATGGTACCATACAATTCTTTGAATTTTTTGCGGAGCCCACCTTTGTTCGCCATCAAGGGTGGTTCCAGTTCCTTAGAAGCATCTGTGGCTGCGGCGAGTGCTTCTGGCTGGCTTGACGACTCGTCGACCCTACCCTGTCGTGATTGTACATCAACCGTAGCTTCAGGTACCACAGTATGTGGAATCGTCAAAGATTCGGCGCCAGTGATATGGCCTGGGATTCCTTCAGACTCTTGTTTCCTTTGGAATGACTTGAGAGTGACGTCGCACATGTTCTTCACCAATGCTTTCCCTTCATCCGAGAGCTCTCCCTTCTCCTTCAACTCATAGGCAGGCATTCGTGAAAAGCCTTCCATGACCCTGACTGCGTCCACAATAGCCTCTTCACCTCCTTCGAACCAATCCTTGTGCCCTTTGCCGCACTTCTTACACCTTTTAACCCGTACATTGATGTCCCTGAGAAACAAGTGCACCAGTCTATGGGCTTTGGGAGCACCGTTGAATAAATTGGGAGACTCGTAGACTGGCTTGGTCTCACATGATGCGCCATAACAGTTGTTGGGCCGTGATAGACTTGTGTTGACAGTAGTAGCGGTCCATCCAATCTTGAACAGATCCTTCTGTTCCCTGTGCTTCAGGACATACACCTTGCCCTCTCCCGCCTGTGCATGCGTGAGAGGCTTCCTTAATTCCAACACGATGGCGGCTTGATCGCTCAAAGTTCCGTTTCTCTTTAACCCAAGTCCACTAAACTGCGGGTGGACAAGTCGTGGCTCATCATCCGGTTCATTCTCCTTCATAACTGTTTCGTCCATAATGGACTCCGCCATGTCGGGTTGTTCTGCGGCAAAATCTTGCCTGGAATGAATAGGGAGCGACTTTGGAGGATCTCTGGGGGTTACAACATTCACCTCGGTAATGCTTGGAACAATGTTATCTTGCTGACCAACATCAACAGCCCTGTCAGGAGTCGAATTAATGCCGAGTGGAAATGGGGGAACATATCTCGGGCTCTCGTCAGATGTTGACGTATGTTCAATCGTAGGGAGAGGGTTGTGATGGTCTATCCTGCTGGGGGTGCTCAGGATGAAACTGTCAAAGCTGGAAGCCAGACTTTTTTCTGATGTTGTTGGTGTGCCGTCGTCGACAAGAGGACTTGAGAGAGGTGTACCGTATCCCACAGTAGGCGATTCGAAGACTTGATCCTGAGTCGGTGTACTAGGTAGTAACACTTCAGATGAAGCGTAACCTGAGCTCTTAGTTCGGAACCTTTCCCAGTCGCCAAAGCACTCTTCAAGGAAACCGCCCGAATTATGCCTCTTGCAGTGAACCAACGGGAGAAATTCTTTAACCGTCGAATAGAACTCGACCTCATTTGAGAATGTTTCATTTTCCATCAATTTATTCCATACCGCCTTGGCTTCTTCTTGCTTCCCCTTAGTGCCAGTCCTGCAACTGGCAGCCTGGCATTTTTCAAAGTTGGGATAGTTGGGATCATCGTCAGAGGCACAAAGTTTGACAAGAAGAGTGATCAGCTCTTTGAACACAGGCTGCTCAGAAAGAGCGGTCATTTTGATTCGAGCAGTTGAGATACTCAACTCGGGCTCAGGAGAATGCATTGCTGTGCCTATGGATGGTCTATTAACTATGGAAAGTCAAATGGCTGGGAGCTCTGCTTGCAAGGGGGTTGAAACTGAGTACCAGGATCAAGATACTCAGCCTCGAGAATCATATTGTTGGTTCGACTCGCTATGTTGCGAAGTCATGGTGTGATCATGGGTTGTATGCAGTTGGTTGTGTCCTGCAGACGGAAGGATTTCCCCGGGTCAGAATAGGCCAGATAGGAAATGGATGCACCAAAGCTGAAAAGTGTTGAAACGTCAGGGGGCATACATCATGTCAAGGGCATCCAACGCTCGAGCCTCATGAAGACATTATCAGCCTTCCAGATGGCCTTGTGTATCTGTACAGTATACCTAGCAGAGTTTCAGTTTATGTAAGGTAGTGTGTGACCTCCACGCTCCTAGCCACCATCTTTTGATGAGATGGAGGGTTGCAACACCTGGTCCTCCAGCAGGGAGATCCAGATAGACACGGAATTGACCGATACAAAGTCTTGCTACCTTGTTAGGTCTCTGCTGCGCCGTCCTAGAACCTCAGTCAAGTGCGGGGGAGGGCTCGTGGTGACCAGGCTTGGATAAGAGAAAAGGGAAGAGATAGGGGAACTTTTGAGATAAATCGTGATGTTCTGATATCCTGGTGACTTTGAATTTGCGGCACACGGAGGGGAGTCACATGGTGATGTCGTTTTAGTTGCAACCTCTTCCCCAGTCAGCGGCTTGAAGGCTGAAGCTGAACCTGGGGTTGGACACTGGCCAATGCTCCCATGCTCTGTCCCGTAGCACGATAGCCCCATGTTAATAAGCGAGCTATGTATGCCATCTCAAGCGCATACTTTCAACTGCGCGTACACGGCTGAATGTAAGATAGGTAAGGTAGTTACTTGTGATGCTGGTAGCTTTGCCTGAACAGTGGAGCTGGCTGGGTGCCAACTGAAAGTGCCCAAAAAGCTGGATATACCTAGGTACAAATGAGCTCACGTGCATTTGGTTCCTCAAGGCCAAAGAAATGCCGGTAAATGTACCTGCCTCGGAGGCACGAGCTAAAGTTCAAGACAAATTTGACGTTGTATCACTCTTTAGTAGGTAAAGATTGCATATCAAGTAGGGAGGTACTGTGAATAGCTGTCTCATTTCGTTGTAGTACTGGGAGTATCATCCATGCACATCATTCCCATTATAGCCGTAGCATTTTGTTGCAAGATTATGAGTAATGCCAAAAAGAAAACAACCTGCCCGTGGTATATATATCATCACATCCAATCATCCATCTATGTGGTAGCAGCAGCAGCAGCAGTAGCAGCAACATAGAACTATCCCGTCGCAGAAGTGGAGAGAGAGAAGGGGAAAAAAAAGACAAAAAACAAGAGGTCGTTCATGTGCCTCCATTTTTGAACCAAACGCCATTAACCCCGGGATGTTCGCTGTTGTAAAGGGTTAAAAAAAAGAGAGGAATACATGTGTCGAAAGAAAGAAATGCAATGCAATGCGATAGACTGGAGATGCTGTTGGTATGACGACAGTCCCTGGTTGCGTCTTTGTCGGTTGTTTGCAGAGAAGAAACCGAGCCGAGGATGGCGGTCGATCACAAGAATGGAGGCTTAAACTTCCTTGGTCGGATAAAAAGCCGTCAATTGCGTCAGCGCCAAACGGAAATACGATTGCCTCGCTGTGGTCCCCGGCCCGACAATCCCACGTTGACTCTAGTAGAACAGCAGCCGATACATTTCATCGGATCAAGGGCCGACGCTATGGGCGATGGATGAATGAGGCCCACTTCATATGCGCGAGTGAGCTAGGCAAATCGTTATCGTCGTCGGGAAAACACATGCCGAAAGATGCCATCGAACCATTTTCAATAATGCAAGAAAAGGATCCATCGATAAGCGTTGCCCTGGGTCGAGTTGAGTTGCCAAAAGACAAAGAATGTGAACAAGGCATTGATGAGGCGTGATTGGTGAAATGCGATAAGCCAAACATGCCACAGTCGCATAAATCCCCCAATGACAACTTGTAGTGATGCGCAGAGCTGAACAGGCTCTTGTTGTCGAGACAGGCTCTTGTTGTCGAGACAGGCATGATTATGGCTTCTGTTTCTGGTTTTTCTTTTTCCTATCATCGCCCTTGGGAGAAGGGAGAACATGGCGAACGTGACCGAAAGAGGCAAGTCCCCTACAGGCCACACTCTTCAAAGTCGCGTATCATGATGGCCATTTGCGCCCGCTTGGCAGCCTCGGCAATGAGCGTGAAGTCTTGGAGAAAGGCGTCGGTCGAAGGACCGTTATTACCCTGAGCGGGAGCAGGTTGGGGGACCATCTGTACAGAAGGAGACTGCTGAGCCGAGGAGTTGGAAGTTGAGCTGGAGGGAGCGTCCATAATGATGGTTGATGACCTTGATGACGGGATAGTGACGGACAATGTTGGTATAAGCGAGCGAGTCCGGGTTTTGGCGAGAGGAGGGACAGATACGCAAGATAGTATAGTATAGAGTAGAAGGTCGGGGGAGAAGAATGTGGGAATGGGGTAGACTATGTATCCGTGAGGTTAGGCAGCCAAGAAATAAAGATACCGTAGCACAGTGACAGTTGACAAACTACTGTATGTATTGGATGTGTGTGCGTAGGATGATGTGGAGGTGGGTGTGCGTGCTGTTGGCCCTGGCCTGGATTATGGATATACTATGCTTATGACCGTAAAGGTAGGTAGGTCGGAAGCACAGGTATTGCGTGGGGTAAAATGACGGGATGTCACCCTCTTGTTCCCCTTTGGTCTGTTCTCAAGAATACATATGTAGGTAACGACTTGTTTCACACGCTTGCTGCCACCTCCTTCTGCAGGGTGACGTCCCGGTAATGGCTGTAGACTCTGGAAGTTGGCACGAGTGGTGACGTTCTTGACAACTCCCAACCTAAACGTCTGATTTTAGGTGTGGTCGGTGTATTAGGCTGATGCCGCAAACAGTTGGGTGTGCTGAAGACCCGCTTGTTAGGAGTTGACCTCTTATTCTGGCTGCGCTCCAGAACAATAAAGGGCCGAGTGTCTGGGGGCAGGATGCAAATCAAATCGTGAACGGAGACGGAGACGCCGGAGTGTGGAGGAGGCAACGAAAGATCATAAGAAGGAGGCTCAAAAATTCTCGAGTGGTTAGTAGGTAAGTGCCTACATAATATGTATGTATAACAGTGGAAGATGCCGCACGAAGTCATAACGACTGAAGCCGAGGAAACCAAGATAGGTAGCCCTGGCCAGGGTAAGAAGGTATCAAATGGATTGGATGGCACCACAGCTTGTGACTAGGTACCTAGTAGTTACCAATTGTTCACTTCATTTACACTTATCCGCAAGTACCGGCCGTCTTCATCCACACGGTAACACACTGACAAAAAGCCCCAAGGTTACATGCAGCAGTAGATAACTGTTCTGTTCCTGGATCCTAAGTTAGATAATCGCGCGGCGGGGCAGAAAATGGAACCGAGAGAAAACAAAAAGAAGTCTTCTCTGCATTACCGCAACTCGAACTCGGCCTTATGCCCGGGAGCTAACCAGAGCTAGAAACTGGGGTCTGGTTATATCATGTCCTAGTGGATCTGGGGTGCAAGTGGGAGGGAGATGTGGGATCTCAAGACCCAACTTTTCGTTTCTGTTCTTTTTTCTTTGCTTCCTCTTGTCATTGGAGCATT
>NW_024573925.1:1767319-1909180 GCF_900044065.1 Fusarium mangiferae
GGGTTCGACGAGTGGAAACTAGAGACCCTGAAAAAGACCGAGAGAAACTCATAAACTAATGCGAATAATAACAAGACGCTACTGTAGTAGTATCATGACATCGCATGAGATTGGATCGAGCCCTGCATACGTGCACCATTGTCGCCGCACTGCGGGCATCCTGCTCCGCTTAGACGCTCACCGCTCGTCTCATCTAATCAGTTGCCCATTACTACCTATCCTCTCTTCTCTTCTTTTTAGCCGTGATGCGTTGAACCCTCCTCGGCTCGGCATCTGTTTTATTATTCGTACAAGCGCCCACCAATCATTGGACCCTTGAACACAGATAGCGTGGGGTGTGTCTTGTGTCCCCCAATCCATCCCCAATCTCTGAAAATCGAGATAGTTATTGGCTGGCTTATTATAATACCAAGCAAGGTCTTTGCAACTTCTCCAGTGATAAGCAGGATCGCCAGGAATAAGAGGTCATGTTATGAAAAGAGTATTCTATAGTTCGATGACCCCAGTATTCTTATTCAGGGACTCTTGGTACTTGCTTTTATAAAGTATTGATCTGCAGCGTTACCTCATTCTGCCTGCATATTCCATGCAGGTTGTTTGTGCTCAGTCAGACAGGAATAAATAAGGTGATTCTTTGATTCTTCTTCTTTTTGGTACAGTCAGGAATCACCTCACAACATCTAACCGGTCCGTTCAGCCTATCTGTAATTATCTGCCCAATACCAAAACAGCTTGAGAATGGTTACGACCCTACTCTTTAGCGAGCCTCAGTCCGAGATAAGGGTCCGCATCAGAGCCACTACAGTCTAGCTCAGGCCCGGGTTCTTTCGGAATTGGGTTTTCAGTTGGTGCGCTTGGCTCTTATGGTGGGGATCCCGAACTTTCCCCCTCTCCAACTTGCTAGAGTTGGAACCAGAAAAATCACGACAGGGGCGCTTGAGAATCTGCCCACTGTAAACCAATTCTCCATTTTGCGCGGCTCTGTCGGTCATCATTCACCGATGCTACCACTTCGTCTGCCCTGCCTCGGGCCTCTGATCCGTCAGGTCTGGCCTGCGATCATAAAACGTCAGCCCAGAATTCAACGTTAGTGTAGAGGTGGATATCTCAAACCCTTGATAGAGACGCTCTTGCGGAGCCAGTACTGAACCGCAGTCGCCCACCTAACTAGACTACCTCAAGAGGTGCAGTGTCCGAGGCGCTTCTACAAGCCGCCTTGAGCGGATTAATGGATATTGCAGCCGCTGTTGAAACCTCGGTCTTCAAATATGCCGTAATTTGACGCAAGCTCATGAATCGCGTACGGGATCTTCATCATATATCGAATATCATGACACAGCGTTTTAGTTTTACGGGGTATTTGACACTGCCGCTTTGCATCATAATTCAACATGACAGATGAACAAGTGATTGCAAGCCATCATGAGGTTATTTTCGACGCAAATGGGCAAGGGAACTGGTTTGTTGGTTCTTCCCCGTTGATTGTTTCATCATTCCCTCCGTCTTCCCCGGCCTTGGGCATGCTCTCCTCCGGGGAAAGATACGTACTCCCGAGCCGGGGTTTTGCCCGCCGCGCCGATCCGTCCTCCGGCCTGTAGCTAAAGCTTCAACCTCCAACCACAACAAAAAAACACAAAGCCCAACGAGACACGGCCAACAACCCCGGATTCGCCATGACGTCTGCCGTCGACTCTCCGCAGTCGAGTCTCTGGTTTGTCGTCCCGGGACCCATTCGAAACCTGTTCAACCACTTCCCCCTTCACGTATACAGCCCCGAAGGCCTTCCCGCAAGGTCCCCCACCAGCGTGCGCCAACGACCGGCCCTATATGTTTTTGTGGCAGATGAGGATGCTTTGACAGGGAAGCCGAGCTATAATCCTTCATGTCTGAAGTGGCAGGTGGGTTTATAGTTGAGGGACACGAGTCGATAGAGGCATTGTGCTAATGCTATCTCGACAGACGGTGTTGAGAATCGCTGGTATTGACTTCGATATCGTACCTTCGAATAACCACGCTTCGCCCTCAGGCGCACTGCCCTTTCTCCTACCACCGGCGTCGCAAGTTTCGAAACCCCTTACTGGCGAGAAGATTCACAAATACGTGTGCGAGCACGCTGTCCATGAGCTATCAAGCGCCACATCACCCCGCCTTGAAGCCTACCAAGCTCTCCTGACACAAAATATCCGACCAGCTTGGGTATGTACATCACCGTCACAAAATTGGAATGCATGCTAACATGTTATAGCTATATGTTCTCTACCTCCTGCCCGCCAATGCCCCTCTCCTCAAAAGCCTCTACCTTCCTTCCTCTATGCTCCTTCGTACGCCTCTCCACCAGACACTCCACGCCGCGGCCACTTCCGAAATACTCAAGACAACACGACGCGCGACAATCTCGCCGTCGCAACTTCTAGTTGACGCCACAACTGCCCTGCGAGCACTATCATCCCTACTAGGACAGGATAAATGGTTCTTTGGTGCTAATGGGCCAGGCTTGTTTGATGCAGACGTGTTTGCATACACCTATCTGATAGATGAAAACTCTCTTGCTTGGCATGATAAGTCATTGAGTCAGTGCTTGGGAGGACTGGATAATTTGAAGAGGCACAAGGAACGGCTATACAAAAAGTGCTGGGGGGTGGACACAGTGTGAATCTATCAGGATGCCCATTATCCAGGAGGATATCTTCATCCCATCGTCGTAGGGAAGACGAGACACGTGCTGTATAAATATGTACTATATATATCGCAAAGGAACTGGCAAGGGAAAATAGATGCGGCCAAGCAGCCAGCGCAGAATCCGGTGCCTGGAGGAATATGCTGAAAATCGATTTATCACTGATCGTCGACATTGGTCTTATCTATGTGCCGGGCATTGTACAACCCGCCGTTCTTTGCCTGCAAGAGGGGAGTTGTTGACCTATTATCCATGAAGCCATCCCCAATCTCTTCACCCGTCTATAAGAGTTCATTGGGAACACAGAACCTCCATACGAAATGCGTTGTATCGACAAAGTGCCACTCTCAAACGAGCACAGTATCTTACAGGCTCGTGTGGTAAGAAGTGAGCAGAAACAGAAAACAAGAGAAACTCCATACTCATAGCATTACCCTGTGAAACGCCAATGACCATAAAACCCCGAGAATGCAAGCCGGCAATTAGGCAGAAGCAGGCATGTCGGCGACGCCGGAATCAGTGTTGCGGGGGTTGTGGGATTCCCTTCAAGACATCGTTTACTGAAGCAAATGCTCCCTCGCCACCGTCTTGGCGAAGGTCTTCAAGAAGCACGCTGGTCTGAGCATAAACTTTCTCTAGTGCTGCTCGAGACGATTTGCCGAGGGATACTGCTTGTTTGTTAGTACTGTCAACAGCTGATATGTTCCTCTGTTCAACTTACGTAGAATGGCCGAGTTTAGTTCCTCCGCAACAGTAACTCTACCATTCCTATCCAAGAGGTGGCTGACTTGAGGCACCTTGAGCGGGTTTTCGTATGCCAACAATGCCCAAATCTCATTAAGTGCCTTACTGACCTCTACCCGTGGGTCATTGACGTATTGTTCCTGGAGTGTCCGTCCGTACTCCAGCATGTTGCGCTCAAGCTCTGCAACTACCGTCTTATTCTCACCACCATCGACATCCCTCGAAGTATTTTCGCTGCCGTTAAGATCCAGATCCATCGTCTGAGGTGTGGGGTTGTTAACATGCCCATTACCCTTGGTCTCATTGCGCATGTTGAGCTGGGCCGCCTTTCGCACCAACTCGATAAACTTGCGACATTGCAATCTGAAATAGACTTGTTCGTTATCCTTTAAAACGTGGGGATAGTATGCATTGGTATACTTGAGCGCCCTGTCAATATCCCCTTCGAGGATTGCACGCCGGATCCCTGTGTTGTGGTCAGAAGTATGACAAGGCAACAAGAAATTGTGATCTTACGTTGGCGATTATTTGCGTCTTCGTCATCTCTAATACTAACACCGTCGACCTTGACTCCGGGGTCAAGGCTTAGAGCTTCTTTTTGCTTCTTCATGTCTTCTGCAAAAGCCCGAGCTGTACCAACGTAGCCATCATGTTGGAGGAACTGGAGAACAAGTGCCTGGATTACATCGGTTTCGCTCAAGTTTGGGACGAGACTTGACGTGTCTGTAGCTTGAATATCTTTCTGGATTCTGTCGCGCTCTTCCTAAAAGGGCATTAATTATGCATCATGCTGTGTGCGGGGTGTTACACAGGCCTACCTGCATCATGTCGTCGATGTTATAAACAAAAGGGGTTTGTCCAAAATTGACTCGGATGGACTCGCCGGGCTTCTTGAGGCTAATCGCTGGGTATAGCCTACCTCTGTTAACATCGTTGAATGCCGTGACTATTGCTTGTTAGCAAGGGACGCAAGATGACCTGCTTCAGGAAGCAAGAAAACCGAGGACCCTATCCTGAGTGATAAGAGATTTAGGTAAATCCAGTGCAGACTTAGATGCTCATCACTTAGGATGATGACAGGCCTAAGTTTTATTAATTTAGGGTGGGCTTGAGAGGCCCTGGGGTCAGTCTTTTCGTCCCCCAGGATAGAGGCCCCAAGTTTTCTTACTTCATCGGGCTGTTGGTGAGCATACACATACTTAGCTTAACTCCATTTTTGGTGAAGAAGGCGGTGTTCTCCCTGAAATTCACACCACATCCAATCACGTCATATGCGTTGTATCCAGGGCCGTAGTGTTTTCCTATATTTGATCCTGCAAAACATCGCCCGTCGTCGCCGTGGTAGCCCCAGGCCTCGGGCTCCCAGCCAATAGGCCGTGACAGATTGACGTTCTTGGTTGCAAACCCAATACCTATAGTCGCATCGTCGCGTTTAGCTGTTGCTATTTGCACCTCGAAGTAATAAATTCCGCACTGGGGGGGCATGTAGTGGTCGGCGCGGACTGCACAAGCCATGTGGTCTTGGTCGTGTTGATTTTTAGATCCGATGTACTTCACAGTAAAGCCGTCAGCCTGGATCTCAATGCCTCCCCACTGATCATCCTTATTCCATTTTGTTGGCAAAGGTGCAAGGTCATCCTCCTCCTCAAAGGCCGGAGGGCGCTCTATAACAGTGTGCGACATGCCTCGATGCGAACCTGGGGGCAAAGGATGCTGATTGAACGTAGCGGAGTGCTGGGATAAACCATTCGCTGGAGTCGAATCGCGGCGGGACTGAACTTTAGCTTCGTGTGCCTCTTGGAGTTTCTGGACGTATGTCGAGCTCTCGAGATAAGATGGAATAAAGAAAGTCTCGTCCTCGTTCTTGGAATTATTATCAACTGCCCCAGATTCCACAAGCATGTTAAAGGCTCGTGAGAAGGACGGAAGACCAGTTCTCCGAGCGTTCGTCTCAATCCCAACAGTTTCCATGCTGGTATTCGTCGCTTCGGAGCCCAGAAGGTTGAGCTCGCCGGATGCACTGAATATCGAAGTACGGGCAGGATGTGTATAAAAGTTGGGAGTATTGGCGATAGACGAGTTATGCGGAGGAGAGAAATGAGCGTGGCGAGTGGATGGTGAAGCTGGTTCGGGACGAGCAGACGAGCGAGAAGCCTGGTGAAGGGGGCTTGCCATGTCCACGACAAGCAGAAACGAAACAGCCCGGCTATCACCTAAGGTACCTTGGTAGTAAGACACCCAACAGCAAAGGCAGGTGAGTTGACTGCCAGGTGAAGCCCTAGGATGGGTTCCAGCGCAGGCTTGTAGTGGGGGTGTGAGCTATAGCGTAGTCGGAAACAGTCGTAACAGTCGTCTGGGAGGTGGAAGCACGAGCTTCGGATGCGTCGACAAATTACCGGCAAGTCTGGCAAAGCGGAGCAGAGAGTGAGGTAAACAAACAATAGCGATAGACTCAAGTGATCTTGCAGTTGGGGGAACAAGTCGACTTATGTACTATAGCGGTGGGTAGTTGTAGGAGAAGACGAGTGGATGGTGATGGTGATGGTGATGGACGGGGCGGGTAGAGGTGGAGGTGGCTCCCGTCAGAACAAGAGCGCGTCACCGTTACCACTCGCTAACTTCTAGCAGCTACAGAGACTCAGGTTAAAAGAAGAGGAAGAAGAAGAAGATACGGACGTATCTGAAGTAGGAATGACTCGTCAATTAGCCATCATTAATAAGTTAGTAGTCAACATGAATCGAGTCTGGTTTGACGAGAAAAGCCGATACTGTACATATCACATCACTCATCATGGCTACCAACTTGCGCTATCTATCACGAGGGTCACTCTCCTCCCCCAGCGGGTATAGTCCTGCCTGGCCTGGCCTGACTTGACCTTGTCTGTTAAGCTTTCACCTAGCAAACAGCTGCATCAACTTAACAGTGGAGGCCCAGCTTCCCCGCTGCCGGGCCGGACCCTTTCTAACCTGTATTGCTCCAGGTCCCCATGCAAATGGAATCGCCCCAACATGGCCAAAGGCTGAGGCGTGATGATGGACGATAGCACGGTAGCACATGGTCCTGAATCTATTTCTTTCAGCGCGTTTCCGTGTTCCGAAAAGAAACATTCGAGTGATGACAGTAGCAATAGCTAAACCTGCCCTACCCTGGTGCAGAAACGAGTTGAGGTTTCCTCGCTTATAAGTTGGGGAGGTTATTTGCTGACTTAATCCGGTGCCTCCAATGAGCATCTCCATCTCGATATGGATATTCCAGGTTGGTTTGGGTTTCGGTTTCAAACCTGTTCGCTCAAGCCCCTCCAGGCATCATTCATCAGCCACCATTTTTTATCCTAAAAAGCAAGATCCCACGATTAACCGCAACCCATTCAAAGCACAATCAACCAAGTATCAATTGAAATCCAGGGCAATACAGTTACACTTTCATCCCCTACCATAGTCAAACAGGCATGAAAGTCACGGGACGCCTCTGGTGTCGATGACTAAGCTTTGTGAGCTCCCTGCGACCACACCACAACATCAAGACATGACCCCGATGAGAAAGACGAACCAAAACGTATCCACAGTCTGGCCATTGGGCCATCTCAACACCCGAAAACTCTTCCCCGACCGCTGGATTTGAGAATTCCCTCATGTAAGAGATCATTACTCGTCGAAACAGGCGATAAAATGAAGACATGTGACTTTGGCTCCAACATTGCGATCAATCATATTACCTGATGAGAACGCTTAGGGAATCATTCTTGGCATGAAGAGCTTTCTGCCACGTCTACTTAGAGTCATCGCGAGATGGCATCTGCGTCACAGCTTCTTTTAGACCTACGTGGCGCGCAGTCTCAAGGGGTGAGCCATTAACGACTGAAATTATCGACACTACTTTTAGATAGGCTGCGACAAGAGCACAATGTTTGCAGTAAACAGCGGATTAGCGCCCGTCTTCCAAGCTATGGGCGCGTGGATGGTAGGGTAGAATGACAGATAACACATATCCTTCAAGAACAAATATTTGATTGCTCATTTCAGAGAATTACCAGAGTATATCTAACATTACACCATCCTAACAGTAATTGTACATCAAAAATATGCTCCGCCAGCCCTGGTACGGTTTAATGCCAATCCTTTTCCACAGCGTTCCATCCTCGCTATTCCGTAACGCCCAGCGACACCAGCGTCGCTTTTTTGAAAAACATAAAAAGCTTCCGAATGAATGAACGGTCATGCTCGGTATGAGAGCACCTCAGTCTCACTGACAGGCCAAGGATCAGTTGTCTGCCAACCTAGAACGCCCGCAATATCTCGCGCTATAAAACATTCTCTGGTATCAGAGCCAAACAAAAAGGGAAAATATGTAGCATCGTAGAGTGAATATTTATGAAGCAGCGGCGATAGCAAGAGGGGCCGGCGACGAGGCGTGGTTACTGGGCGCACTTTGTATCTCCACGTCGTTGGCAGTATTGCTATTGCTAGCACTGTTGCTCTCGTGGCCGTTCTCTTTGTTCTCCTTACTGCTGCCCTCAGCTGATGCAGCAGTAGAATCCTCGGCGCTGGATTCGGGGGCCTTCTTTTGAGGTGCCACCCAGCGAGGAATCTCCCATGCCACACCGGTGAAGCTCTTGAGTTGGAATCCACCCTTGGCCCATCGGCGACAGGGTTTGCCTGAGCGATCGAGAGCGCGAAGTCCGGCGTTGATAGCCCCTTGATTCGCTTTGGGCCCAAGTTTGTGACCTCCGGCGGGCTTGGAACCTGAGTGATCGATCGTTCCGTCCTCCCTGGGAAGTGTGGTCAGTTCAATGTTCAGATATGTGCTGGGGTTGCAAAAACTTACAGACGGGGCTTCTTCTTGGGGCCAGGCTTTCCTCGAGGCTTGGGGACACCATCTATTGTACCGTTGGCGCCAGCGGCAGATCGCTTGACGCCCTTCTTCTTCGGCCCATCGGTAGGCGGTCCCATAGCCGAAGGGGCTGGTGTCCCGTCGGCGGGAGTTACCTCAGGAACAGGAGTAGCGGCGTTGGAGTCCGAGGCATTGTCGCCATTCGTGTTGCTGGCTGGTGGTTGCGAGCCAGAAACGGACACGGCATCGGTAGGAGAGTCGGCGTTGGCTTTTATGTCCTTGGAGGGAGATTCTTCCTTGATAGAGTCGGGCGCGAGCAGAGCACGCAACTTGTCGGGCGACACCTTGCGAGTAACAATCAAGCTGACCTTGGTGCTGGACTTGCGTCGCGCGTCGGCGGACTTGACTGGAGGAGCCATGGTGCTGAGAGAGGTCGATGTTACAAAGAGCTGATGGTGATGCTATTGTCTAGGCAGGGTTGTCTGACGAAAAGGTGATGTGTGGTGCTGATTGATGATATTTTGCAAGCGGCGAAGGATAGTGGAAGAAGGTTAGGGAAAGGAGCAGGATTTGAGAATGGACTGGTGACGGGAGAGGCGGCAAATAACTAAAGACCCGGTGGTGATCCCGTGGTGGACAAGACGTGGTCAGGGGTGGTGGGCTTTTGGGGCTTGCGTGGAGCGAGTCTTAGTAGTAGTGGGAGATTTATTAGGAGGAGCTGAGTTGCGATCACAGGCAGACAGACAGGTCGGTTTGTCATTCAGCCTGGTGCCGGGCCAAGATTGATTTCAGGGTGGTGATGATGGGTTTGCGGTGGTGAAAAGTGGAAATGAAAGTAATGGAACAGAGGGCAAAAGCCTTGTCTTGTAAGGTTGGGGTCTTGGTATTGTTGTCATTTTGGATTCTGGAGCTGGGGCCGAGGGCGGCGCACAAGTAGAGGAAAAATCGGTTGGGTTGGGTTGGTTTGATTTCCCGCGTTTCTTCACAGTCACTCAGTCAGAGCAGGAGCGAGAGCAAGTGGCAGTGGCAGACGAACAAACTTGGGGATTTCAGGCCCAGGTCCAGCCCGTCTCCTCTGTTACCAGATTGAGTTTAGTGCCACTTCTGCCGCATGGCAGGGGTACCGCTTCTTTCCAGCCAATCAAAGCCCCGGCATGTCCTTAATCTCTCTCAAAGCAGCGCCTCGAATTCTATTGTTATTCCACTCCTCCTAGGCGACTGAGCGAACTCAGCGACCGAAAGCTCGTTTCAATCGAGTTCTCACGGTCACTTCATCGCCTTCAGCCCCCGAATTGTCCCTGCAATCCATCAGCGATGATCACCACGTATTTTGATCGCCAAAGAGGCACGAATTTCATTGCCTCAACGTGTCAGTAGCCATTTGATCGCTAAATATGCACAAGACTCTTCACGGCTTCATATTGCGATGCTCTGTAATGGTCACCATGACCCTGATCAATATTCACATATATTGAGTAACCCATGAAACCGACAAGACTCACCTCAGCCAATTCGGAGAGCACTGTAACTTCCATCTGACACTTTTTATCCCCCTCATTCAGTCGCATTTGCGTGATAGCCCTCCCTTAGCCCGCGATGACGGTTCAATATCACTCAGCAAGCCCCTGCAATAATCAGGGTGGCGGAACTCTACGATTCAATTCACCTCCAGAATAACTTGGCATTGCTTTTTAACTGCCACTCGGATTTCTCTAGCCTGTCTAGGGAGGAAAAGAAAACTCAGGACCTCGATCCCAAATGATAGAAAGACAAAAAGACAAAGGTAACATAGCATAAATTTAGGACACCTTTTGCTGGGTTGATTTTGACCCCCTATCTTCAGGTCTGATCTTGTCTTGCTCCCTGAGGCCTTTGAATTCAAGTCTGATTCCAAGTGGTCAAGTCCCTTGAAATTTCATCTTGTGCAAATCATCATCGAATACCTCACGATCCTTGCAGACACGAATAACAGAAAATCCCGATTAATATTTACCTTTGAAGCTTTCGGTTTCTCTATTCAAACTTTCTCCCCCAAATGCCACATCGCGTGGTTACAATTAATTATCCACCTGTGATTGTAAAAACTTACTCCGGTGCAACCGAGATCCATTCGTAGTTTGGTGGTACCGAGCGAAGTATCCCGGCCGAGAAATTAACTTACCTGACCAAGACCCAGGCGTCGTCACGACTCCGCCAAACAAATCTTGTTTCCAATTCTGGCTTCCGTCATCCGTGATGCACCAGAGAGATTCCGCTGCGCATTGCCTCGATTCCCCGCAGCGATCAACATGAGGGACGGGCTGCACTCGGCAACAATATCAAGAATACCTGCTTCAGCGCATAACCACGCTATATTTGACTATCCATATGATTCATTCGGGGTATCTACAAAGAAAACTTAGCGTGACACTGCCTAAATTGCCCACTCACCACAGGAATGAAAGGCTTCCTTGGTCCGCGGTGAAACAACAAGTGTTGATCCATTCATTGTATGACCACCCGAGACGACTGAGACACCATGGCAAGCGTTGCTATCACGATAGTTGGAATGTGTTGCTCCCCTACAACCTAAAGCCCGTGACAAAAGGTATATCATGGCAACCTGTCAGCCAGCAATGGACTGCAGAGCATCGCACATTGTTTGTTCAATTCTTTTCCATCACCAAGTCGACACAATGATTCGATTATACATTCTTCTCTGGCTTCTACCATGTCTCTTCCTTACCACCCCATTCACCCATGCGGCCCTTCTCCCTCGTCTCAAAGCTTCGTTCAGACTGCCAGGCGTAGTCTTCAGCGAACCAGTGGCTCGATCTTTCAAGGTGGTGCCTTTCAAGGAGCTTCCTGGGGAATCACACCATGGTCATGGACTTCGCCAAACTCTCGGCCTTGTGAAGAGATTGGTTGAAGACCAGGGCGATATGGTTGAGGTTACCGAAGAAGCTCTTCAGGAACTTCTGGATCAGATAAACAAACTCCATGAGCAGGTGAACAGCATGATGCCATCTGGTGCCACGGACAAACAGCCTACTCAAGGGACAGGCACTTCGTCAGGAGGCCAGTCTGGCCAATCCGACCAATTACCTGCAGGTTCTTCTGATGAGTTTACAGGTAGCGAACAGTCTGATGAGCCTGTTCCCTCTGGCAAAGCCAGCGTTTCTATACCAGGCGTTGCTTCGGATCCATCAGAAGCTCCTGTGGTTTCGGACCCTTCTCTACGCTCCCCGTTGCTGTCGCAGGCAGACGCCGCCACGATTGTCGAGTCTCAGGCTCCTGGCGCTCCAGCTCAACTACATGCATCGCAGATAGATACTAGCAGGCAGGCAAAGACTGATCTGGTGCAGCCCGCGGCAAATCCTACCCAGGTGATAAACGGCGAATCTACTAACAGCGAGCCTGAAGCTGAAAGGCTGTCTGGCAACAGCGCTGCCGTGACACTGCCTGAGGGTGCAGGTGCTTCTGGAAAGGGGGACGTCGTGGAATCAGGTGGCCGTCCCAAGAATGCTGTTGCTCAACCGACTGGTGAAGTTCAGGCTTCGACGGGAGCACAACTCAGCACAGCACAAGATGTCAAACCAACAGAGGAAGGAAAGGCCAAAGATCCTCGTATCTCCTCTGCCAAGCAGGCTCTTGAGGCTAGCAGTACTGCGCCTGGGGGGGCATTTGTTGAGTATCCCGATGATGTTGTCCAGACGGTCACGACCAGTGTCAGCTTTGGTGGGCAGACTAGTACCTCAGCAACGAAGGAGACCCAGAGGCCATCTGGTGCCAAAGATGACGAGTGTGTTGACGAAGTAAGTAATCTACCCCTCATAAGTCGAAACCCTAACTGCACACCAGGTAGTAGGATCGAATCCGCGAGCGAGCCAGCACAAGATACCACGATAACTGTCGTCCTCGTACCTACTCCAGAAGCAAACCTTTCCAAGGCTTCTGCAACGGAATCCGGGACACAGATAACAGAAGACTCCCCTGCAACTGCCAAGGCTGAGGGAGCTGCTCCAGCTTTAGAGACAGAAGCCACCTCCACCCCGGACATCAACGCTGGAGACTCTCAGCAGCTTGCAGCACCAACCCTACTCTCAAATCCATCTGCTGTTCCTAGACCTGAGCCGACAGCGTTGAGCCTTAGAACTCTTGTTTTCACATCAGTCCTTACAAGGTCTTCAACCATCCTAGCAACTACTGTACGCACGGAGTTTGTTAATGCAAATCAACCCACTGCATCATTGAAAGCCCCCGGCCATGTTTTCAAAGAAGACGAAGATACAGACACGAATGCAGCGTTCAATAAGGGTGGAAAGCTTGCTTTGGAGGAGAGTGTCAATAAGGAAAGCACACCAGGTACAAACATCCATAACCAAGACGGATTGGAGAACTCCACTAATCATTTGATAGAAACTCTTAGAGGAACTCCTCTCGCGTTGGAGACAAAAGCCATTCTGACTACAACAACGACCACCATCAGTTTGAGCCATGTTGATGTCATGACAACCCCTGAGCCCAGCCAAGAGGCTCGGTCTATTTATTCACCTTCATCCCATGATGCTGGAGGCATCAACGAGACGTTCCATGCAACACCAAACAGTGGATTCAGAACAATCCCAAGGTCATCAGCTAGTCTGGCGGAGAGAGCATAGATGCAGATATGCATGATTTGCTCTGGAGTTAAATGCCTTAATGATGTTTGGGTTTGGATGTTTTAGAATGATCACTATGAATTTATGTTGGATTCCCCTTTTGGTACGCTTATCATATAAATGAGCATTAATTCCTATTTCACCCACAGTACTGTGCCGTTGAAAAAGCAATAGCATGTAACTATCCACAGTCCTGCGAATGCTACACTCTATCAAACTTTGAAACCGGGCAAAGTTGTATCCCAAGTCAAAGGCAAGCCGTAGTTGTGTGTAGACATGCTCGTCACGTAAGAATGCGGATCTAATGCTACGAAGAGTCATTAGGAGGAAATAGTGAGGGTATTGTTTGAAGAGGCGACTTAAATGATCTCGGACAAGACTAAAAACCAGTATGGACGGCATCGCGGGAGTTGAAACAGCCGACAAGAGAGCATGCCGAGCTCGACGGCCTTGAACCAGTAGCTAGAAATGGCTTTACGCTGTTACGACAGTGATCAACACCAAATATACAAGGTTCATAAACAGAATATCTAAACAGTCTGCAAGATCAAGCTCATAGTATCAGCTAATTTTGTTGATGCCATGGGGCATTACAACATCACAATATCTAAGTGCTCACTGCGGAGACGTTTGTGAGCATCCATCGAGATATTCAAGGAGTGACCAGAAGCGGCCTCCGGTGAAGTTCGTCACAGCAAGTCTTTTCAGATCAATTACCTCACTGGCACTGCCAATGCAAGTCTTAGATGTAAGTTTTCTAACAGGGTTCCCAGAGTTGATTGTGTCTAGCTGGCCGTTGTTGGAATCCGAATATATTACACCATGCTGTAGGGTCTCCATACGAGTCAGTACCGAAGAATGCATGCACAAGCTTAAGCTACTGGCATAATCTTGAGGGGGCTCTAACCTAAGTCGTTGATAATACTATCACGTATCAAGATTATCGCAAGGGATGCGATCGGGACTTTGAAGAGTAAAGGTGACGAGACATTTTAGCATTTCTCGATGTTCCATCGAGATTCTTTTGTTCTTCCTGAAAGCGTTTCTATTAACTGTATTAAGGGTCATTATTTGTACTATGGCTTCTTACTGATACTATGCATATTCCCAACTCCTCGCTGTCGTCCTACAACTCAGCGAGTAATGCTCGGTATCCGTAATTCTCACTCAGTAAGTATGGAAGCCTTGGCTAGGTAATTTATTCATGATCTAAAAACCGAAGGTTGATGTGGGTTCGATCAATATTGTAGAGGAATTTGATATCTTGTGGAATCATTCTAGTCGTCAAGAAGGAAACCACTATAATATATCAAGGTTCCTCTCCTGACAGTATTGAATATCCACCGATTTTAGGAAGCAGAAATGACCTCACAACATCAGAGTATTTGCCGTGAGCCCACTGAAACAAAGAGTGTGCTCCTGTATTCATCTAGCAGGCGGTGAAGAGTCGTCTTATGACTAGGACATCGATATAGTGTGTATGCAATGCGAGCTCGATATAGAACCCGGAGATGTAATCCAGATACTCAACGAATAGTTGCATAGTGAAGGTATAGGCCATACTTGATAAGCTGCTCGTCGATGTGGGAAGAATATCAGCTCCTGTACCGTTGCGACACAATGTAGATATGTACTTCATCTATCTTAAGCATATCGATTTACTCATGGAATATATAAGCAAGGCATTGTTGGCCGTCCTTATTTGTACCAGACCAATGTATAATAGCGTTATTGTCGTTATATGGCGGGTTTTGTCCACAATGGGTGTTTGATTCTTTGTCAGATGCGCAGCAGAAACTCGCTCGTACATCTGTATTAGTCTGTCCTGTTTACAAAAGATCTTCCTGGTGAGATTTGGAATGCACCTAAGATGCAGGGATTGTATAGACCAAAAATCATATGCATACATAGATGCTTCTTATTCATCGTACCTACTCAACTACAGACACAGCTGATACCGCTTACAACGTACCTTAATCCTCGCAATTATCCGCCATCATGTGATTCCCATGTTTCAAGTCCCCATTCTCGACAGGTCTGGATACTGAGTAATATGTATAATACATCAAATTTAATTCTCCGGTGAACATGTCAGCCTGAAGCGACCATTGCGGGTTTTATACCACGTTGGGCAATGTCATGTAAGCACTTGTGGCTTCAGCCCCATTGTAACGGTTCTCTGCCACGTTGTGGTCGACCATTTCCTTAACAGCTCCAGAAATGAATGAGAAATTGGAAATGAACCTGAAGTACATTGAACAGCAGACCAATGATAGCCATGCATCCGATATGGTAGGGCAGATCGCAAACGCGGAGGCCCTGTCACTCTCCGTCGCCCGTCGCCCGTCGCCCAGGCGAGTCTTACATGCATAGACCTCTCTTGAGTCTTGGCTCCCATCACATTCTTTTTCTTTGTTCAACTGCGCTCATCGAATTCCGACTTCTGGTTAACCCAGCTGTGAGATAGAATACGCTTCATAGAAGATGCGACGATGAACACTACGCTTTGTTGAATCTCCCGTCAGTCTTCCTTCTGCTGCTCTCATCATGAAGCTTCTCAGTTGTCTCGTCTTTGTCCCTCTTACCGTTGCGCACAACTCACGGCAGTATGAGGCACTCCAAGCGGCTCCTGGCGACTTGATGCCACGCTTCTTTATCGATCGCTCATTTCCTTTGGCAAAACGCGCAGGAGACTGTGGTTCGGATCATCACAACTGTAGGTTCATCCGGATGCTATAATGCTCTCGGACACCAAACTCATTTATGCCACAGGTCTAGAGATTGGATTTCCAGATGATTGTTGCGACAACGACTCTTATTGCTACGTCAACCGAAAAGGCGACCCGAAATGCTGCCCTTTAGGCTCCAACTGCTCCAGCGATTCGCCGTGTAGTTCGAATGCTTATTTCTGTACCCGCACCGTCACAAGAAGTGGAACTGCCACTGCGCAAGAGGGCTGCTGTGATCGCAAGTGCCCCAGGACGAGTCTTTACCTTTGCCCAAGTAGCCTTGGTGGAAACTGCTGCGGCTACAACTCTGAGTGTCGGGAGGGTGGCGATTGCGCCTCTACGAGACCGGCTTCGAGAACCGACCTCCTGTCGCCCATTCCTTCAGGATGTACCACCTCGCAGCATAAATGCTCCGATGGTGCAGGCTGCTGTGACAATGATCAAGAGTGCACCCAGGTCAGTGGTGAGGGATATTGCGCTCAAGCTACACCAACAGAAAGCGGTGTCACAATTGTCGATGACGAAGACGACGGCGGCGGCGGCGGCCTGTCAGACGGTGCAAAGGCTGGGATTGGCATCGGTGTCGTCGTGGGAGCGAGTATCATTGTTGGCGGGCTGACTTGGATGTGTCTGCGCAAGCGACGCCAGCGCACTGCATCAAGGCCATCAGCATCTGGCGAAGGAGAGGGCAGTGCGCCCCCTAGAGATGCCATGACAGATATATCCGGGAGCCATGCCCGGTCAGGCTTGACCCAGGATTACTTTGGACCAGACCCAGCAGCAGGACCATATACAGAACAAGCAAGCTCACGGGTCACCTCACCTGGAAGAACTGCTGCTGTGCCCATGCATGCACAATCCCCTGGAGATATCGCCGCACCCGTGGAGATCGACTCAGCGGATAGGGACGGCAGCGATCTTTTGTCACCCATGTCCAGCCCGAGTATATACCAGACACCCCTTTCTGAAACAATAGACGGCCGGTTCGAACTATACGGTAACGACTCAGCCATAACACCAGACCGTCCTTTGTCAATCGTTCCCACCCCTCCACAGAGTGTAGCGGGGGATGTTGTACTAAAGCAAAAGCAATAATTCAAAGGAGAAATACGTTCCGTTCTATTCGTTTCTGTTACTTATAAACGCCCAGTCAGACCATTCGTGCAAAGGGATGATCCAAATATTCAGCAGTCCCAGCGCGACAAACAAGCGATTATGTGCACCGAAGTTATCCCTCAGAACTCCGCGCCAAAAGAAAAAGTAAAGTATAGAGGTACCACCTAATAGTCCTTACAACGCCGTCAAATGAGATGTACTGGAAATATGAAAACAGTCTAAACCACAATTTCAGTCTTTGGGCCAGCGTTTAGCAGACGACGCCGCCGAAAGGTGCGCAGTTTTGAAGATCTTTGACAAGATCCTCTACGCTGCTCAGATGCTGGCTAAGCAGCTCCTGCTTCTCCTCCGTGGTGAGATAGATGTCACCTTCAGGATCAGAACTTGAACGCTTGCGACGTGAGTCAGCATTGAAGGCACCAGCGAGTTTACTAGGACTTCGTTGAAGCATAGCGGGGACACTATCGCGCTGATCGGCTCGGGGGATCGAAGGAATCTCAGGCATGAGGTAGAAGTAGAGGAACTCAACGAGCTTCAGCTTGACCTCACGGGCGGTGGATCGCGACTTGAAAAGAGAGGTGACAGTGAGAAGACCGTCAAGGCTCTCAAAGGTACGGGTGTTGATTGGGGTCTCGATAAGAGCAGTGACGAGTGTGAGGAGAGTCGCAGATTGGATCGCGGGGCAGTTGAAGGGCTCGAGAAGGTCAAGGAGGAGCTACATGATGTTAGTTTTGTGGTATTTAGCGGCTTAGTCGTTGTGTACATACGTTCATATTCTGTTCTCGGGAAAAGAGAGACTTGCTGGGAGGATGTAGCAACAAGACTCCTTGTATGAGGTCAAGGGCACTCAGAATCAATAGATCGTTTCCACCATCACCACCCTTAGCCATGAGTCGATCGAGAGTGCTGATAAGGCGCATCGCAACATTCCATTCGAATCCCTCTTGCAGCTTGAAAAACTCTCGAAATGCCGGGTCGCGGGAGAGCTGGGAAAGATCCTTTTGAGAAGGTGTTGATCCTTCACTCCCATCATCGTCGGCATCCCGGTTTCGATGTGCACGGTCGTTTCGAGAGTTTGCTTTAGAGAGACAGATCTGAGCTAGAAGGCCTTCGACCTGGCGAAGGCCCTTACGGACTTTTGGTCCGTCATACGAGGAAAGGTTGTCGAAGGCGAGAGACAGAAGAGACTCCATCGTGTATCTGTGCGCGGGGGAAACAGTAATGAACGTTACGTCGGAGACTGTAAAGATGGAAAGGCTGAAGAATATCGACTTAATGCGATTGCGGCTGGTACTTTGTAAAAGAGTGTTTAAGAAAACATTTAATGAAGGGGACAGGAAGAATAGAAGAAATGGAAACTGAGTATCGCAGTCACACCGCCGAGAGTCACCGAGCCCGAGCAATAGTGTAAAGAAGTAGAAAGATGGATGATCGTCGTCAGGTTGCTGTCACCAAACAATCCATGGAGTGGAGCTATCGGCACAGCAACGACCTAGGGAATTCCAAGATTTAAGGGTCGCCAGCTGACAAGCGGGCTGGCATGGTCCGGGGTTACAGGGGCCTACAGGGGATATGCAGCTTGGATCACGCTAGAGTGGGCTGTCAACTGTCATCTGCGCCGTTGGTGAAGGGAATGTCTCAGTAGGTCCAAACAGAATCTTGTTTGTGAGGGATTGAGATGGAAGCTTGGAATAGGATCGGGGCTATAGGTGCGAATATAACAATGGTTGATCCAAGACATGGAATGCCAGAACGCTTGGTAGGTACCTAGGCAGAGACCTGTGGACTTGTTTTACGCAGCAACGGTACTCTACTAGAGGTGAGTAGGTAGGTCTTCGGCAGTTAAGCCGTGAGGACACAACCATAAGGCCCCACCCAAAGCATTTAGTAGTGGAGGTTAGTAGGTTCATGGTTACCTTAGTATTTATCATTGATCAGATTCCATGGCTCACCGATATTGCACGTTCGATAATTCTCACTTCATCATGTCACCTGCTTCGCTTCTCGTCTAGAAGGTAATTATAGGTATTGGTTAGGTTACCAAGGGCCTTCGAAACTGTCTCGACCCAATATCTACTCTCGGCCGATAAACTTAATATACTCTCCCAGCTGGTTCCTGGTTAAATTTTGTTCTCAGTACTATTACTGTAGGAACGTTGGCTTCTTGCGAATTCTTGTTTGAACACGTGAAGAATTTCAATACTGCACTTAGCAGCTACATTCTCCATCTCCAAGTTGCAGTCATCAAAATCACCACTTCAATGATTAAAGGATACTTGTCTCTGATCGAATAGCCTCGCATCATATCCGAGAACTAATGAATGGATGGATGGCAGGAATTATACTAGGAGCGTCAACACAATTCGGCATAAAATCGCCATCGCCCTACTTAAACTCCTCAGACTGACGCAAGATTACCTGCACAGCTTCATCCACACCAGACGCTATCACAGTCGGCTGAAGCCCCAGTGAACACCCCAGTGTATCAGTCCAGCCTTTTCCTTCACGGTCGATCCATGCACTCTTGAATCCAAAGGCTACAGCACCAGTGACATCGAATGGGTTTGAGCTTACCAGCCAAACCCTATCAAGCTGAGACTCCATCCCCGCTGTCTCAGCCATAAACTCATACGTACGAGGATGCGGCTTGAACACCCTGAGAGGGTCGATGCTGACGACTTTCTCGTGGGGAAATATGTTGCTCACTCTTGACAAAGTTGGGCATGTATCGAGTGACGATGTCATCATGGCCTTGGTTCCGTTTGAGAAGATGTAGGGATCGATAGATGCATGTTCTGCCAGTTTCAAAAGCGCTCTATCCACATCTGGGAATGTGTCGAGGCCGTTATATGCATCCATGATACGCTCTTCCTGCTTGGGAGTGAGCTCGACACCAATCTCTTTCGTAGCTTGCCGAAATGACCATCTCGTCAAGTCACTAAATGTGCGATAAGTGCCTCCATATATCATCAGTGATGGCTTTGATTTTTGACCTGTCTCAACCTACCCATGCTGGTCACGCGCCATGTTGATTCAAGCTGATATCGCCTTGCTAGAGCGGCAATTGACTGAGCTTTATCTTGCCCGTATAATTCTGCCAACTCTCCTGCTATCGAACCGGTGGAGAGAATAGTACCGTAGAGGTCGAATGCAATTACTGTCCGTCCCATAGTGACGACTTGAAGTTAGAAAGATGGAGTGTTTACAATGCAGATGGTCGAAGATCGACACAAAGAAGTTCCGAGCTTAAGAGGGGATGGATGCTCACATAATCACCATTGACTACCTTACATACTTAGGTAGCTTCATGCATTTCATGCACAGTTTTGTGAAAGGACGGCAAATGCATGTTCCGATACTTGGTATACTAAAAAGGATGATACAAACAGCCGAAGGAGTTTTCTTTCTTACACTGTGATCTCATTATTCAAATACCTAAGATTGATTTAGATTCGGAGTATTGTTCTGTGCCTGCCTCTAAATTGTCCTAAAAGTTATCTATCGACGTCGATCAAAAGGTTACTTTTTTTTTTAGATGGAATTGTCAGTCGTGTGTATTGACCAGTAGAATTCTTATGCCCTACTAGGCCCTTGAGCTTGAAACCATATTATACGTAATGATATCTTTATATCTTTCTCGGCGAAGTAACTTGAGCCGTATAGCATGGATAACATAAAGTTACCGATTAAAGCACCTCCTCCTAGGGAATTTTCTTTTTTAGGTGCTCGGGGAAATGTTAAGTTGTAAGTGTAGATTAGTAGTGATTATACGAAGTGCAAGTCTTGTCCAGGCAACGTCCAATGATGTTAGGAAACTCGGATGTAAATATTCTTCAGGCGCCTCAAAACTCTGGAAAAAAGCGTTGAGGTGACATTATCGATGACCAATGGCATGTCTAAGATGACAGTTCAGAAGCATATCGAGTATTGTGCTAAACTGACCTCTAGTATCATGCGGCGGCCACTGTGGTATCCGAGCTACTCACCCTATCTGAATGAGACAAAACACTGTTCCTCCGACCAGTGGCATTGTTGTCGGCCTGTTCCTCATCCTTCTCCCTAGCTTCGCTCTTCTCTTCTGTCGGCACAAACTTACTTCTGATTCTAATCTGCTTCCCGTACCGGTAGAACAGAAATGGGATAACGGCTAGGACTGTAGCAACTCCTCCGATTAGACTTCCACCACCACCAACTCCCAATGTATCGAACATTTGGGTTGTGAACAAGGGGGCAGCAGCGCCGCATGCTGATCGAGCAATGGTATTTGCTGCAATAGCAGATGCCGCGTACATGAGATAGACATCAACGAGATACGTCAGGAAAGCCACAAAGATCAACATCAGAGATGTAGCTAGGAAAGTTCCCGCCAGCGTCGGTACGATCCAATGGATAGAGCTACAGGGACCTATGTCAGTATACATACATATCTAAGAGGAAGAATTCAAGCCCGAGAGCGTGTGGTGACTTGAGATATGGGGAGGACTGTGGTATCTCAGTTACTTACTTATATTCAGCCGTCCATGCAAACCAGAACATGGTCACGGCAAATCCAACACCTCCAATCATTGCCAATGGCAGTCTGTCTTCGGGCTCCATCTGTTTGTCCCCATTCTCAATCTTTTTCTTTCTAATTCGCGTATCGATCAAAACTATGCCACCACCGATGAACGCACCTACGAGTACGTTAGTGTAATTACGGTGAAGTCGTATCAATGAAAAGTACTCACCAATAACAGTCCCAATCAAGGGCAGCTCTCCGACACCAGGGTTCCAGCCACGTCGTTGCTGAAACACTATTGGATAGATGCTAAAAAGCATGTATAACAACGTGTAGACTACCGACATGTATACTGCGCAGAGAAAGGATATGGTGTCAAAGAGGATAATCCACGGTCTGGTCAAGGCGATACGGTACACAGTTTTCAGTGTACGATCGCCCTCTTCAGAACGAGCTTTGACATTCTCATAACCAGGAACTTTTGCCTTTCGTATTCTTCGAGCCTTCTTAAGGAGAATTGTAGGAGCATGTGTCTCGGGAATAGTCAACATGACGAGAGCTGTTGCACCACCAAGCCAGAGAAGGACATAGAAACTCCAACGCCAGTCCTTCTTCAGCTCGAGGAACCCGGCAATAACAGGCCCTAATGCTGGCCCAACCCAAACCATGGCAGAAAATCCCGCCATGGCATTGCCGCGCTCGATCGGGGTCCACAGGTCTGCGAGTACGCCAGGTGCATTGCTGAGAGGTGCAGAGACAAACGTTCCAGTGAGGAAACGGCCGACAAGGAGGGCGCCAAAGTTAGGTGCCCAGGCACACAGAAAGTTAAAGATTAGATATAGCGTAAAGGTGATGTAGAAGATCCATCTTCTTCCGTAGAGCTCACTAAGTGGTGCGAAGATGAGCGGTCCAGCACAGTAACCCAGTAGAAACAGGGTAATGGTCAAGCCTGCTACCAACTCGGATACATGGAAGTGTTCTGAGATAGACGGGAAGCATCCACTAGGCGAGCTCGATGCAAAAGTAGCATTCAGTACGAGCAACACAGCTGAGAACGTGACGGACCAGCGCCGAACAGTAGACCAATTCTGTGGATTTTGAATGTCGCCTGGTGCAAAGTCGACGTAGCCATCCTCGTTTAAGTACGGTGGGTTTTCTTCTTCCAGTTGCTTAGTTCGATAGGGCTTGTTATTCGCCGATGAGAATATTCGATGTATAGGGGCCATGGCTGTTGGCAATGATACATGGCATGGGGATATTTGGCCATGGTGAGAGAACCAAGACTCATATTTATATATTGAACACACAGCGTCACTATGTCATGTCTGATATCGACTAGTGAGGTCTCTTGAAGTCAATGACACTGCTATGGTTCTAGTGTCGATTCCACAGACTCGGAAATAAAATAGAAATCAGATCTAAGTCCGTTCTCTGATCTTCATGCCGCATCACCACTTTCGCTCCACCACTGTCGTCATACCTTGGGAGGTCTTATTACACTATAGGCTGCGACACCTGAACAACGGCAATTAATTCCCGCTCATCAACGTTGAGAACTACTAACGTTGATCGAGAGGATGGCTCGGCTCTCGCGTTTTCGGATCCCCGTTGCCGTATGACAAATGTTTCGGCCGATTGTGAACGGACATTGTTATCACCGTGGTCAACGTCAGGCACTGAGACTCGGGGTGGTGAAGTGACTGGACAATATTGTGGTACGATGATGTTTTACTTCTATTAACGTTACCGGCTGTCCTCGTAGACTCTTAGTGCTTTCATTACTGCCAAGACATCATACAATACATGGTATTGATTGAAGTATTAACAAATGCTTTGTGACTTGCATAAGGTGACTGTTGCCGAGATATGGGACTTAGGTTTGTTGGAGTATTTAGACGCTTGGTCAGATATACGATTAGAATGGATATTCACAGAGCGAGACACTTCACCGGATAGACTGACTAGAAGAGTACTGCCTTAAGGATGAACATGGTCCAACTTATCGAATTTGCGCATCGAAAGAGTAGTCCCGGGTAGGCGCATCAAAAGCTCCTCGGTCCAGATTTGAACAGCAGGGGTTCTTCAAGCAACATGATCTGACTCCATTAATCAGCTCTTTGGTACACCATTGATTTGCATGTGAAATCTAGAATTGTCTGACGAGATCTCAAGGTGCAGTCAGAAATGGCCCGTGACAAAGCGAAACCAGGGATGGACTCAACGTGTTCGTCTTCGCCTTACTCCTCAGCGAGCTGAGCATGGGCTTCGCAAGCCCTGATCTTACAATGGGCTGAGGTGGTGCGTTTTCTGTCCCAACGGATCAAATTATTTAATGATTGTGAGATGGGTTGAGGATAGATAAAGGGAGAGCTGGTGCATTAAAGAACGTTTCCTCCTTTGTTCCATTTGTTGTCTTATTACACTATTGTTTACTCTGTAATACTAGGTACCTATGTAAGTGTCTTGTACGCACGACTCTTCTCGCTGCCTCACGGCCAGCACACACACACGGCATGACTTTGACTGAATATAAGTCGACACAAGTACCACTAATCAACTGGTTGACACACTTACAGGTATCCATATATTTATCCATCTTTCAATAACACTTCCATATCACGCGGCAACGAATGTATCAAAGATAAGGTATGAATGCTTACCATCTACTATGTACGTCAATATGACTATCAAGTGCAGCTGGTTAGGTTAGTAGTTAATTATCAGGACTGATGAATGACCTGGCTTGGCTGCTTTTGGTTGTCTACCTACTATAGTAGTCTACCTACCCGGGTACCTATTGATTCTTCCCCCGCAATCACATTCACAATCCCGCGCTGATCTTCCCCTGCTAAAGACCCATTTTCCTGTCGCTAGCTCCTCTCAACAACAAAGAAAAGGAAAGCAAAGCTGCGTTCCCGTCTCAGAGCTCCCGTCCCATCCATTCTGCACTAGCTTGTGACAAGAACCCCTAAGAAGAGGCACGGCCAGGTCAGTTAGTACTTGACATGCTGTGAATGGTGCCTGTAGTTCATGCTGCGCCGAGCTGCAAAGATGAGGGTGTCCTGCGTAGGACGAACAAGTACCTAGCCCACATGCTCACCCTCACCCTCACCCCTCATTCTATCACAAGACAGAGGGAGCTCTGGGCAGCTCCGTCCTCCTCATCGTCCTACCTTAAACTGGATAGCTGCAGCCTGCAGGATTCGCTTTTAGGCTCCTCCTATTCAGCGCATGAGCAATTGGGTTCAGTAGATTATCCACATTGCAAGCATGCGCACAGGCTCAGTGTCAACTCTATGACCCTTCTATCGTCGCAGCAGGCAGGCTTAGACATGTATCGTCTGGACATTCAATGACGTCGACCACTTATAGATTCACCCGAGCATCCCGACAGTACCATTCGCTATCAGTACGCCACGAGGCAAGACAGGGTCAAACACCACGTATACGGCATCTGTTTATTATTTCGCTTCCGTCCCGTGTTGATTTCTGCCTCTCTTTCTACAGTTAGCATCTCAAATATCTTCAGCAGCGTCATCGGTTATCCATCAAAAAAGGACCCCTCCCCCTCCTCCTCTTCTCTTTTACCCTGAGACGAATCGCATTCTATTACCCCCAAAAACTTAACACGCATGATCCCCACGGCCGACCCCATCCTCTCCTTCAACCCTGAGGCATTGCCCCCGTCGGCCTTACACATGCTGTCGCTCTCGCCAAAGGCAATGGAGAAGATGTCTGGCATCTCCAAACCACTTGTGTCGCCCAACGCAATTCCACCTCGCACTTCAAGCACCGGCATCCCGACCTCGCTCAACGCGACACCCACAAAACCCGTTCTGCGCCCTGTTCCAGAAGGCGACTGGTTGAGCCAGAAGCAGCTCTCCCCAAGGGCACAGATGTCAAACGCCGGTTACGGCGTCATGCAAGCTCCCAATCCGCCTCCCGATCCCGAGCGCTACGCCCACGAGGATCTCGAGTTCACGGCTAAGCGCTCTTGGACTGACGAGAAGGAAAATGTCGTCCGCGGACCTTACGACTATGTCATTAGCCATCCTGGCAAGGACTTCCGCGCCCAGCTGATCGGCGCCTTCAACGTCTGGCTCGATGTGCCCACGTCGAGCCTCGAAGTCATCACCCGAGTCGTTGGCATGCTTCACGAGTCGTCGCTCCTCATCGACGACGTACAGGACTCGTCCGAGCTGCGCCGTGGCTTCCCTGTCGCACACAACATCTTTGGTGTCGCTCAAACCATCAACTCGGCAAACTACATATACTTTGTCGCCCTACAAGAGCTGCACAAGCTCAACAATCCAGAGCTAATCACCATCTTTTCCGATGAGCTTGTTAACCTCCACCGAGGCCAGGGCATGGACCTGTTTTGGCGTGACACTCTTACCTGTCCTACGGAAGAAGACTACCTCGAAATGGTTGGTAACAAGACGGGCGGCCTGTTCCGTCTCGGCATCAAGCTTATGGCGGCGGAAGCCAACGGCCCTAGTCCTACAGACTGTGTTCCGCTCGTCAACCTAATTGGCCTCATCTTTCAGATTCGAGATGACTACATGAACTTGTCCTCGAAGGAGTACAGCCATAACAAGGGAATGTGCGAGGATTTGACCGAGGGCAAGTTTTCGTTCCCCGTCATCCACAGCATTCGCACCAACCCCACAAATCTCCAGCTCATCAACATCCTCAAGCAGAAGACCTCGGACACCCAGATCAAGCGGTACGCTGTTGCCTACATGGAGTCCACAGGCAGTTTCGAGTATACCCGTAAAGTTCTCAGCGTCCTCATTGAGCGAGCTCGCAAGATGGCCGAGGAGCTTGACCAGGGCCGTGGCAGCACGAAGGGCATTCAGAAGATTCTCGACAAGATGGCCATCCAATGATATTCATTCAACGTCTTAGTTAATTTCTTTTATCTCGTTACGATTCACGGATTTGACGTGTTATGAGCGAAGCGCATATAGAATGTTGGGACACAAATCAGAGACATCTGACGACCTCCGATTTTGTGGCCACAGGAGAGGCCTGTTCAGAATGATACCACTTGGACTCTGAAAGCGTGACTTCAGCATGAGGATTGGATTTTTGGTATTCACTTTATGGTAGCCTATACTGTCCAATTGATTGAGTATAACTCAGATGGTTTTTCTTAATCTCATGTCAATTCTTACATAACAATGGCCATATTTGGACACTTGTGTAGGCCATCTCATGCGCCGGACTAACACCCTGCATAATACGAGAAATCAAGGTAAGAGAGCGATATCACGGAGATATATCAGATCAACTTGGCTGTACTGGAGCCGCCCTACGCTTCACCAATCTGACCCATCGCCGTCGTCTCCAGTCACCTCTCCGGCCACTGCCGTCTTCATTCTCCTCCCAGCTTGGTTTCGGGGTTGCCTTTTGCTTCCCCTTCTCGTTGATGGGAACGTCCACAACACCCGTTCGCTCGTCTCGCTCGTCCCATATGTCATAAACCCAACGCTCGCCTTCTGTCTCAACTTCAACGCCTGTAATAATACGTTCTTCTACCCATTCGCGACTCCAAAGGTCTAGAGCCCATTTCTTCTCACTCCATTCCCACGCTTCGGGTGGCATGACATCTTCAAAGAAGCGTGTTCCACGTGGTCGTTCACCTGCAATTCGAGGTTGTGACAAAGGATCGTAAGGTGAAGGACTGAAAACCCAAGGCTCCCACTCGCCACCACCGGAGGTTTTGCGCTGTAGCTCGAAAATTTCCACTTCACGCGTTTCAGGACTGGAGTCGAGGATAACGTCTGAACTGATCCAGTTATCTAACCACGAACGAGCTTTAGCCTCTTGTGGTTGGAGACGCTCGCGATGAGCGGCAGCAATGAGACGGGCGACGTGCGGATGACCCATACCCACGATAACCCAGCCCCCGAGGAGAAATATGAAGCGCCAGGGTAGAATCTGGGCCGCAATGGTCATGAAAATGCCTCCGGCTGTAAGAAATAAAAATAGAGCAGAACTGAGAGCCTCATCACTAAAATTGGTCACTGGTACGAGCAAGGCGACGACCTGGTCATGTCCCCGACTAAAGTCATCCATACAGTTCTGTAGGTCGCGCATATTCCGAAAGAAGTCCTTGCTGAGTTCCTTGACTGGTTTCACCGTCGCTGCAGGTGCCAAAGGTGGTCCTAGGGGAGAATATCCAACATTCTGCTCACTCGACAAGGTTCCCTTGGGTGGTGCTGGATGCCGAGCTAAGAACGCGGGGATGAAGACACCAAACAAAAGGATGGCAACAGGCAGCACAAATAGGAGATAAGGATCCAGGCAGACAAAACTATAGACGGCGAGGAGTGATAGAGTATGCGACGCGCGCTTCCAGGATAGAATACGTTCAGCACGGGCCTGGAATTTAAAGACAACGCCTATTCGAGCGTTGAATCGCCGAAAATTGTAGGACATGGTAGTGATATTGAAGTTCGGCCTCTCGGTATGAGTAGCAGATTGTTCATCACCGACGAAGTGAACCTCGGTTTGGTCATCGCTATCCGTGGGTATAACTTGCTGAAGAAGTCTACCGTGGCACCTGTCAGTAAAGCACGGTATCACAGCGGCTCGGGCAGCTCAATATACTTTTCTACTAATCGGTCCTGTAAGCTAGCTTTCTGGCGAATAGCAGCTAATCCTCCACGTAGGCCCGTTTTCTGAGAGCTTGATTCGGCCTTTGGCTCGGGCTGCTTATCATTGTCATCTTTCTGGTCATTGTTGGGGCGCTGGTTTGAGCTCTCGGAGGAGTCAAAGTTGCGCCCAGTAGCGAACATTTCTGCAGTGAAGTCGTCCATGAGGAGGGATGTTTCAAGACATGGTATGACTTTGGATGGTGGAGAATTCAAAAGGGATCTGGGGATCCAAGATACCCGCGTGGAGGTGCACGGCACGATCGCGGGTGAGCATGTGACACTGGTGACATCACTTACACCTAGGTAGGTACGTCCGAAGGAGGCTTGTGGCTAGGTACCGAGTTGATAACCTAAGGCACCTAACTTACCTACCTAACCTAGACTAATACCGTGGTAACGGCTTCTAATAATACCTAACGGAGAGAAGCTAGCCTCGAACCAGCGGTGAATGATGTTCGTTATGGGTGGGAAACAATTTACTGGATACCCTCCATGATTCTGCCGTTATTAGCTAGAGTTTACAGTAGTGCCAAGCGGGCCGTAGCGCCTTCAAACTGTGTTATGCTCTTTGAAGAAGTACAGCAAATTAGATGCAGATGGATTACCTCGTTTGATGAAGGTTGGAAGACTTGGCATCGATCCGAATAAAGGATGGAACTACGTACATCATGAGAGAGTTGATAAGTCCTGAGACATGGTTCATATATATATCCCACCCGAATTAAGATAACTATAGCGACATCCATGTCGTCCCTTAAATCTGGCTTACCCCACATAACTGAATATCGACGAAGAAAGCATATCCTTCATCATATTGGTGCTATTGGTAAAGCCGTGGAGGCATTCAGCAGTCCATTCCAGCAATGACCTTGAAACCGCGAATTCTTTCCCGACAACTTGATTGTGTCACCCACACTGATGTGTGTCCCAGTTCGTCGGTGTCTGGTATATGATGGATGGGATGAAGTGGCATATCATAACCATGGGCATAATCCACTTCAAACAGGACATTGTCCATGAGAACGACAGCTCACATATGCCAGATGCTAGATTGCCTATGCGGCAACCAGATGCTGGGTGCAGCTATGAGCGGCCAACTTTCATCCAAGACCGTGTATTGACGGCGAAAAACAACAAACACGACTCAAGATGCAGGACCATCAGATCCTTGATGCTTGGCAGGACAACAGTGCATAAGGTACCAGCTGACAACAGTCTTGACAGGTTAGTTTATTGGTCCGGCAAAATGCTTGGTAAATAATAGAGACGCATCCGTATGGCCCTACCGGTTGAAGATGCCCGAGAAAGCTCCTGCTGGGGCAAATCGATGGGGTTCCTGAATTCTGAGACACGACTCAATCCTTGTGTTCACTGGGATGTTCCTGGTCTGAGCGGGAGGCTTGAACAAGACATCTGTCTATCCATTAGCCACACCGTCTGGCCCGTCCCTCGTCACGAGTACAGCCCAGCACTCTTAGACCTAGAGACATGAGCCTGGTTGGCAACAGCCTGATTGAGAAACAACGAAGCACTTGCCCAATGTCGTAGCATCAAATCGGGTCACTAGTCGTTTCATGAACCCCAGCTATGATGATTACCTTAGGTCCAATGTCAACATCCGATTGCGGCCCAATACAAACACTGTTTGTCGGCCTGGGGAGCGCATTGCGCCAGTGCCCGTTGATGCGTCAACCGGTTCACGCGACTCGGCACTATGTGTGGATGGTATGGCTAGTAGCATTCATTCGCGAAACCGCTGTCTTCTCCACTGACCATGTAAATCTTCTACCTAAAACCACCGCCATCGCCGCTCATTATCGGGTGATGGATGTGTTATAGCGACCAGCTGGCAGAGCAGGTTAGCAGTATAATACCTAGGTACCTACCTAGGTAAGGTAGGTAGGTACTAAGGTAGGCCCTCGGGGGCAAGAAAACAGCGAACCTCGCTGTAGGGTGTCAAAATAAACTTAGTAAAAGTCATCCTAAACTTAGGCTATATTACCTAAGTCTTTTTGTCATTAAGGATTGAGGTCCTGCGTTTTCTTTCCTCCCCTAGGTAGGTAAGGTAGCTTGGAATGAGATGACGATAAAACGCGACAAATGCATCCAGGGGTGCGAGATCCTTGGCCCGGATTTGGATTGGCATTTATTAATTGATTTTCAGAGAATGCCCCCATATTCCATCACGAATGGTCGACGTTCCTCGATATGCAACGTTGAGTTCGTGAAAGGCTAATAAAGTAAGGGGACGTTCCTGAGGTATTGCAGTATGAGGTTCATGTTGGGGAAGATACATTTGATATGGGTAGAATGAGCCCAAGATACAGGTACCTTGCATCCACTTAAATGGCGGTAAAAGGCATCTCGACAACCGGTATGGGGCCTCCACCTCTGCCCGCATCTCATCCAGGGACCAAATTCAAAGCTCTAGTGGCCAATCAAACTGCTCGTCTACCGTGTCGAGATCCGCTGTCCACTGCTCATTATCGACCGCGATATTCTTCACGAGGCCCTTTCCACCATATCGGCCTCTCAGGTGCCTTTCTTCACACGCTAGAAAGTGTGATGCCCGCTGCGTAAGGGGGCACCCTAGCACGCAGGTATTCCCCATGCCTCCTTCCGGAACTGCCAGTGGCCGCCTATAGCAGTGTTCCATGAACCTAAGGGAAGGCCATCCCCATCCAGAGAAGAAAAAAACACAACCTTACCTAACCAACTTAACGACTCCATCTTTTTATTCTACTCCATCTCGCATCTTACTGTACCATCCCTTTCTCGGGGTGCCCACCGCAATCAATCACTCCAGGCTCCTTTTCGCCTGTCGCCAACCGCTCACTGACTCTTACTTCGATCCTGTCTGCTCTCTTGCACTTCAATACTCTTATCGGTTCCGGAATGAGGTAGCCGTTCGAATGCGCTCAGCTCCCTGACCGGACTGAGTCTGTGCCAGCGACCCGACCCCGTGAAATCCACCTTCGTCGCATTGCCAGCCACGCCCCTCGACCTTGGACCCCATGAGCCGCGACCACAAGGCACCTGCTGGGCCTCGACCAGCCAACTTTTCTCCAACGCGATTGTGAGCCTTTTCCATCTGACATTTTTCTATTTGTTTCGTTCGTTTGACAACTTGGTCAATGCGTGTTCTGGCGTACCGTTGTCATCGTCATATCCAAGTCTTTTATCGCTCTGCATTTCTGCACATGGCCAAGCTGACCTTGATCCCTTTGTGACAGGGGCAAAACCGCCAACGCTCAACCTCGACCACATATCCCCTCGACGAACCCTGACTTTGCCTTTGCCTCCGACGATCCAATGCTCAGCGCAACTCCTTCCAATAATCATTCCATTTTTTCTTTTAGTCGTGATGGAGATTCAGGTCAATTGAACGACTCGACTGCTTCTTTCGATTTCTTGCCCTCTGTTAGCTTCGACGATTTACAGAGTAGCATCGAATCCGCTTCAACAGACTTCAAACTGGCCCAATTCCCGTCTCCCAACGGCGAAGGGGGCATCCTCGACACGCACGGGGAAGATAACGCCAGTATGTCTTCTAGATCTCAAGTAGCTCCGTCATCGAATGGTGCTGCCACTCGAACTGCTGTCCAAACCAACACTCGACCGGCTCGATCAGGCTCGCTACTGCGTCGACCTAGTAATTCCAGCAGACCGCCTGCTAATGCCTCCGGTGCTTCTGGTCCGACTGATCATGTCCACGGGCCGGGCGCTGCACGCTCTCGCCGACAAAGTCAATACCCGCCTGTCTCCAATACCGTCGTGCCAAAACCCCCTCGAAAGTCGATCGGCCCAGGAATTGTTGGCGATGGGGACTATGGAGCCCGACCTCCCCAGAAGCGACGCCCCAGTCTCTTCTCTGAAGGGACACCTACTGGCTCGACGAGAGCTTCTATGGACGCCAATCCACCGTGGCTCGATAATACAAGAAATTTCCCGAACTCAAGGGCTGCGAAATCCAAATCAGTACAACCGCCACCACGACCAAATCAAACCAACCTTGGCCTTGGTAACACCCTTACCCCAGAGCAGAACCGACACTCTACCCTGGCCCCGCGATCACCTCGGGTCGGAGGCCGATTAAGCACTCCGTCCTCTGCCAACAAGAGAGTTTCGATGATGCCCGGTGCCCACCATTCATCACATGCGACTGGCCTAGGCGCGAGGACAATTAGTCCCACTGATACAAGGAGGATGAAGCGACTCTCAACAATGCCTCAGTCATTGAGTCTTGGTCAGGTTTCCACCCCTCCGCCTCCACCACCAGTGTCGATGAACAATCAGCCTGAGAGAGCTGAATCGAAATCGCCTTCTATGATTCCAAGACGAACTTCTGGTACCCCATCATCCTCGAGAACTACGCCAGACCTCCACCGTAAATCCTTCAACTCAAATCTATCAGTTAACTCAGGCTTCAGCCTGAACTCGGCCAGAACGTCAACTGGATCGCTACACCGTATATCTGGTTCTTCATCAACGTCACGCTTACCTGCACCAAAACATACTACAGTCCACAATCCTATTCCGGCTGACGATGACGAATATGTCCCGCCTGTTCCTGCTATACCAAAAGCCTACGAGTCGCCGAAAGACTCGCCCGCAGACACTTATTTCATGGAGAAGAAAAAGACTGCGCTTAGTAACATGGACGCCATGGGCATGAACTCAAACTCTACTGGAGTCATTTCTATGCCTGTCTTTCCTGAGCCCACGAAGCTTCAGAGAAAGCCCAGTGCGCGAAAGAGCTATGTTCCGAGTGTGGCGGCTGAGCCTGATAACAAGGCCACTCCTCCTAATAAGCGACATCTACAGCCTCTAAGACTTCCACCAATTAACCTGGGACCTTTGAGCACCCCAACTGCTAACAAGATTGCAGCGTTGCAGGACCACAGCAGTGTAGAAAGGCACGAAACTCCACCACCAGCCCGGCAATTGCCAAAGACACCCACAACCCCTATGACAGCTTCCAAAAGCTCCTTCTTTGCCAAAAGTCGCCATGGCGATACTCCTGAGCTTCCCTCTCTTAGGAGCAGTAGTTCAGTTCATCACACACATCTCACGCCTACACCCCCTGACGCTAGTTCGACTGAATCGTCGTTAGCTTTCAAGGAACTTGATCACAAGCAAAGCGTGTCGCCTTTCTTGTCATCCTCGTTACCCAAGGGGGGCGCAGACCATGGCTTCTTAAAGAGGTCTAAGACGGGAGCCGACTTCATGACTTTGGATGAAAACATGTTCCAAGATCAAATCCACCAGAAGCCTACGGGCCCTCGTGCGCCTAAAGAGGCGGAACCAACTCCCAAATCTCCTCAACCGGAATCTTCGCTGGATGATCCACAAACACCCTCCTCCATGAGCTCTATTCGGCGAAAACTCAGTCTTTCTTGGAAGCGCGGGAACTCCAAGAGCAACATTACTGCCCCTACAGATGTGGTTGAGAAAGCCAGCGCGAAGCAGCCAGAGGAACCTATGCCTCCTCCCAGGATCCCCATCTCCTCCACTTTAAATAACTTGTCAACTCTCAAGCAAGCCAGTCCTTCCCCAACCGTGAAGCAACCTCCTGGAGGATATCTTGAGTCACGGAGGCGAAAGAGCTCTGGTGGAAGCCTCAATGGGTTCATCTCCCACGACAAGACAAAAAGCGAATCTTGGACTGTGAAGAAAACAGTCCCAGACCCTTCAACAATGCCCGTTGGTCGAAATACCTCAGTCATGCAGAAGATTCTTCGCCCCAGGAATTCTTCTGGCATGTCGAAAGGCCCTGACTCATACTCTGCAGACCTCGACAAGGACGATATGGCAGCAGAAGAAGAGATGGCTAAGTTGGGCTCCAGGCGCAAAGAGACGGATGTTGCTGCTAGAACCCTCGACGCACTCAGAAAGCGAGCCACCCCCAAAGAGCGAGTTGGCGCCCACGAAGCTATTCGTATTGCCATGCTCAATATTTATGAGAGGGGCGAAATTGTGGACTATACCGATGTGTACTTTTGCGGGACACAGAACGCCCACAAGGTTGTCGGTGATCTCCAGTCTGACGCACCAAACTTTGGATATGATGACGAGCGTGGCGATTATACGATTGTGCCTGGAGACCACCTTGCATATCGGTATGAGATCATTGATGTTCTAGGAAAGGGAAGCTTTGGACAAGTCGTTCGGTGCATTGATCACAAGACTGGCGGTCTGGTAGCTATCAAGATCATAAGGAACAAGAAAAGATTCCATCAACAAGCTCTTGTGGAGGTCAACATCCTGCAAAAGCTTCGTGAATGGGTAAGCTAGAGTCATTAATCACCCTTCAATATCTATGCTAATTTGGTACAGGATCCGAAGAATAGGCACAGCATGGTCAACTTTACACAAAGTTTTTATTTCCGTGGCCATCTCTGCATCTCCACAGAATTGCTTGACATGAATCTCTACGAGCTCATCAAAGCCCACGCTTTCAGAGGATTCTCTATCAAGATTATTCGGCGCTTCACCAAGCAGATTCTCAGCTCACTCAATCTGCTCAAGCAGCACAAAGTCATTCATTGTGATCTCAAACCCGAAAATATTCTCTTGCGACATCCCCTTCATGCGGAAATCAAGGTGATTGACTTTGGCTCCAGCTGTTTTGAAAATGAGAAGGTGTATACTTATATTCAGTCTCGTTTCTATCGATCACCTGAGGTCATCCTTGGCATGACCTATGGTATGCCGATTGACATGTGGAGTGTTGGATGTATCCTGGCAGAACTATATACTGGAGTCCCCATTTTCCCTGGAGAAAACGAACAGGAGCAACTTGCTTGTATCATGGAGGTCTTTGGGCCTCCTGAAAAGCACTTGATTGAGAAGAGCACTCGAAAGAAACTTTTCTTCGATTCAATGGGCAAACCCCGTCTTACAGTATCGTCCAAAGGTCGCAGACGTCGCCCTTCTTCCAAAACTCTAGGTCAAGTGCTCAAATGCGACGACGAGGTGTTCATAGACTTTCTGCATAGGTGCTTACGTTGGGATCCCGAACGACGCATGAAACCTGAGGACGCGATTCGGCACGAGTTCATTACTGGGCGTAAGATGCCCGTCCCTCGTATGCCGCCAACTCGCGAATCATCACCCATGAAGCGGCATAACACAATTTCGACGCCGCGGCCTCTGCCGGAGCCTCCAGGTGCTGGTGCCAAACCCCCAACGTCTCTGCGAACTGGAGCCAGCCCTCACAAACTAGTCTCTGGTGGTGTGCGAAAGACTTCCGGGACCACGGGACCTATCGGCTCCGGGCCAACCAAACGAACGAGCGCCGGTATGACTGGGCTTGCACAAGGAGCAAGTAGCTTGCCTCGAGCTGCTGGTAGGAGTGTGAGTGCGAAGCAGGACCTGGCCGCTGCGGGTGCAACAGCCGCAATGAGTCGACGAACATAGTTTTTATCTGGAGGATCCCTACTTATCATGATTGGAGTTTAGGTTGCGTTGCGTTAAACATTTTGTTCTGACCATTGTGCGTGCATCTTTGGGTAGCCGATACACTATGCAACGGCGTTGCCAGAGACAGTTTGGCTTTGGTCTTCGCCTTACATTCAAAAATCGCATGGACCTTACCAGGGTGGCCAAGGCATGGAGGATGCAGAAGAGGGAAGATGGGTCCGGGGCACATGCTACATCTCGATCATTTATTTCAATCCTTGTTACCACGCCTACACGATGACCAAAGACGTCCGCTTTCCGACCCCTTTGCGATGGATCTGCGGGAGGCAAATTCGTGATGCAAGGAAACAGCGATTAGTGACTCAGCATAGCTTGGGAATGGGCGGCAACTGTTTTGGGGAAAAGGGTATATCACGAGATTTGACGACTGTTTCAACTCAACTCAATAGATGTCGTTGTCCGTATCGAATCGGAGAGTATAGAAGTTAAGGGGGCTCGCAAGAAGGGTTCGGACACCCAGACAGAGTATGGCTAACACCAATGAGCCTTCCAGGCAACCACATAACTTTACACATAATGGAACATTCGAGACTAGACTCATTGTTGACTCTTGATTATTGACTGAGGCCTCCCTTCCGCGAGGACAATTATTGGTGCTTGTGCAGGACTCGCTAATATGTACGACGTCAGATGCTTATTTGATCGTCAAACAGCTGAGGTTCCGAAGCTCGAAGGATGGGACAGTTTCGAGAAACGTCGCCGCGGTTGCAGATCAGCCTTACGCCCTATGATGTCGGACAGATGACGGGCCACGCCTGTGATCACGAATAGGGTCGCGGCTGCGTCAAGATCAAGAGAAGAGGCGCGAGGCATGGCGGCAAATGATGTGCCGGGGGGGTTCATGTAAAGGTCTTGTGCTAACTGTAAGCGGTGACATCTTTCGCTGGGAGGGAAATATGGGTAGGGTTGAGGACGTAAACGCATCGGCAAACAGCCGCGCCGCCAAAATTAAAAAAAAAAAAAAAAAAAAAAAAAAAAAAAAAAAAGGCCAGGCGATGGTGCAGGGAGCCATGCATGCCCCTTGATCAATAATGAACGTCGGTCCCAGCGAGTGGGAAACAGATGGTCAGAAAGGGGTGGATGTGAAAATGATTGGCAAATCAACGACGGACGCTGGGCTCATCTTAATATTAGAAACGGGTCCGGCCGAGAGTTCAGTCTGACATCTGTCACAGTAAGGTATGCTCAAACGACTGCATGTGTGCCGGTATCGTATTAGTTGGGTTCATGAGGCCAAGGCAGACTGAGCTCAGTATGGGATGAGTATCCCTAAAAAGAATCAAGATGCACAAAGGTGGGTCATCAGAATGCCTTGCGTCTTATTGTGACCGGTATGACTTTTTTGGGCGTTAAGTAGTCACTGCAACAGAACAGATGAGGATTAGAAGTTGTCATGGTATGGCCGAAGGTGAATATGTTGTAAGTAAAGCTTTCTCCGCCGGCGACTCCGGGAGGAACAACGGGGGGGGCAAGCCACGGCGGGAGGCGCAGCACGTGGGGCATGCAGTGGCGCCCTCCTCCGGGCTCCGATTATTGGGTGCGGTCGCCGGATGGAGACGGGACTGACCCATTCCCCGCAGACGACAGGGCTATTCTATAGGTTCTCGGACGAGGCTGAAGGTCTTGAAGGTCTTGAATCGCTGTGCGACATGACTGTGAGGTCATCAAACCCTCCATGACGATGATAGTAAGCCGTCAGGGCCGTGTTGGACATGCGTGATCTGCGTGGTAATTGTGCGTTGAGTAGAGAATGATTTCCACGATATGATCATGGCCCTTTGACCCCCAGACTATGCGCAAAAGCGCAATGTTTTCGAGTCGTATTGCAACAAAGCGATTTAGGCAGACGTGTGGTGGGTATCTTGAACAACCATCCATGACAACGATGGAGGGCTCGCTCGTCATCTGCCTTCTGCCCCAGACTGTTTTGGATTGTGTGGGCGTCTAACTGGACCTTTACTTGGCCAGTCACTGAAGCCCTTTTTCTTATCCTGCATGCGATGATGCTCTAGCCTGGGTGGTTTCTGATGCCTGTCCTATGACTCCTTTTCTGGTTCTGCATAGGGGACGACTAACTCTGGCACTCAGTTTCAACCTTAAACCAGGTTGTTTACCAAAAATTAACTTACAGCATTCACTATTCCGAGAGAATGGGTACACACCACCATGGATGCCAATAATAGTCTCATCGCGAAGTTTGGGAAACTTTGGAGGAAACATGTGCCTGAAGACTTGATTCCCAATCAGGACCAGTTGGTTATACTTGAGCCAATTGAGCACTTTCTTCAAATGGTGGTGTCTCTGGCAAGACATGTAACGGCAACGGACCGTCGATGGTGGTGGCCAAGTGAGACATTGTGTACAGTAGTGACCGATCAATTCTTGACTCCATGCACGTTCAAACTAGTAGTTGACAGATTTGATTATCGTTCACGGAATTGCGATACAACAGTAAGCGTTAAGCCTACAGTTGGTGTCAACCTGAGCCTCCTGCACAGAGATCTATTGCGCTCTTTGGTCTTTTTCGAAGTCTTTTGAGCCAGGAATGCGTTACACCCGTCGTGCTGTGCGTTGGAAGCAATGTAAAAGCGCAACATGGATGTCGAGAAAATATGACCTTTGCTACTCAACCGACAGGCATGTGGGACTCAAAACACTGGACTCTCGTTATCTTCACAATTAATACGGCACGGCACGTCTTCTCAAGGCCCGGATGTCAGCCAACTCGCTGCCCGGAGCCCACGTGAGGTAGGCCAGAATGCTGACCTAAGAAAGTCATATGCCTGTTGTCCTATGGCCGCGGCAGGTAACACTGTTTCCCGTTCCAATAGGAGCTCAGGTTTCGCTTTTGAGTAAGACATGAGGTAGGGAGCGGCGAAATTTTCGGGAACTTGTCAGCGTTATGAGGCAACTGTCCAGATCACTCGAGGGTGAGGAAACGTACCTGAGCATCCAGAAAGCCACCAATGCAAGGCTGGGCCGGCTGCCTCCACATTTGGATTCATGAGAAAAGAGTCAATGTCGAACTGTGTATAGTAGTAGTGCTGACTGGTCAGTCCTGCATAGTACTCGGAAGACTTTCAGGGGTGGTGGTGGTAGCGTAGATGCATGCCCAGTTGCGCGGAAATGTTGTATGGTATGACAGACTAAGTTGAGGTGTGCTTAGTTTCCAACACTGTGGTCTTGGAGGGGGGAGTCTTGGTCGATCTGGGACCATTAGACGTACTGTACACTCGATGGGTTCCCCAATAATTACACTTGATCCCTAGGTACATATGTTTCTTTATAAACTGCAACAATGAGGAACCCACATGCGATTTCATGCCATCTTGAAGACTTTGCGAAGACCACAACACATCATCTATACAGTATAAAAGCGTTGTCAGATACCACGACTCTATGTCGTAACAACCCAAGCGTGCACTCGTGAAGAGTGCAAGCATTGCCAAGGCCTGGGGTGGGATGTAGACATAGCCTTATGATGGACAGGGGACCCTGTCGCTATGACTGTCAGCAGGTGATAGGGCGGGTACGGAGTAGTATTCTTAAAATTGTGCCTCTGGATCTGATTCGTTTCTACCATTTTCCATCGATATCGCTTCATAAGGTACTGAGACAATAGAGTACCAAGATGACGAGTATATCTCACCTTGGGGCCATATAGACCTGGAACCTAGCAACATGGCTATCTAGGTAACGGGCGAATGTCTGAATCTACATGAGCTATCATGTTGTAATGGAACAGAGTTGTCCTGGTGTCGAAAATGTCATCTGTGGAATCGTGAAAGAATGAGCTCCTGGGTAATGATCGAGACCCATACGATTCTAGGCCCGCTAGTCGGTAGCTCCCTGACTCTAATTTGAGATGGTGGCTTTTTACTATTGCACAGTTGGAATTAGCTGATGCTTGTTGTTATGAAACGGGAAACAAGAGATAGAGAAACCACATCAGATTCCAGGGACTCCAGTGCCCTAGCACCGGGACGTTGGGCGCAGCAAGGCCTGCCCACCATCACCATAAGTGCCGAGCAGCAAGGGTTAGCGCTGAGCAGTGCTACTGCGTGTGACCCTTTCTTAGACACGTCTTTGTATCGCTATTGTTTAGGTAGCTAGGAAGGTATCTGGAAACTTGATCTTGGTGACTTATTTGGTCAGGAAACTTTCAATGTTGGATGGCAGACTGACGGTCTGCATTCCCGATATGGCATTTCAGGCATCATTTCGTGATATCGTGGCTGGGGGTTTGCTGTCGTGTTGCTGCGTGTTTCAAAGTCCCATCGTGCTGCGTTTGGGTGAGGATTGATGGATAGAAAGGAGCAAACGTTGTTACTCATTGAGGACGAGAATAGAGTCTCTGCCTGATCTGCCTGATCTGCCTGTTGATATTCGAGGGCACGTGTGATGGCCTGCCCGTAAGTCGGCTTTTCAATGGGGAACAGGAGCCAGGCGAACCATTGCCTTGAATGACCAACTCTCCAAAGTCCCCTAAATTTTGAAGCCATTCCGTAATTTAGCACTTTCTCCACGTACGTCCTAATCGTCCTACAAACTTAGTACCTAAAAGGACCCTGATTAATACATCCTCGTCATGTCCTCCATGAGCGCATCTCATCCTTTGTCATCAATGCTGTGCGCTTCTGTTCTCTCATGGGTCCAGACCTCTTGATTACAGGCCCCCCATCGTTTCGCATACGTCATAACCCTGCCTCTCTCGCCAATATTCGTAGATGGTGGTGCTTCTTTAACGGTAAGAAGATGGTCGCCGTCACAAGCTTTTGAAGTCACCCTCGGCCGATCAAGACAAAGTCGTTCAATCCGCTCTTACATGCAGCTACGATACTTACAGGAGGTACCATGCTGGTACCATGCAATGCAGTGTGATACATACCCAGGTAGTGGAAGAGGGTGCGATTTCAACTATCGCCATTGCATTGCATCACATTGTTTCCAGGTCTGTAACCCTCCCCTTCAGCCCTGCTGCAGGTCAATTCAACCTCCCTGTCTCAGACCAATTGATGACTCCTCACACCGAACCCAGGAACCACCTCCAACCTATGGATGGAGTTGATTATGGCCCGTCGCGTATGTCCCTACAGGACTATAGGCTTTGCACTACGGACTACCCCTGCGCTCGTCGTTGGATCCCTGTCCGGTTGATGCGGTACCGGTACCCAGTAGCCAGGCTCATTCATCCACACCCATTGCGCTGCTGCGCCTTGAGAGCAAGCCCGTGCTTTCTCAGTCTCACTCAATGGATAAGTTGAGTTAAGTCATGTTTCTGGCTTCCTTCGGAACAAGAACCACCCGATGAAACAGAAGAAATCGGAGCACAGGGCACTTGACGCACAAGGTCCTAGGAGCCATAGCCTCCGAAAAAAGTAAAGCCCCCAAATTCAAAGGTCCTTTAGACCCCCTCCCCCTCCAGGCCCAAGGCATCCTTGGTCCTTCAGCGGTGGGTCTGCACTAATTATCCCAAGCCTGCAATAGACGCGCCCCAGCCTTTGTCACCTGTCAAGACAGTCAGACTCAACTTGCGGCTATTGCTCTCACGCACTCTTACTGGCGTCTCTGGCGTCACTGGTGCCTTGACAAACATCCTGGCGATGTTCTTGGGGAGTGCTGTTTGTCAAAGAAAAGTCCCGAACCGGGGTGTGTCTCTATGACCTTCGATGCTCTCGTCCAGGCTACAAGCAGGCCTATAAGGCTGCGATGCCTCTTTGGAAGTTAATTGTCTTATCCTCACTTCCTATCTCTCTATTCATAAGATTCATAAAGCAAGCGTTTCTCCATTGATTCTCACTGTCTTGCCTTCAAGCTTCATCCTCCTTGTTCAGTGCCCCTTGTCTTCATTACGAACCCAGACCACGAACGATTTCTTCCTTTGTTGGTTCACATATTAGACATCTTACTGGGTTGTACAATTTCCTGTATTCTAAACCAACGACACCAGGCCAACATCTTCACGGCCCACCACCACCACAATCATGTGCTATCAACTTGTCGAGCTCTATTCGGCTTGCCGATGCCCCTACTACACCCATGCTGTTGATCGCTGCGCAGCATACGGCCGCCCAGGTCATCCCATCCAGCAGCGAACGATCCTCGTTGGTTACCTATGCTCTGCACACTCGAGTCATGGTGCTCAGTATGCATCACCACATAGCTACTCAGACAGTGGCTACCACAGTGGCTACTCGAGCTCAAAGAGCTATCGATGAACGATTCTGTCTTCGGCAGTGGTGTCTTGCTCTCCGAGACTGATAATATTCAAGTTCGACGACTGGGTTTTTTACCTTCTCTCCTGCAACCCATCGCAGCTCTCCTTTTTGCTAGCAGGATTTCGTTGGACTGGTGGAGTTCCGAATGAGGTTCACCGCTAGGCGTATGCTTTTTGCAGACCTCCTGGCTCTATCGTCGCCCATTGGGGCCTCCTCGTTTTGTGGGTGACCACTTCTGTTATGGAGATCACAGCAACGTTGCCGAGGGCATGGGAATGAGATATGATATGGACATAAAAACGATCACGACGGAATGCCTTTTTTCGGTAGGGGAGAGCAACTCACATCGCAGTTCTCCCTTCGCCAGCACTTCTTTCTTTCTTTTAACATACGGCGTTGTTTTCTTGAACTTGCCGGTGGTTCTTTATTTGCTGGTCGGCTACAGCATTCATCAACGGAGGGAAAATCTCTCTACTCACATTGTCGGATGGCGTTTACTTATTTGACCTTTTTCCCCTTTTCACAGCGATGGATTTATTGGTGCGACTTCATTTTCGCTTGGCTGGAAACAAGTCAGGATACAGCGATATTGGATTACATCTAGGAACAGCAGGTGCTGAGAGCCTCACGGCGATTTTAGACGGTGGGATTTCTATTCTTGAGCATCATGGGCCGAGACATTACTGGTAATAAGTCTCCGCCCCCAGACTATACGGTACTGCGATTTATTTTCTTCTTCTTCTTCTTCTTCTTCTTCTCCGTGGATGTCTTTTTTGACAAAGGACAATCCACATCTTAGGGTCACTGGGACTTTTATTACGGTTTGCATTTGGACTGGCGGGGCTTACTAAAATGCTTGTAGCATTAGATGTGGACAACGGATGGCTGGCCATTATTTCATTTCTCTTGGAGAGGATCTTTCAAAATCTCCGATGTATTCTTTTTGTTTTCATACTGCATCACCTGGGCCTATACCTAACAAAGCATTGATTGCAAGAGTCACCCTGGTCATGTAGTACGTATGTTCTTGGCTTAGGAGCTGGGTTCCCAATCGAACAACGAGCAACAGGAAGTGTGACGTTGAACGTTACACGATATGAAAAAAGACAATTCTTTCCCTCTGCTCAATACTCTCAAACTCTTGTCGTGCATCATTAAATTAGCAAGAATATCCAAAGTAGGAAGCATGATTGGTGCCTATTTTACTGAGGCTTAGTTTCAACTCATCCTCTCGATCATCAGGCAAAGTGGGTCGTATGAAGTCAACTTCTCCACAACTTCACAACCAAGCCTCGAGAGCCTCGGCCGAAAGAGATAGTTACGTGCACGCACATTATAATCATCCATATCTTCAAAGCTTTTACCTGCTTTCTCTAGCACAGCTGTAAGACTTCGAGGCGCTGGAAAAATCATTGCAACGGCAATGCTAGATGTGCCATGGGGAGGCCTCAGTTAAGCCACCAGCTCTAAGTGCTGAGTTTGTGCATCGTACAGACAAGGCAGAAAGGGCTAAAAACACTTATATCGACTAAGTTGAGTCACAGTCTTGCAGTTGCGGTTGCAGTTTCGATAGTTTGTCTGAGCCCATGGACACGGCAATGGTAATGACGTCCGAGGTTAGCGGGTCCTATTATTAGGCCACCCACCCCGGTAGATTGCCAGATCGAGCCATGCGGGAAGGATGGGTGCGCTCGGCGAGAGCAAGGCCAATCAGCCTTGAGAAGGAGTTCGGCTGTTTTACTCAGGAAACTTTTGACGCAGATTACAAGGAGGGCTGGGGGCTTGTGTGATTTGCGGGCGGTGCGCGATTAGGCGCACTGGCGCCATGCAGGGAACTATTCCAGGGTGTGAGACGATCAGTCGGGTTGCCAAGGATATTGGGGTATGTGTTTTGGATAGATGAACAAGGAGTTTGTGTACCAATAAAGGAGATCTTCTACGTACGTTACTAGGACCTGACCGTGCAACGCCGTTGTGGAAAGGCTGCAGGTTTCGCTTAGCACTCGATAACATATACTGCCGAGTGTTATATTCCTAACACGAGCACAACAATCGAGATTCAAATTCCAGGAGGATGTAACACCCCCGTTCAAAGATGCATCGCAAGCTTACAACCAAGCTCAAGGTTGGATAAATTACGCAGTGTGTAAGGGGAACCCGGATACTCAGATGCAATTGGCCAGCACAAAACGGTGCTGACATGACGGAGAGCTACCTGAAGCTTGCATCTTTGGAGTTGGCGAACATTGCAAGGTGATTCGCCTATCGCTTGGAGAACTTATCAAAGGCTGAGGTGAGCCAAAGTAGTAACGCTACATCGTGGTCGTTTCCAGGGATCAGTTCGAAATAGGAATGGCACGATTCAGCTGTCAGAAACGGCTGAGGTTGGGTTCCATGCTGACGGCCAGAGTCCCCAAGAAATTAAACTAGATGATCCCTGGCTTGCCGAAGCCGGGCTGTTTGTATGCAGGGGCATGACGTTTGGTGGAGTGCTCAAGGCGTTTTTCCTCTGGAGGGGACAGGGGTGAGCCGTCCCAGCTAGGGGGTTGGGGCGGCTGGCGCTTGTGAGTAGGGGTCATTCTGTGAGGGACGTCAGTTGCTGGGTCTTTGTTCCGCTCTATAGAACAGGCCTGTATCATGTAGGGTCCTTTATTGAAACTCAGCTACAGTCACATCAGACTCTGTATCATGTTCAGCCTTACACGCGAGTCAGGTTTCTTGGCAGTGCAGCTCAACATGTCGTCATGATGAGCCCGGGCCCAAACTAAAATATTACTGTACCTTGTTATCTGATGCCAGGAAACGAGGTGTTGGCCTTGGTTCAATCGCTCCTTCCTGCATAACGGAAATGATGAGAGAAAGTGAAAGTGAAATGGAAGGCAGGTTCGGCGAAACTGGGAAAGGCAAAGCCGCCGTCAGCCCTTCAGGGGCCTGACTTGTAACTCTACATCAACTCCATCAACAACGGCCTCTCCCCTCACCCTTTTCCCTTTTTCCGTCTTCCGCATCCTAGCAACCGTTTCTACACATACATGATAGAATCATTAGTCTTCATCTTCATTCTCCTCCTGTGTTCAGCCTAGACCTTGTTGGGAGTGCCCTCGTGTTCGATGACCGAGTCTCTTGATCCAGTATTACATCTGCTCAAGCAATCGTCAGCAATACTTCTCTAAATTCAACAATTTTCCAACACAGCGTCTAGTTGAACATCGACTCCACGGCGTAAATCCCCTTGTCATCGCGATACACTTTCTTCGCCACCGTCCAACACTCGACACGGCCGTCTGCTTTAGCACACGTCACGTGAAACTCCATCATGTTTTCTAACCTCATCGGCCACACTGTGGCCTTTCTCCCTCAAGGGAACTCTAACAATCACATCGGTACTGACGTTGGCGACTTCGATCAAACTCCTCCTCCAAGTTCACGCGTATCCGTGGACATGACAAGAAGCGAGGATATGGGACCAGAGGCTATCAAAGAGTTGAGAGAAAAGCACGACACCGCACCTCTTGGGGAACTTCAATCACCATTGACCGATTCAGAAGTTTCTGGCACAAATACGTGGACTCCTCTTGCAAAGACTCGGCAATCCGAAGACTCGGCAGAAACAATAAATACTCTGGGCGCTATACCTGCCCCCCTTTACCTCAAAACTTCTTTATCACAGGACGGGATGACAATACAGCACAGTCCTCTAGAATCTTCTGTGGGAGGCCAGAATGATCCCGAAGTTGAAGATATTTCAGGGACTACAGGGATTCTGTGCACCGATATTGACCTAGAGTCATCACCAGGGGAGATTGGCCAGCGGCCAACCTTGGAACAGAACCCGCCTAGATCAAGGGGTATCTTATCGAATAAAGACTAGAAGTCCCAGTCTCCTTTGGTGAAACTGGGCCCGACCTTTGACCTCCTTCTGAGCGATTGCAGAAATCGTCTAAATATGTCAACCGATGAGGGCTGGAAAAAGACAGGCATGAACTGTCCTGGCGGAAGTGCTTCAGAAGACAAAAGTATCGCTTCTCCAGAAAAATATGCGGTCCTTACAAACGCTTCGAGTGTTGGTAACCAGGATGCTGGACGCTTCTCGTCGCTCAGCACAGACACATGCCTACACAATATGCCGTCGTCAGACACACAGCTGCATGGCTCATACGTCCAAAACAACAGCTCTCACGACACCAATTATCCAGAGTTATCTCTGCTGGAAGACCAGAGCTTATTAGCTACAAACATAAACAGACCAGTCCGCAGTCAATCCTCGGGATCTATTATGAGCTGTTTATGGAAAAGTCAGTGGCTCAAGCGACTATCGCGCACAGCAAAGTCAGACGGTTCACATCTTACCAAGCCTCGGCCTGGAATCAAACTAATCAGATCAGATGATCGACGTCCATCAGAGCCTGTTTTGCCAAGCAGTATGGCTCTGCGAAGAATTTCCGCCTGGTCGACTCTATCTGGCAAGTCTGACCCTGGAGTTGACGGGGTACTGTTCAAACGTGCATTCAGCGATCTCGAGAGGCTCCTCGATGAAGCTCTCTCCCTCGCCCTGGAGGTTGCGGACCATTCGGAAGCCGCAGCTCATGCTAGTCACCCTGCCGCATCGAAGGAGCATGGCGCCGATCGTGTGGACGAATCAAACATGTCGATGGGCGACAGACCCCAAGAAAACGCTGGAACAATTCCTATAGATGGAGCAGATATGGCCTACCCAGCGAGGCCAGGCTGCAGGCGTGCTGCCACTTACACTGCCGTACCCAAACGCCCGCGGCTGGCCGATGTAGTTGAGAGCTATTCCGGAACCTATCAGGAGCTTCGAACAAGGACTCAGGTTGCACGAAGACAACAAAGCGGCACCTCACGACGTTCTTCACTCAGCAGAAAGTCCCGGAAATCTAACAAAGGGTTCAAGACGGATCGTAGACGGAGGCCAGCTATGCTGAACGATCTCCGCAGCACAACTGCCCTTCTTGATATTGGAGGAATGGACGTCAAAAAACAAACAACAGCTCGCAAACGCTCGGCAGCTGTGGAGGTTTCAGCAGCCGTTCGAAGTGGGACCAGTCATGATGCTCTACCAGAACATAACATTGCTGGGAGAAGACTGCATGGCGAACATGGTATTAATCTTCGAAAGCGATCGCACGTGAGTCTACGGGACATGCAAGGTTTCAGCCTTCCAAAGTCGCACATCAGGCAACCGATTGCGAGGGACTAGTCACCCGTTCGCAAGCGATTTGTAGCATCTACTGCCTGCTTGAGCACAGCGCTCATCGGAGTACTACTTGGTATCTATACGGGCCTAGTCCCATCAATCCAGTATTATATCGTGGATCAATCACATGTCACTGTTCACGGCAACACCGGTTGTTTCCTTGCCCTTGCTATTCCGTCCTTCTTTCTCTGGCCATTGCCTTTACTCCATGGTCGGAAGCCATACATAATGTCAAGTCTCATTATTGCAATGCCTCTTCTTTTTCCACAGGCAATTGCAGTCAGCAGTCCCAGGCTGACCAACACTGCGTCTTGGAGGGCAATGCTGTTGGCCTCTCGTACCCTAATGGGTGTCTCTTTGGGCTTTGCGACTATGAACTTTCACTCAGTTCTGACGGACCTTTTTGGCGCTTCCTTAATGTGTCAGCATCCCCATGAAGAGGTTGTCGATCATTTCGATGCAAGAAGACATGGTGGTGGCATGGGTATTTGGCTTGGTATCTGGACCTGGTGCTGGATTGGATCTCTTGGACTTGGTTTTCTCATTGGTGCAGCTATCATTGATAAACATTCGCCAGCATGGGGCTTTTACATCAGCATCATGATGATTGCAGTTGTCTTGATTCTCAATGTGATATGCCCCGAGGTCCGACGATCTGCATTCCGACGTTCGATTGCAGAAGTCCGAACAGGGGGGGACATCTCACGTCGTCTGGCTCGAGGAGAAGTGATGATGCATCGAGTCAAGACAGGTCCAAAGTGGTGGGGACAGGAAGCATACCATGGGGTTCGTTTATCCTTGGAGATGCTTGAACAACCTGGCTTCGCGGTTGTAGCGATATACGTCGCCTGGATTTATGCACAAGTCGTTCTTGTCATCATTCTGCTGGGCTCACTCGTATCTCGCTTCTATCATCTCAGATCGCCATATGTCGGTCTTCATGTCGCCGCCGTTGCACTCGGCGCTCTCCTTGCAATTCCTTTCCAAAAGGCCAGCATCTTCTCCAGATCTCGCAACCGAGAAAATAAAGTTAACCGCGAGGTTCTAGGCAAAAAAATAGTATGGTCTTCACATCTAGTCCGCCGGGCCGTCTTTACTATTGCCCTTCCGATTGGCGGCGCCTGCTATGCTGCTGTTTCGTCAGGACCGCCAATCAGTTCTGGCGTGCCAACCTTTTTTGCCTTATGTATAGGTTTTCTATCCTCCCTCGCCATTTCGGAATGCAACGGCCTCATCATGGAAACCTTCGATACATCGGATCTGTCTCCCGGAATGGTTGGTCGCCACCGTGATCCCACTGGTCAAGACCAGCGTCGAACCAACTACTCCTCTTTTCCGAGAGTGACAGCAGGATTCGCTATGATACAATCCTTCTCATACATACTTGCAGCTGGTTCAACTGCGCTGGGCGGTCATGTAACGCGGAAGCTTGGCCAACAAGTTGCCACGAGCGTCGTAGCTGCGATACTCTTCTTGTTGACTGTCCTCTTGTTGCTTGTTCTCATCCGGTTCAAGAATGTGCTCATCATACCTCGTTCAAAATCAGAAGAGATGGAGAGAATTACCCAAGCCCGTCGGCGGTCTTCGAAACGTCGAGCTTCCATGCCCAATGACTTGCGTGCACTGATGGAAGAGGATTATGCCTGGCGGCCCACAATGATAGGAAACCCGATGGGCAAAAACCGCCGAATGAACGTATTGGAAATGGGTAACCTGACAAGGTGGCAAGATATTCGACGGCGAAATAAGCTCATTGATGCGGGTGTTCATCTCAATCGTGATACGTTGGATCAAGGTCTAGATGCTCTAGATGTTGCGCTCGAATCCCATATTGATAACATGCGACAGAACGCATCTGGATTCTTCAGACGAGGGAGCTTAAGAAAGCATGGAAGCCGTCTCCGTCGCAGCAACCAAAGCAGTGAGCAGACATTTCATGACTTGGAACTGGACATGCTTGATCCAGTGGGTACGCCGAGTGAGTCGTCCCAACAACCTCGACAGTATGTCGAGAGGGAATGTGTTATGGGTCAAACAATCAAGGAGGAGAACAAGGACGAAACCCAAGCTGGACCTAACACTTTGCGAAAAGACCACACTTAAAGGACACGAAGAGCATTAATGAGAGAGTGTGACCTATAGAATTAGAATGAATGTCTAGGTGGTGTAGTATAGGTGCATGCAATAATTTCCGCCCTGAATTCGTGTGCGGTCCTAAGGCATTTTCCCTCCATCTATGACTGTTGCTAATGCTCATTATAGCTTCCAAATGCTTGGCTATTATACAAAATTGATATTTGATCTAATTCACGAAATAAAAGAACGATGGTGCATGTGTCGACGAAATCTCTATATCTCCATTTTATTGTACGTTCAAGACCAGGTCATCTCCTCGCCGTGTAGGGGTCAATGTCGGCTGCCAATGCGGCGACATAGGAAGGTTTGGTGGTGTCTTGTCTTGAATATCACGATTCCACTTTGAAGCGCCAGTTTTGTCTGTACCAATAGTCATACCAGCGGCGCGATCCAAGCCGACGCGCTTAGCTAGGAGTGAGTCCTGGCTATCAGAATGAACAAGTGAGGGGTTCATTGATTGCGGGGGGCGGTAACTCTGGTATTGAACGGGGTGCATTTGAGCCTGCTGTCCGGCAGGATAGGGTTGAAATGACTGGTAACCTCCGGTATTATGAGGGTAAGGTTGCTGGCTTGGCCGAGGCTGGAAAGAAGGGTACATCTGTGGTTGTTGGTAGGGCTGCTGGTGCGGGAATGTGCGCTCATAGGACTGCAAAGGCTGCTGTTGCTGTTGCTGTTGCTGGAATGACGGATATGCTGTGGGTGTACGTTGTGTAGGCTGCCAAGGGTTTTGTTGTTGCGGGTGATTGTGTGGATGCAGTCTCTGGACAGGTTGCCAGGCTGCCTGTTGTTGACGAGGGGAAGGTTGAAACGAGGGAGGCCTCTGATATGGTTGGTACCGCTGAGGCTGAGGCCCTGATGCAGAACGGCGATGCTGAGAAGTTTGGCGAGACTGAAGAGGTTGAGGATATGGTGGGTCAAAATAGAAGGGGGACACCCGGATCTGATCTTCTTTGACACTCGCGGGTTCTGTGGTCTCATCTGGCTCCGGAGAGGGCTCCACAATGCGCATTGTCGATGAGGCTGCCTGTATACCTGTGTTGTCGGTGGGTTGCAGGCCCTGAACAGCTGGTTGAGGTTTCTGCTGTGGTTGCGCATTCAGCTGCGCTTTTGACTGTAGTGCCGCGTAGTATGCACTAGGAGGCTGCATCAGACCCAAGGTCGGGCTTGGCTGCCCAGGAGGGCTGTAAACTACCTGTCGCGTAGGAGGGGCAGCTCGCGGATTGACGCTGACACCAGAGTTGCCCATCTGGCTGGCACGTCGAGGATCTCGTGGGGGGATCTGAGGCTGCTGCTGACGAGCTCGGACTGACTGTGGAGATTCAACAACAGGAGAGAGGCTGACTTGCTGTTCTGGTGCCACAGACGGAATGCTTGAGGAGGACTCGGTTGAGGTGGTGATGATGGTGGCGCTACTACTGCTAGAGTCTTCACGTGGTCGAGTCAGTGGTCTTGTCATGGAACGACGATTGGAAGCGCTGCGTCTTGGGTGAGACTGGGAAGAGAAGAAGGGGGAGGGATGCTGTGGACGAGGTAGACCAGGTCTGGACGGTGCACCACCAGGAATAATCTCAGCTGGAGGAGCAAGCGATCTAGTGCCGCCTCGTTCCGTACTACTAAGGGGGGCGTTATCATTGTTAGGTGGTCTTAGTGCTCCCTCCTGAGAAACCTTGGACTCCTGCGACCCTCGAGCAATCACCGAAGCACGCTTTGTGTTTCCCAGAACCCAATTGCCGTATTGGTCAGCGACATAATATGTTGTTGCTGAAAGAGGCGTTGTTGGTGGTCTCCAGACTTGAGTGCTGGCGTTTGGAGATACCGACGTACGGTCTTCTTCAAACTCCGTCACGTTACTCTCACGGTTGCTCATCCGTACAGCTGGTCCGGCCGGTTTCTCGGCTTGTGGTATTTGTAGCTTCAGTGGTGCGGGTGGTGTCGGCTTAGATCTTCCTGCCCAAGCAGCAGCATCGAGTGTATGCGGTGGTGGTGGTGGTATTGAAGAGCTCTCATCTCGCGATGAATGTCCATCATCTGGGCGTCTACCGTCAGCTTGCTCCGCATGGAGAATAGGCAAGGGCTTGTCATTGGTGTCTCCGGCAGATATATCCGGTAGGGTCGGTTTCGCAGGGAGCAGCTTTGATAGTCGCCTCAGGGGAGATGTATGCACCGCCGTGTTGCGGCTCGAGGGATGTGGTGATAATGCTACGCCAATGGCTTCAGGCTTGACACTCCTACGGTTGGAAGTTGGCGGCGGTGGTGGGTGATTTGGAGGATCCAAATCAGGCCGCAGTTGGTGAACCATCCATGAATTATGTCCACCGTTGTCAGATCGATCTGGCTTATAACCCCAGGTGTCCCTCATGGGAAGAAAACCAGTCTTGATCTGAGGATACTTTCTTCGTCGATGGCATCTTGCCAATACAATAGCTCCAACGGCAACCCCCACTGCGGCGAGGACGCCGACTGAAATACCAGCGACCTGTTCAGTGGAGAGTTTATCTGAATCATCACTGTCCTCGTCTTTGCTTGCCCCACCAGCACCACCCTGTACGCCCGTGGTGGTCTCGGACTCTGAACTCGAAGTTGAGGTGTATGTAGAAGTCTCAAATGTAGTGGGCTTAGTCAACGGAGGCTCCGTGATCGAGATGATATCTGAATCATCTGATGAATCAGTCGTAGAGTGTTCTCTGGCCTTTGATCGTGTTGTTGAGCCAACTGGTTTCGTCGATGGTCTTGGAATAATAGGGGGCGAGGATGTGTCTATGACCAATGTTGTCGGCAACGTACGAATAGCGCTAGATGTATCCGGCCGTGAAGTAGTCTTGGTAGTCACTGAGGGAAAAGTCACAACTCCTCCCGTAGGAGCTAAAACTAATGTTGCCGTGATGGTGAGATAAGTAGGATGGACCGCGCCAGGTCTCCCATTGCATATATCATATGCATTTTCGATGACTCTGTCTGCTTCTGTGTAAGCGACACACTCTTTGTGTATTCTGTGGTTCGTAGTACATACCACTGGCTTCGACTATGGAGCAGTAACCAATGGATCGTTCAGCAGATATGCATTGCATTGCACCCTCACCGAGAGTGAATCCCGAGGCGCCCCTTCGAGAACACAGACAATCCAGCAGAGGTTTTCCGGTGCAAACGTTTTGAGCGTAATTGACGTTGAGGAAAGAGGCGAAGCATTCTCCGGCACAGCTGGGGATGAAACTCGAGAAGTCGTTGGAGATATTAGTCGCGGGTACGACAGTTACACAAAAGATCAACCATGCCGGCACGAAGGAAAATGGCCAGCTGGCCATTCTACAACGAAACATCTAATAACGGAAATCAGCTCGAGCTTTAGGCAGGGCACGTCGGGCTGGTGAACTCACCTAAAGAGAATGGTATCCTATTAAAGGAGATGGCCAGCATCTCAACGAAGTGGATTCATGAGCAGTCGTGACAGAATGACAAAGGAACAAAGGGAAAAGAAAACCAAGGAGAAATTAGTTAGTGAGGATTTGTGCAAGCGGTCACAGAGGATACGACAGAGGAAAAAGAGAAGAGAAGAGAAGAGAAGAGAAAATGCGAAACCCAGTCACAACGGATGGATGCGTTAGGAAACAAGGGGGCATATGAAGACAAGACTGAGCTGGACTGGACTGGACTTTGCATAGGCGTGCAGCATACACGTATCTCAGCAGCCGCCGCCGTCTTCGGCTACATCACGCAAGCTGATCATGACATGTAAGGCCAGCGCTTGCTGGGCGTTGTAAGTCGTGGCATCTGCAAGCCTCCTCTTCAGGTGCAAGGCCTCTCGAGGGCTATGGAACCGCCAGAGCGGGCCCTCGATTGCTCTCTGCGTCATTATGGAAGAGGCTGGATCCGAGATATCCTGCTGCAAGTGCGTTCTATTTTTGCGCGCGTGCAATGCAGAGCCGAAGTACTTGGACGATCCGAAACTCGACGGACGGTGGACGTTTTGTTTGGCGGTTAGAGTTTGAGCTATGACTGGCTGAGGCTTCTTGTAGCGCCGTTAGACGCGGGAGAGCCCTTGTGGGCGTCAGCAACTCACAGCCAACCACAGGCCAACCACAGCCAATCCCCCAGCTGGAAACATGATGACTGATCACGTGAGGCCATCTCCGTCCAATTACGGTGTTCGTATAGCCTCAGTTTGGGGGCCTAGTATAGGCCACCCTAAGGTACTAGTAGTTCCTCTCCTTCTGCTACAGATCGGCGACCTTTATTAAGCTTGATATTGTAGATGTGATGACTACACTTTTTACGCCTTGGCTGGTTTCGAAGTCAGTTGAGTGGTCATCGTGGACTTATCCTCTTAGAGTTCCTCTGAAACCGTCACCTCCAGCCCAGCTGAAAGATCTTAGCGTTACTTCGTCTTGACTGTTCATGGACCCTTCGGTTCGTCGCGAGATCCTAGAGACAATATTGGGGCTGACCAAGAGACCTTATCCTTGTTTCAGTCCGGTTCGAATCGGCGTCTATGAATCAATCAAATAGTGATGTGACCCACAATGTCTTGGCCTTCTTCGTATCATCATAGCCAAACGGTATAAGCACTATCATCTATTATGCTACCACGACATAGATCTGTTGATGTCTTGTCCGTATTCATGTCCATTCGCGCTCCCTCTTACAGTAACAACACCCGACTCATCATGCAAGCTGGGTGTTCTCATCGCCTGCAATTTATTATCTCAGTAGCAGATTTGGTCAACTTTACGGGATATATTCGCATTGAAGATCTAGATTCTCTCCTATTTCAAGGCTCGTCAACCTTCACACGGGTCTCTTATCAAGTGCATCCTTGCCAGGCGTACCGTCCTCAGAAACACCTCTGTGCGGTCACGATGCTCAAGCCGAATTGCCAGGCGAAAGATGGAAAGAGTTTCGTAAACGATAAAGATCAACAACAACCTTGGACGCCGACGCCGACAATAACACCCACAATAGAACCACAAATCCGCCAGGGCACGGGAAGCTCCGAATACCACGAGGCCATCTCTTGTCTGTGGTAGATGAAAACGCCACATATAATGCAGCTTCGCCCTCAGTCCCCGCCAACCAAATGCTATGCAAACATCAAATTCCTCTATTAACAATCTCACATGGCCATTTCAGCCTGCAGCTTCCGAAGTTCAGCTTCCTCGTCATCTTCTTCAACTGCCTGCTTCTTGCTTGACACGGCTGTATGATGTTAGTATTTACACAAAAGAGAACTTGAGCAAGGGCACATACGCTCTTCCCTAGCCGGTGTGGGTAGCTTATGCACAGCATCTGACACGGGGACGGTGCCCGTCTTGAGCATCTGTTCGTCGAGCTGCTCCTGTTGTAGCTCATCCAATTCGTTCTCCAACTCATCCTCGTCGATCGGCTCGCCTAATGAGTTCGAGGTGATTGCGTTGACAATCTCATCGCTCATTGCATTGTGCTCACGCAGTTCGTCCCTGTAATTTCGGATTAGCCAAGGACACATCTCATACAAACTGGCATAAATAAGCATGGCGTCAACGTACATTGTCGCATCAACCTTGTCCACCGTAAGACCTCCATAGATCTGCTTCATGGCCGCGTTGGCGTTGCTCATGGCTGCCAGAGTCTCCTTGTTGATATTGGCGGACTCGATCGAGTTGATTTGCTGCTCTAGTGTACCGATCTGGGCAACGGTTTGCTCGAGCGCGTGCTCGTGTGTCTTCTTGCGCCTCAAGGCCGCTTTGGCCGCTATCATATAGATCAGCATCTCTGCCCCGCATTACGAATCTCATTGAAATGATCACGTACCGTTCTTGTTGGTGCTCACATTCTTGCGTGCGGTAGCATCCTGCTCGTCGATCTGGGTCTGGAGATGTCTCTCGCGCTTCTGCAACATGTCAAGCTGCGCTCGCAGCCCGAGGATCGCATTCTTGGGCGTGTCCTTGCGTTTTTGGGCCGCGGCGCCACCAAACCAACCCCACATGTTTACAGTTGCTGATCTGTCAAGATTGGGGAGAAATATGAGTTTGATGAAGGAATAGGAGCGCGAGTCCTGTTCCTCTTGTTGGGCGATCTTGTCGTGCAGTGTCGGGGCAGAAAATGGCGTAATGAGCCTCGACTCAAGTGTCGGGTAGTGGGGTCAGGCTCCAGGAGAATAAATCCACTGGGGCTACACAGGATATCGGAAGCTTCTAGTATTAAATGGATAAGAAGCGCAATATACCCCGTAGGTTGTGGTGCTCGTTGTCGTCAGCGTCGTCGTCCTAGGTAGTGTAGAGTTAAAGGTAGCCTGCGGGACTCTTATCGTTGCCTGTGTGATGACGGCACCTGGGCCTTGCCCGCTATTTCCCCCTAATTGCATATTGTGGGGCTGTCTGCTATAATTGCAAGATCGCTCATGCACCCGTCTCATGTGACGCAATATTCACATGGCCGATCTCAATTACCCCCGTCACTCCGACCAAATATGAGGCTATTCGCAAGTGAGATATGATAGATGAACTCCAGGTGTAATAGCTTGGTTCTTTTAGTATGCTCATGCTTGAGTTATTCTTTTATAAAACAGTACTCACTTTTCCGCCTCTCTACTTCTTGACATGCTGGAATTGCAGAAAGTACCTAGGTATAGTATCTATGTTCGTCGACTCATGTTCAAGCATTAGTAGGCAGCCGATGAGAAATTCATCGGCTAATTATATTGATGATAATCATCAGTGTATCCTTGACTCCGGAAAACGGCCCATACTATCTACCTATATTACATCTGGCTCCATTAGCGCCCTCTATGTAAAGCTCCTCTTCCTAACACACATTACTAGGTACTGAGTCTTCATGGCACAGCGCGTTTCCTGACTAATAATAAGAAGCCAGTTCCCAAATATTACAGGAAGCATCTGCTTCACTTTTAACCACTTCCACCAATAGATACCCCTAGCGCCCACATTGACCGTATTAAATACACGACAGATCGAGTCGAATCAAACGAAATAGTTACTCGCTGAAGGATAATTTTTGTTGCTCATTTCCAAGCTTAACTTGAAGGTGAACGTCGGTCGAGTGGTCTGAAAAAAATGTTGGAAACGTTAACGGCGTAACGTCATGAGTGCGTGTATGGAGTGAGCAGGTCGAGAGTCGTCCGGTAGATAAGTTAGGTCAAAAAATCAACTCCACTTGCTCTCCAGAATGCGGCTCTCATCATAAGTTACCACCCTTCTCTTGTGTATCGTAATGCCATACGATGTAGTTTGGGAGACCAATGACTTGATAGCCGGCACGCTTAGCCATCTTGGCAAAGCCCTCGGTCTCGGCCTGGTTTTCGAAGGCATACGCTGGAAAGTTGATGCCTAAAGCCGATGTTAGTCGCGACGTAATGGAACTCGATATACTGTGACCACAAACCTGATCGATGAACGTCTGCCTTGACCAGAATGTTGACACCACCAATACCATCCAGTTGAACCTCAACATCTTTGTTTTCGCGCCAATCCCCCATCTTACACATGTATTCGCGCCCAGTGTCGAATTCCTTGTAGCCTTCGACAATGACTGTGTCCTTCGGCAGGCTGTTCGCGAGCTTTCGGCCTTTGTCGGACTCGATCCATGAGTTGTAGTCGACTGCGATTGCAAATTAGTAAGTCTCAGGTCATAGCTAGACTTGAGGAACCTACATCGACCTTCGATATCAACGCCCTTCTCGAACCTGTGGAACCAAATGTCTCGGATGTGTCAGTGCCATGATGTCTCAGAATATCCTTAAGAGACTTACTGGGCACGAGAATATCTCTGTCGTGCGCAACAAAATCTTCAATGATCCGTCTTGGCGCTTGTTCGATATCGACGTCACGCCAGTACACCCACGAGTGCTCTGGCTTCAGAGCTGTAGCCAAGAGGTAGTTTCTTGCCTTAGCCATGGCTTTGCGACGTGGCGCTTGTACCTCAAACCCATGTCTCTGCTCTGCATCCTGGCTGAGGTGGAAATGGAAGTTCTTTTCGACAACAGTAATACTGTTGAATGGCACCTCGTCCTTCCGCTTTTGTAGGTGGTCTAGCTCGGAAGCAAGGACAGCGAGTGTATCGTCTTTCGAGTCAGATATCAAGAAGGCGAGATCGATCAGGCGGTGCGGATAAGTGAGCTCTGCGATGAGTTTGAAGTAGTTCTTGAGAAAAGGAGCGGCATCTTTCAGAGGTGTTAAGATCAATACTCGTTCGTTTCGGATGAGGGCCTGTGGGCTCGAGGTGATCGGGTTCAGGTCGATGTGCTGGATCGAAGGAGATTCGACTTTTAGTGGTTTGTGATGGTTGAAGAGGACTGGTGTCTGCATGTGTGCATTCCATAGAGCATGCTCGTTCGGTGTCATTTCCATGGGGGACTTGTTTGGGCCCCAGCAACGAACACTGTTTCCATGTTAGTCGAGTGCCTCTACTCGAATCGAGTTGACGGTACAGACTTTTGTGGTCCCGGGGGTGGTGCTCGAAAAGCACGGTACAGCAGCATCACAATGCCAGTAACGCCTATTAGGAGAAGTAATCGTGATCGTGTCAAGTTGCTTCGCAGTACTCTGCTCGGAGGCATTTGGGCCTTTGCGGCCTTCCAGTTAAGTCCACCACCAGGGAGAAGCATGGTGAATGCTTCAGCAAGTCGGCCTTTCGTTCTATTCTTAAGATAGGACAGTCTGTCGCAGAGGCGATAACTGGCGCTGTCGTTGCAGCTGTGCCCACGTTTTGTCGTCAACAACCACGTGAGGTCTTCCAAAGTTCGATGTTCTTTCGATTCCCCCTGTCGCAACGGCTCCGCAGAATTCTACGGCGGCTCCCGTGTAATTTCGTGCTTGGGCAGACTGTACCCTGATACGCCTTTGTACAAGGGTTCTGCTGGCGACTTTGAGGTTATTGCTGTCGCGTAAGGAGCCTAGCGCTTCCAGAGTGGCTCAAAAATGTATAATATTCGCATTAAGCAAAAATATATGGTACGACCGAAAACGAGTGTGTGATGGCTCTCTATTATGAATTGGTGAGGTCGACAGGCACTGGTTGTAAGAATCCAGGTAAGAAAAATAAACCAAAAAGCACTATTGACATGACATTAATCCACGTTGCGATAGCTCGGATCAGCACCTTGACTTTCGTTGGCTCGACACGACAGTCCGGGTTGTGGCCGGAACAGGGTCCCTGGCACTTCCAGGCACTCCACTGACCCGCTGTAAGCTCCATTCTTCAGTGGTTTCAGCGGCAGATAGTCCCTATCGAAACGGCTGCCGTGTGGGCGGGTGGGAAAGCTAACGTCAGCGACGGATACACACTTACCCTGGAGAGTGGTCTAAAGAAGCAATTGAGTCGTGGCTATGTTCTTTTTGAAGATATCTTCTTCTTCTGTTGACATTTGCAACTAATCACATTGTATGTAGGTAGTACCTAATACCTCGCCACAAGCGAGTGAGATTTCGTATCACCTCGCACATGTTGTTTATGAACAATATCATGGCTCTGTTCGGTCTTCAAAGTGAGTAATATATAACGGCAACATCTACAGACTCACTGGACTTACGCAAGCTCGTGCTGAGAAATGATAGAAGTCTGATCAGAAACATACTTTACACAATATATTCATAAAAGAGAGATAAATACAGGAAGAGTATTTCCATAGCTAATTCTCAGTCTGTTGTCTTATCTGACAGCGGAGGTAATGGAAGGTAAGATATTCAACCTGTGACGTTACTGGCTCTAAATACGCTAAGAGATCGACCAATGACATGAAACAGGGTGCATGTCCCGAGGACTCATAAACGTGAATCAGCAAAAGACTGACACTTTCGCCAACAGGAATACTTGCCAATTTCAAGAATAAAGGCTCTGCTACGCCAAAGGCTACTTGTGAGTAGCGGTTAGTCTACCGTGAGCTGGATTGTACTATGCCCACTTTGCTCTCACGACGTCATACCTCCCTGGCCTTACAGCAATTCATATCATATTCACAAATACTCGGAGCAAGGACAGAACTCAGTCCGACGCGCATCATGGTCACCACAAGGCGATCCTCGCGCATCAGCGCTCAGCCAGCTTCCATGAAAGAGTCATTGGAGAAACCAAGATCGAAGGCTACAGGTCGGAAGCGTAAAGCAGCAGCCGTTCAGGACGAGCCCGAAGCACCTTCAACACCACCCCCAAGGAAGCGAGCACAAGGCGAGCCTGCAACACCAGCCGTTCCGCCACCAAAGACACCAACTCCTACGGCTGCTGGGCTCTTTGCTGAGCCGACTAGCATTATTCAGAAGCCTCGTACTGCGGTTGTTACACGACTTGCAAACCCCAGGCTGACAAACGCAACGCTCCTCTCACCAGAGACGTCACGCCTTGTTGCCTCACGGGACATTGATAATTTATCGCCTAGTAAGGCACCGCAAGCTAAGACGACAACAGAGAATATCCTTAAAGAGGCATGTGACTATCTGATCAAAGTTGATACTCGCATGAAACCCCTTGTGGAGAGCCACCACTGCAGAGTATTCTCACCAGAGGGATTGGCAGAGAAGATAGACCCATTTGAAAACCTCTCCAGTGGCATCATTAGCCAGCAGGTATCAGGAGCTGCAGCCAAGTCTATAAAGGCCAAGTTTCTCACATTGTTCGAGGAGCTACCAGGAAACCGATTCCCTCATCCCTCCCAGGTGGCTGCCAAGTCGATCGACGAGCTCCGTACAGCAGGTCTATCGCAACGCAAAGCTGAGTACATCAAAGGTCTCGCAGAAAAGTTCGTGAGTGGAGAGCTTAGTGCTCAAATGCTCCATGATGCTTCGGATGCGGAGGTCATGGAAAAGCTGATTGCCGTGAGAGGCCTTGGGAAGTGGTCCGTTGAGATGTTTGCATGCTTTGGGCTCAAACGGATGGACGTCTTTTCACTCGGTGATCTAGGCGTTCAGAGAGGTATGGCTGCATTCGTGGGGCGTGATATTGCCAAGCTCAAGGCCAAAGGCGGTGGTAAATGGAAGTACATGTCGGAGCAGGATATGACTGAGCTGTCGGCTAAGTTCTCACCATATCGAAGTCTCTTCATGTGGTACATGTGGCGAGTCGAGGAGACTGATATCAGCACAATGGAATAAAACTCGGTTGCTGGGTCAGTGTGTGTTTGTTGTTATTGTGCCTCGCAGACAAAGATATACAATCCCATATTCTGTTGATCGGATACACTTTCGTGGTTACTACTGAGAGTGGTGATATCATACTACACTATCAATGCATAAATTTACTACGTATCAGCTGTCCTCATGATCTGTCTGGACCCAGTGAATAAGGTCTAATGTAATGGATGTGTCTAATAATACATAATCCGTTTCTCACACTGCCATGAGTTGGCCAGGTTCTTCTCGTCTAAAGATCATGTCTCTTGGTGTCAGAGGATCACGGCAGCAAATATAATTGGCTGAGCTTGCACAAAAAACATGATTCGCCATCGGCGATCGGCTCCAGGGGAGGCGTGCTTTTGTGGATTCACCCATAACGGCGCGAAGACGGTTGCGCCACGAATCAACCAAAGGCGCCGCTGCCGAGACCGAAGCGGGCCTCGATGTGTCCTGGCATCCTGGTACATCGTGAAGGCTGCAAAAAACAACAACAAAGGTAGTAAGAACGACATGCACAATCTATCAGACAAGACGCATGGATACGTGTCTGGCGAACAACAAACTTGACGTTAGCTCGCAGATCGCGAAGGCTAAATGGGCCGATGTGATCCAAGGGGAATTCAACCTCGAGTGAGGCCCATAAATGAAAGTGTTGTGCAACCACTTCGCAAATCGTTGAGTCTCTGCAAGGTCTGCGCAGATATTGAAGCGGGAAGTGGGAATATGCTTGGTTAGTGACGGACCCGATCCCACACAAGCTGCAGGCTTGGCTGTCTAGGCTAGGCTGCGTGAGTGTGGAGAGTGTAACGCGTCAAGGGGCGGCGGATAACATCGATTTAGGTGCATATGTACTCCGTACATGCTTTGATGGAATGGAGGCGTCCGTCGTGGCCTCTTGGGCAGCGGAAGTTTCAACCGAGTGGTCAACGGGAGGAAATCCGGGCATATCTGATCTAAATTAGTGTCCAGTGCCGTGGGCTCTCAGCTGATAACAGTTTTTCTTCCCTCTCATGCTTCGGAAAGACCTTGGAGGCCGAGGTTTTCAACAAGGCCAATGAGCCCTGAAGAGCCATTGCCTTAGATACGCGGAAGATACTCCGTAGACATGCCCGATATGCTCTGGTGTGTTGTTTTGATTACCTGGAAGATTACTATAATCAAGATCATCCCTCAATGGCCATCTCGAGTCCATGAAACTGAAAGATAACCAAACCCATGGCCACTGTGACATGGCATGAAAACAAGTCAGGGGCGAATTTCGGTTAAAGGGCGGTGCGAGAAAAAAAAGTCCATTTTAAGATCGGAACCTTGGATCTATCCGCGGCATGTGCCCCAGCACATTTGTATGAGTGACAATCCACAGAGATAAAGAAAGGCTGGGCAGGCTGGGATCAAACACAGGACTACCACATCACTTGAGACTCTTGTTCAAGGGGAAAGAGAAAAAGAAACACATGGATCCCGGTGACAGTGACAGTCGCGTTGCATATCAGTTGTCCGAGACTCTGAATGCTAAGGAGGTATATGAACAAGGAAAGGGAAGCGAGTGCGTGAAGTGGAATGACGATAGAAATACCTATCCATAAAGGGAGAAGCATTGCTCGTTGTTATCCCCGGAGCCTCCGGAAGTTTCGATGCCGAGAAAAGTCGTATCGTATTGTATTGTCAGTAGTAATAAGATTTGAGACTTCGAGTGGTGTTTATGCTTGGTGATTTCGATAATTGATTCTTCAATGAATAGCGATTAATGAGTTCGTTTGAATACTCATGTCATTAAAATAGGCTCGTGTTCGCTCGATTGAATCATTGTCATATCTGTGACTGGACTATGTCCTACCATATGCCCGGTATACAGTATTCATCGCGCTTGACAGGTCGGCTGTGTAACCTTTGCCCCCAACTGGCATCATGATTGATTTGTCTCATGGAAATGATGACGTCTCAGTGGAGGAAAGGAATTGAGGATTGGGAATCCAGGCCCAGCCTGGATCGTGAAATCAGACGTACATAAATCACCCAGCGGACATGGGCAGAAAAAAAAGACAAATGGAACAAGATGACTTTGACAGGGAAGACGGTGCAATGTCTCCGTCTGTTAGCGAGTACTTCAAAAAGGGCGTCATGCCAGGTGATGACACAATCGGATCGCTTTATTGGGAGGTATTTTGCTATCAACACAGGATCCATATTAAAGACATGAAGTTTAGGGCCCCTGCTAGTGGATGCGAAAGGTGGATACTCTGAACAGCGTCCGTAGGTGAATGAGGTGCAAATCTCGTCTGGATGTGATGCGATGTAATCAGAGGCACAAAGCTGGAGATTGTATGTAGCTAATTTGGTAATGCGATTGTCAGGGAATAACAAGTACAATCTACTACCATGTACATATATCGGAGTGAGTCTAATAATAGAAGAATCATGGGCAAATTTGCCTAGGTACTTAAGAATGGTCGTCTATGAAAGAAGGTTACCAACGATTATGTATGTATAGGTGAATAAATTCAAACCTGAATACATAGGTACCTACTAACTTACCTACTGGATTCAGTAATGCGTTTGGAGTGGCTATAGGAGCCGCGGTACCTGGTAGAGCCCGCTAATGCATATGCAACGCAGTTATAGTCAAAGAGGCAGAAGAAATATGCACCCACTAATTTTCTCTTTGGGGCTGTTGACTGTTTTGGTTGCTGGCCAAGCAGACTGGAAGTCAGAGAGTGTTGTCATCATTGTTGCATCTACTCCGTAGCTCTGCTTACGCGGCCATTGGGCTTTTGTGAAGCCGGAGGTTGGTATAGAATGCGAGCGCATAAGGTCTTGGCTCGGAATACAGGCAGAAAAAGAACCTAGATTGCTTTAAACTAGGACAGATTGAAAAAAAAACCACCTCTCAATGGATTAGCTAGCGTCTTGATAGTTCAGTGGTGGTCGGTGTCAATAATTCATGTCGTGTTGAGCAGTGCACTGATAGTCTGATATGTACAGTAACAGATGAGGCGTAACCAAGTCAGTCAGTGGGCCCATGTCTCTGAACCATTAGCAGGAGATTAGTGCCTAGGTACCTACCTACTTACCTAGGTAGTACCTACCTATGCCGTCTATCCCTAGGTATCTATTTCTCACACCTGGTCAATGGAACCGTCACACCCGTCCAGTCCACACTGGAGTCTGGAGTCCAGCTCGCCCTGGCATCGCCTTGGGCCGGTACTGGTTCCTTTTTGGTCTCCAGTGTCTGAGTGCCCCTGAGAGAATGGGCCCCGAAACGGGCGACTGACCTGTCGGTGCCCTGCTTTTGTCCATGAACTTATTAGGTTTTGCCGTCCAACTCGAACCCACCCTCGTAGCTCCCCTGCTCCCCCATGCCCCATGCAGGCGGCGCCGAATTCCCACCGTGCACTCATCTCGGTCGACCATCTTTCATCTCCTCCCTCCCGTCTCCTCCTCCTCTCTTTTCCTCTCGCTCTTTCGAACTTCTTCTTTCCTCTCCTTGTCGGTAATATTCTCGTCCAGTTTTTCTCTTCACGCCACTCGTTTTCGTCAGGCTCTACTCTGCCAGACTTTATCTAGTTCTAGGAATATTCTTACAGTTCCGTGATATATCTCAGTCGTTCGCCGAGAAACTCCCAAGGATTTGAAGAATCAACACCATCCAAGAAAACCACAGGAAGAATCCTTTCCCCTTACAAATTAGGTACGTACGAACATTCATCGCTCGGTCGACTGGCTCCATCCATTGCGAGGTGCTTGCCGAGACGCCTATTTACTTGGCTTGTGCTCCTTGATTGGTTTCAACCGATCCGTCCCGTCTTTCTTGCCGTCTTGTTTTCTTTCTTCCTTCACCTGCCTCAAATAATCTTCCTGTACGCTCTTCCTCTATTCACTTTTGCGATTTGGTCATTTCTTGCCTACGATTAGACTTGACGCATCTCCTCTCCTCCCCCTTCGCATATTCCTTCTAGGTTGGTTGCCATTGGACATCCCCTTTCCTGCCAAAAGGCACCTTGCTATCAAGCACCGCTATCTCCACGATGTCGTATTGCAGTCGCTCGCTTCACACCACTCATCATCAACATCGTTTCTTTCGAGGCGGCTCTACTTTGGAACGACATTGATAGGGACCACCGCGACAGACCAATCCACAGCCCTCCGTCCCGCAATCGTGTATAATCAACGTTATCTAATTGCTTGTTTATCCAGGTCATAATGCATTCCGTCAAGGTCCTCTCAGCCATTGCGGCCCTCGGTGTCTCTGCCGTTTCTGGTGGGTGAAATCAGATACAACCTCTCGGATATCCTTTTAACAGTAACCTTGTCTAGCTGCCACTTGCACCAAAGACATCAAGATCACCGAACCTACACAAGTCATCAGCTGCGATGTTGTTGATGCCGATGTCATCATTGACAAGTCTGTTTCTGGCGCCGTTGTCATCAACGGCCCCAAGCAGATCAAAGGCAACTTCCAGGCCAAGAACGCTGGAGACCTTATCTCTCTCTCCAGTACCTCTATTAATTCTATCACTGGAACATTCGAGCTCAACAACCTCGAGGCTCTCAACAACCTCGACTTCTCCTCACTTGAGAGCCTGGGAGAGCTTAGCTTCATCAAGCTTCCCCGGCTCGGCGAGCTGAACTTCGGTACCGAAGGCGTTACTAAGATCAAGAGCATTCGAATTACCGACACTTTCATCAGTGATCTTAGCGGTCTCAGCGTCGCCAGTGTCGAGAGTTTCCAGATCGACAACAACCGAAAGATGAACGCTTTCAACTCCGACCTTGTTAACGTTACTACCCAGCTCCTGATCTTCGACAATGGCAACGACGTTATGGAAATTACGATGAACAAGCTCGAGACTGCTGCCGAGATCCAGATTTCTAGCGCCAAGTCCTTCAAGGTTCCTGCTCTTCAGGAGGTGACCAAGAGCTTGAAATTGAACGCCAACCCCGAGCTTCAGACTTTCTCCGCCCCCAACCTGACCACAATCACAGAGACTCTGTCCCTTATCGACATGAAAAAGCTCACCAACGTTTCCTTCCCCGTTCTTGAGGAGATTGGCGGCGGTTTCACCATCCAGAACAATACCAAGCTTGATGCTATTGATGGTTTCCCCAAGCTCGAGAAGGTAACTGGTGGTGTTGCCCTCCGAGGCAGCTTCGAGAAGTGAGTAGAATCCCCCTAGCATATAGCATTACCAAGTCTAACGAGTGGTTTCTAGGGTGGAACTTCCCAAGCTTGATCAAGTTAGTGGCAGCGTCGTTGTTTCCTCGACCACCGATATCAAGGAGTTCTGTGATTACTTTGACAACCTGAAGAAGGACAACAAGATCGATGGTGAGGAGAAGTGTACATCCAACAACAAGGAGGCCAACGAGGGTAAGGACGGTGGTGAGGAGAGCGACGGCTCATCCGATAGCAGCAACAGTGACGACAAGGAGGATGCTGCCGGCATTGTCAGCGTCAACATGGCTGTTCTTGCTCTTGCAGGTGTTGCTGCCGTTGCCCAGCTGTTTTAAGCACGGAGATGAAGATTGCTGGATTTTCTCTTAGAGGCGTCATTATCGTCGTCATCATGTTTCCTGACTTTTCTCTACGACATATTGTGCTTGGTCATCAAGGGGCACAAAATGCTTTTCATGGGGTGGGGTAACTGCGTGTAAAGGATAACCTGTTAGAGCTTAATAATCGATTGTATTTGGACTTTATTCTTGCGATCATGTTCGCCGAGCCCTGAAAATTGGCATTTCTCCTAACTCATAAAGATGTTTAGCTCGTGATAAGCGCTTCTTTTTCGTTCTGATTATTGAGTCATCAGGAATCTTTTCAGTCTGCCACTTCTATCAAGGATTGCCTCGTTGCAGGTCTATTATGAATATAAACTCTTCTCCATCCACCTGATTGTCATCTATTCTTTACATTTAGGTCCTACCAGGTTCCTTGGTTCAATCATGGTTGAAATAAGCTCTTCATTTATCTGTCTTCTGACTTTGTCCCTCCCAAGGAATATGACACAAGCACGAACGCTTGAGAGGGGGAGGCTATACAAGCATATTGACTGGAATATTACTTGTTTCATGCCAAAGAACGACTTTGGTTGGGTAAAAACGACTCTTCCTCCAAATCTGTAATGTATACGTCTCCATATTGATAATATTTGAGTATAAGGCTTGTTTCTACCCCTTTATTTTTGCTTCTGTCCCGCTGCCTAGCCTTGACCTGTCGTAAGAAGCACTCATTTTAGTGATACTTCCCCTGCTCAAACTTTTCTGTGTCGAAGAATTCGGGGACTATTGTATTGCCATTGAATACGCGGCCATCTAGTTCATTGACTGCCTGTATGGGTTGTCAGCTGCTTGCGGTTGTGAAAGAGGAAACAGGATATTCACCCGAAGGGCTGAAACTTGATTTGTGAACTTGATAAACACTTTGCGACTTTCCTGGTCAATATATAGTCTCTCGACGCGGCCGTACTGTATCTTTGTTAATTATACCATTCCTGGAAAAGGACATAACTCTCACAAACCTTTTCTCCACACTCTTCTCCGATCTCTTGTCCCAAACCTCCTGCAATCTCCTCCTCGAGATTCGGCATATTTTCAAGCATATTGCGTAGTACTATGACATCACTCATAGTACCGAACTTGCCTGCATTTTCCTCTTTGCGCTTCCCACCAATGATCTTACCCTTGCCACCTGGCTCGGCCCATCCTCCGCCATCTGCGTCGGCTTTCTTCCGCCGCTTCTCGACTTGAACACGCAAAGGGTTGACAATTCCTGACTCATCAGCACCAAGTCCACTGCCTTTTGTCCATCCATATTTGCTCATCAATCGATGGGCAAAACCAGACTGGCCTGGACGGCTTGACCGACCCTGAGAATCGTCACCAGGTTGATCCGGAAGACTGGATTCAAGAGTTGGGGGCGGAGAATACGCATCGTCTTCGACATTATCCCCTGCTGCGTCTTCGTCGTCATGTGGCTTTGAATATCTTACCGGAGCGCGTGATATGGTGGCTGAATTGGAAGGCTGAGAGGGTGATGCTTGTGCAGCAGGGGGAGGAGGAGCGTCCTCTTGAGATATAGCTACACTAACATCGCCTGGAGGTGGTCCTGGGGGTGATTGAAGCCGTGGTGGTACGAAAGCATATGACGAAGGTGGAGCGAACTGATCTGACAAAGGTAAGAATTTAACTGAGAGGTGGTTTGCAGTGAACTCACTTGAAGGAACATGCCGGGTTTGTTCGTCCTCGTCCTCATCTGAGAGGTCGCTTTCATCGCGTCTATGTCGGTGACTATAAAGCAAGGCTTTCCAATCTCTGACCTCTTGGACTTTCTCATCACTATGCAGGTATTCTTCAACATTAGTTGGCCGCGTAGGGTCATAAATATCGTCCCAGTTTGTCTCAAATTCCTCTTGTTGTCTCTTTTTCTTCTTCTTGCGGCCGCCACGCTGACGCTTTTCGCCCATACCATACATCCACTCATCTTCCTCAGTGGCGGCCCAGTCTGCAAGCGTAGTCTTCGGTTGCACAGGAACGGGAGGAGCAGGATTCAAAGCCTGCTTAGAAACAGCCGGCTTGGGGAATGCCGGCTTTGGCTTGGCTTGCTTCACCTGTGGACGACGTATAGGTTGAAAGCGAAGGGCGGGATCAATGGGCTTCTTGACGGAAATTTCTGCAGATGTGTCTTCTGTTTGGCTGTACAGAACAGGGGCTGAAGATATTGTCGCTGAGGTTGAAGGCGTATCATTGGGATCCAGTAGGTTCTCATAGAGAGATAGCCCTCCTTGAGGCGGCGGCGGCGGCGGAGCTGCCATTGTTGTTATTCAGGACTATTGTATGATGTATGGAGCTATGAAAGCTTGAAGAGACGAGTCTTGATATTTCCTAGTTCAAGGGATGGTTGCGTAAGTTGAGTCTTGAGCTTTATGCCGAAGTTATCTTGTTTTATACACAACTGTATGAGTCTGATGTGAGAGCAAATGCGCCGGGTAATTAGCGGTAGTCGCCCACGTTATAGGTACCTACTAAGGCGAGCATTGATGGATTGAAACTTGAGTGGGCCCCCACCCAATCGGTAGGTAGGTACTTAGGTACCTTCCTAGGGCCTCGCCTGCCCTGCTCTCCAGGGGCATGTACCCCTCCAATACCTTAGTAACTTGGACCCCGCCAAAACTTTGGAGAAGGAAGCTTCCCGGTCCATTCACCTCTCATTACCTCACGGCAACTTGCATGAGCTTTTGTTCATACCTACCTACCTACCTAAGTATCCACCTGCCTGAGTATTTCTCTCGACTTAGGCTAACCCATACCTCAAGCCTTCCTCAGTTTCTACATCTCTTTTCAAAGCCTACTCGGCGCCGGCTCGTGCAGATTAAAGGAACGTCGTGATCTTGCCGGGCAGTTTGTTTTCTAGTGCCTGCTCTAGGGCCTCGAGATCTTTACCACCACCTCCCCCACCGTATCGACTCTCTCCTTGCACCTTGCGATCGCCGAAACGTATTTTTACAGCATAACACTACACTCGCCATGGCTGATCTTGCGAGCCGAATTACAAAGCCTGATGAGGCTGCCGCGGATCCTCCAGCCGAAAGTGCTCCCGCCTCTACTGGCGAACTTGGCCAAGCCGACGGCAACATCGAGGACCTCGGTGGCTCTGGTCTCCATGAGCCTGAATGGGATGTCGAGGTCTCCCTGAGCGAGCTACAGAACAATGAAGCCACCCCCTTCCACTCTGCCACCACCTGGCAGGATCTTGGCCTGTAGGTGGTGGTCATCTCATTCTAGAAGAAGCGTTACTGACATTTCTATTTCAGCCGCGAGGATATTCTGAAGGGTCTCCTCAGCCTTAACTTTCTGAAGCCCTCCAAGGTACAAGGCAGATCACTTCCGCTGATGCTCAGCGATCCGCCGCGAAACATGTTGGCGCAGTCCCAGTCTGGCACTGGCAAAACCGCTGCCTTTGTGACCGCGATATTGTCGCGAGTTGACTTCAGCAAACCTGACCAGCCCCAAGCTCTTGCTCTTGCACCTAGCCGAGAACTGGCGCGACAAATTGAAGGAGTTATCAACGCCATCGGACGCTTTATCGAGAATAAGAAGGTTGCTGCTGCGATCCCTGGCGCACTCCCTCGTGGAGAACCCGTCAGGGCTAGTGTCATTGTCGGCACTCCAGGTACAGTGATGGACATCATTCGACGCAGACAGTTGGATGTCTCTCAGCTCCGCGTTCTTGTCCTTGATGAGGCCGACAACATGCTGGATCAGCAAGGACTCGGGGACCAGTGCCTTCGGGTCAAGAAGTAAGTTCTCACGGAGTTGGAGTTTACCGACGAAACGCTGAAACTTGATAGCATGCTCCCCAAGGACATCCAGGTCCTTCTTTTTTCGGCCACCTTCCCCGAGAATGTCATGAAGTATGCCAGCAAGTTTGCGCCTAACGCCCATAGTCTTAAGCTGCAGCGTAGTGAGCTCACAGTCAAGGGCATCTCTCAAATGTTCATCGACTGCCCAGATGATAATACGAAGTACGATATTCTCTGCAAGCTTTATGGATTGATGACCATCGGCCAGTCAGTCATCTTCGTCAAGGTAAGTAGTTCTGGTTATCGTATGATCTCTGCTCTAACTCTCTACAGACACGAGAAAGCGCCAACGAGATTCAGAGGCGAATGGTAGCAGATGGTCACAAGGTCTCCGCGCTCCATGCCGCTTTTGATGGATTCGAGCGAGATGATCTTTTGTCCAAATTCCGCCAAGGCGAGAACAAGGTTCTCATTACCACCAACGTTTTGGCTCGTGGTATCGATGTTTCCAGTGTGTCCATGGTTATCAACTATGACATCCCCATGAAGGGAAGAGGCGACACTGAACCAGATGCCGAGACCTATCTGCACCGTATCGGCCGAACCGGTCGATTTGGCCGTGTCGGGGTCAGCATCAGCTTCGTTTACGATAAGAAAAGTTTCGATGCCTTGAGCAAGATTGCCGAGCAGTATGGTATTGACTTGGTCAAGCTTGATACCGAGGATTGGGATGAGGCAGAGGAACGAGTGAAGGAAGTCATCAAGAAGAACAGAGCTCAAGCTTCGTATGCCCCCAGTGCGACTGAGCCTAAGGCTACCGAGGGTGCCTAGAACTTGCCCGCGTACGGAGTTCATCGTGGATTCCATAATGGTTTCGGGAATAACGGACCACGCTTTAACGGTATGGCCTATGGCGGCATGAACCAGAATGGGATGGCCTACGATCGCATGAGATTTTGAGGCTACAATTGCCACAATACAATGATTTGATTCAGCGGGAGGTGCGTTAGAGCGGTCTATAGCTGTCGCCGGCCAGCGGTTTCTGACCTTTTCGAAATGCGACAGAGTTAAGATGGACTGCAGGATATTGAGAATGCAATTAGGTGGAAAAAGCTAGCTACTCTATGTCTGTCTTTTGCAGGATGGAGACACCAATAAAAGAAAAAGGCTGCCATCAAATTGTTGTTCACCTGGCGTTCCTTCCACAGTCGTTTATACCTGTGCCATCATGCACAATGGTGCAATACTGTGATGATTTCTCCCACAAAAAAACGTGTCTCGCAAGGCGAGTTTGGCCTGTTCAGGCAGTGAGTGTCACATCTCGCTACCAAGACACTCACGTAGGTTTTAAAGAAGCAGTAATTAGGTACCATGGAGATCGAGTAGAGCAAGTATAGGTCTTGGTTCTCGTGAAATATATGTAAATACTAATCAAAAACTAAGATGGTGAAGTTCTGCCGTGAAAGGGACCCAGCCTCGTTCACATGTTAGCCGCCCATATTTCTCCCCAATTGTTACTTATTGTTAATCCTTGGTGGCCTAGCAGCTAAGAGTTTTCACGATCCAGCCTCTCCATTTACGCCAGCCTTACTCACCGCTCTCCCTATTTCCATAACGCCCATGACGCTACCGCCAGGAACGGATCTTGTTTGTGTTACAAAGCAAAACTGGCTGGCTGGCTACTTGTGATGGAAGTTGTGGAGGCGTAAACAAATTCAGAAGTGCATGTGTTGATTGATCAATACGGGACGCAAGAACAAGAGTTCCGTGTTGTGAAGTGGACCTCTCTATTTGAGACACAGGCAATGGGCGTGGACAAATTGATAATGTTACTGTCTCTACACCTCAAGTTCAGCTCACGCGACGCCCACAACGTCGACGGCAACGTTGCTCAACGGTCAACAACGGCATAATGGCGGAGGGGGTGGATGTCATGATGTTATCAGGCTCGAGCAGCCTGACGCCGAGGAGCCAGTCAGAAGGAGGTGTGAGATGGGTTGGGCGCCATCTCATCGAGAGATATGCGTTGTAGCCAGGTCGTTTCTGGAAATGCTGAGTATTGACAATGATTGACATGAATTGCCCCCCCACCGAGGGGGAATGGCCTACATCTGAGGCCCGAGGGCTTCCGATATCGAGATGCATAATGGGTCTGCCAGAAGAAGCTTCAGACGCGAGCCACGTTGCACATCTGAAGCAACTAAACCGCTCAGTTGCAGCCATCCACCATCGATCGACCTGCCGAGCCATTCAAGGTTTTGAGATGTTGTCCTCCATGGGGAGGAGGCCCATACCGGGATCCGCCTGCTAGGAGCGGCCTTTGGCGTGGGGATGGCGGGTCCGGACAACCTTCGATATTGAAGCCGGTCCAGACGACTTTGCAGCTGACGGTGGACGACAACGGGCTCTGAAGGCTCTGATATCCGCCATGTTACCAGGCAGGGCAGGTTGACCAGTGTTGCACAAAGCTGGTCTGCTAGTTATTGCCCAATTGCTATCTTGCCTGCCTGCCTGGCACGCATCGCATCGCATCATGATTGTCTGTCACTCGTGCCGCTTGGCTCAAGGGTGCTCCATTGTCATGCTGGCAGCGGCCCGTCCATGCAGGTCCGTACTGATTCTGCTATCCGAGCCTGGGTACAGTACCTTATTATTGGGCCGCGATAGGCCTCATCTACACTTGGCCAAGTAGGTCAAATCAATGCATCATTGTTCTGTTCAACCTCGTCGAGTCCTCTGATGGCCCGCCCCGTTAGGCCCGCCTGACTGTACCGATATTCACATCCATGGAACCCAACCTAGGTACCTTACCTTGCCCAACCGCCCCAGCGACGTGGCGCCAGCCAGCGCTGGCTCTGCATGGGCCAATTGCGCATGGGCACGATGCAGCAGTCGCTGTAATCCTTGGGGTTTGGGCGCCTGTGGCCCATCGCAAGCAGGGGACTGGGCAATCAGACTGGGTTTTTTCAGGCCTGCATGCTTTTTTCTCCAGCAGTCCTGCCTTGAGAGAAATGGACCCATCCATCGTTCGCCTCAAGAATACCTCTCGTGAATGACCTCTCCGGACCTCCCACCCGTTCGCCCGTTATGATCCGAGGCTTGCATTTCGCAAATCAAAGTTACTGAGCTCACAACCCTTCTGTTTTCTGGCGCCGTCCAATAGACGTATCTGCCATAATTGTTTTTCTGTTGCTGAGCTGTCGCGCCCTGCAGTGCGCCGCATGATACCCCCCCCGACCCATACTTCCTAGGTAGGTAGGAGGCTTAACAACTTCAGGGCCTCGAGAGATCTAATACTTGGTGGCATTACTGTAGCTACCCGATCGCCTGACTGGCGTGCTGCAAGAAGCAAGATAATAGAGTTGCTCCCCGGATTTTTGTCATTGAGATCTTTTCGTAATGTCAGATGCGGACAAGGTAGAGAAAGTATGAGTTACGGCTACGGCTACAACTATTACCCTGGTAGTAGGACACAAATTGATTGGGGGCATGTACAGTTCTCCGATTTCTCAAATGTCCAATACTCCAGACCCGAATTTTCAGATGCGGAGGATGATCCTGGAAAGGATGAATATGAAGGTGAGTTGGGCTTATTGCCAATCGTCTTCTTTCCTTGACCCTTCTGTACTAAACCACCTACAGGCGGATACACACAACAAACACTAATGAGAGTGCCTCCAGCATCTACACCATCACAGCCACTTTCAAAGAAAGACAAGAAGAAGTTGAAAAAGCAAAAAGAGAAGGCCGTTGCAACTGCAGAAGCTGCCTTTGTGCCACCTCCAGCACCAGACCCTCCAGCAGCTCCAGCAGATGATGAATCCCCAGCAGCCACAACGTCCGGCAAGAAGAAGAGCAAGAAGAGCAAGAAGAAGGAAAAGGAGTCCAAGTATCTTCCAGTTCCTCCTCCTGTGCCAGTTCCCCCACCTCCAACTGTCGAGGAGAGCAAGGAGGCGGGGAAGGTAGAGGAGGAAGCAAAGGAGGAGACTGAAGGACCTGAATTGACTGGAACACAGGACACGGCCAATAACGAAGACTCACCAGCTGTAGGACAAGAGGTTGCCGAGACAGAGACAACATCAGAAGATGTGGCGTCGAAGAAGAACGAGGAGAAGGAGGAGGCACCCAAGGACACTGACGGCAAGGAGACACCCAAGGTACAAACATCCCCTGAGGAGGCATTCCAAAGGGAGGACCCTCCTTCGACCGAAATATCAGCTGCTGAGGCTGAAGAGACACCCATCAAAGAGGAAGCTCCAGCCCAAGAAGGCGCAATCAAGGAAGAGGGAGAGGTGCCCCAACCAGAAGGCCCCTCAGACGATACGGCAAATGATGAACCGGCAGGCGAAGAAAGCATTTCGAGTGAGAAGTCCGCAGTTGATACCCCCGAGCCAAAAGACCCTGCGATTGATACACCAGAGGATGATGCTCCAACTGCAGGCGAAGTATCAGTCAAAGAAGATGCACATGCTCCAGAGGAAGCTTCTGAAGAGCCCGCACTAGCAGAGAAGGCTACAGAAGACTCGTCTGTAACGGAACTCCCCAAGGAAGATTTTCTGGCGACTGAGGAAACGCCTTCCACAGAGGAGGCTCCTACCGGTGAAGAGTCTCCAGCTAAGGACCAAACTTCAGTTGAGCCAGAAACATCCGGGACGTCGGAGAAGGATGGCGATGGTGATGACAAGCTTGCAGCTGCCGCCGAAATAAAGCCTCTGAATAAAAGTCAGAAGAAGAAGAAGAAAGAGAAGGAAAAGAAAGAGAAAGAGAGAGAGGAGAAGAAGAAGGCAGCTACAAAAGCCGAAAAATCTCATCATCACAAGTCCAGGCACTCACATTCATCGAAAGACGCGAACAATTCCAAGGACGATACGCCTGACTCACCAAAAGCCACAGAGGATGAACAAGGGAAGAAAAGCAGCACAGCTGATCCGGCCGAGAAGAACAACGACGCTGAACTTGGAGTTGATTCTAAACTTGCTGATGAGACTCCCTCCTCCCTCGAAGAGGTAGCACTGGTTCAAGGAGCGAAGTCCGGAGAGGAGCCTGAGTCTTCTGAGGATGCGAAGACCGCAGAAGAGGTTTCATCAACAGAAGAAGTTAAGCCTAAAGATGAAGCTCCAGCGGAGGATTCGAACCCTACAGAAGAAACACAAGTCAGTGAGCCAACGCCAATAGAAGAAACCTCGACAGCAGAAGCGAAGTCTGCAGAAGAGGCTTCCCCCACGGAGGGTGTAAAACCTCCGGATGAAGCTTCGGTGGAAGATCCAAAATCAACACAGGAGATCTTAACAGAAGAAGTCAAGTCTACAGAAGAAGCTTCCTCAACAGAGGAAGTAAAGCCTACGGATAACCCTTCAGTGGAAGATTCAGAACCAACAGAGGAAATCTCAACAGAAGAAGCCAAGTCTGCAGAAGAAGCTCCTGTGGAAGATCTAAAACCTAAAGAGGACACCTCAACAGAAGAGGTGAAGGTTGCGGAAGAAGTCAAGTCTGCAGAGGAAGAAGTAAATCCTGTAGTCGGAGGTTCAGACGAAGAACCAAAGCTCACGGAAGAGACCCAAGCAGAAGAAGCGAACCTTGAGCAGAACTCAAAGCACACCGATGAGAGCCGGACAGGAGAAAAAGTTGCGGAATCCGAAATAGAACATGGACCTGCAGAAGACACACCCTCCTCTTCTGAAGATCTGGCACCTGCTAAAGAATCAACAACTGAAGGAGACTCAAAGCCTGAAGCCAGCGAAATTCCACCAGAGAACCAAGCCTTGCAACCCGAGGTTGAGCCCCAGCCTGCGAACGAGACATCATCTTCGCTTCCGCTTCCGCCCTCAGATTCTGAGCTAGATCGGACAGGGGAAGCTTCAGCCGAAGAGGAGGGACCAGATCCAGATCCTACTCCTGCGCTGCCTACGGAAGAGGCTGCCCGTGAAGCTGCCAGCGTTGACGAAGGTAGTAAGACTGTAGAAGCAGCTGAGACTTCTGGGACAATGAACGATTCTAGTGAACACAACGCCACAGAGGGGAATGAAGATACCACTTCCGCAGCAGCTTTGGAATCCGATGCTTCTGCTGGAGATGAAGCTGCAGTTGCTGCAACCAAACCGACCGCCGAATCAGAAGACGATTTGAAACCAAGAGACACAAACCCTGTAGAAGCAGGAGTCGATGCTGCAGCGAAAGAAACACCAGTGGGAGATCCAGTAGCCCAAATGGCGAGCGAGGCCGTTACGGGTGAGAAGGACGAGTCTATTCCCGAGGAAACACTATCGCCGGAGAACGCTGGAGATAACGAGGAGCCTGTCAAGTCAGATGAAACAGTACCTGGCGACAAGGAAGGCACCGATATAACAACAGCTATTGATGTCGATGATAAGCCTGTTGAAACGGAAGTTCCAGTGGTTCCTGTTGATACGGAGAAGTCCTCTGGCGAAAATGACTCGTCTCCTGAGACGGAAGTTGCCTCGCCGAATGACAAAGAAACTTCAGTAACAGAAGACAAGCCTCGTGAAGACAACCAAGTGACTGATGCCAAGCCATCTGAAGTACTTGGGCTAGAAGCAGAAATCACTCAGGATGAACCGTCCAAGGAGGAAATATCCAAAGAAGAGGCCTCTAAGGCAACAAAGCCGACAGAAGATGCAACAGCTGCTGAAGACACAACTGCCACGGCCGCGAAGAAGAACAAGAAGAAAAAGAAGAAGAAAGGCGGGAAAAGTGGCGTCGCAACACCTCAGCCGGAGCCGGAGCCGGAGCCAGAGCCTGCGGTTGAGTCTGCTGCCGCCAAAGCTGATTCCGTTGAAGCAGGGGTCGGATCTTCGAATGAGCCTGCGACTGAGGAGGATGTAAAGCCTGAGCCGTCTACAGAGCCTGGGTTCGACAGTGTTACTGAGCCCGAAACTGTCAGCAAAGCTGAAGTTGAATCCCCCATTGAACCTCATGAAATTCCTCATGAGACCGAGACTGAACCCACAGCCTCTCCAGAAGACTCACTTGAGCTTATAACTGCCGATGATCAAGAGGCAAATCATGAAACTATCGAGGCAGAAGGCAGTGGTGAAACCGAGATTGTGAAGCCGGCGGATTCTAGAGAGGAAACGGCCAATGAGGCTGAGGCAACTGTCGTTGCAACCACAAGTGGCGCTATCCCGGAAACCACAACAGAACCTACAGGAAAGGGTGAGGAGGCTATTGATACGACCGAGAAAGCTGGAACTGATGTAGAAAACGGCTCCATGATCTTGCCTGAAGCTGAAGATGCCTCTACAAAGGAGAATCCGCAAAAAGCCGAACTTGATGCTGAGCCCACAAAAGACGCACCTACAGACGATCCCAGCAATAGGGAACTCGACGCCTCAGACACAGAGAGCAAGAATAGTAAACCGACCGAAAACAGCTCGATTGATGATGAATCGAAGCCTGAAACTGTGCCTATTGCCGAAACCACGCCAGCCGAAGCTTCTCAAGACGAAAACTCTGACAAACCTGAGAGCGGTGAGCCAGTTGCTGTTGATCTCACGACGGGCCAAGCTGAAGTGACACCAGAAAACGGAAGCTCCAGTGATGATATTCCGGATAGGCAATTGGATCCAGCTGAGTCCAAGGCTGGCGAGATTGGGGAGATCCAGGAAGAGTCATCGAAGCCACGGGAAGAAGGGCACGAACAACCTGATGCTACTACAGAAGATCCAGAAGATCCAGAAGATCCAGAAGATCCAGAAGATCCAGAAGAGGCTGCAGAACCCGCATCAACTGTCAGTCCTGATACGAATGCTGTAGTAAAGGACGTTGAGCTTGAAGATGCAGTTACGGAGGCAAAGGGCGACAGGTCGGCGGAAAAGCGCGAGCCTGAAGCTGCGTCTAAGGAAGCAGACAGCAGTGCTAATCTTTCCGAAGTGACAACGCAGCCACCTGAGGATGGCATGGATACGAAAAGTGACTTGATTGCCGAACCCGTTGTGCAAGAGCCAGCGCCAGTCGAAATGGATAAGCCAGTGGTGACTGAAGGAGAAGTTATTGAACCTTTAGCCACAGAGCCGGAGGATGAATCTCTTGTTCAAGACACCTCTACCAAGGAAGCCGATGAACCGGACACTCCCACTGGTGATGCCACTGAACCACTGCCAGCAGAGAAACCAACAGATGATACTGAAAAGGAGTCGTCCGATGTAGTCGCTGAGAAAGCGCCAAAGACAGCGGATGAAACGATTGAAGTGCCTGAGGTCAATGCAGAAACTCTAGGAGAAAAGTCAGAAGAGCTGAATCCCCAAGAGGGAAATACTTCTGAGCCTGCTTCAGATAGAGAGCCCGAATTAGAGACGCCCAACGACACTGACGCCAAGGGAGATCCCGAGGAACATCACAAGGGTTCTAGCGCTCCTAGCATATGCGATTTTGTTGAGGCGAAGGCTGAAGTCAACATTGAGGACGGCGAAACCCGGAGCCTTGAGGCAGAGATTACTCCAAAGGAAGATGTCGACGAAGTCACACAAGAGATATCCACAAGTGGTACTGAAGCTACTAAAGAGGCGGAGGGCATCAGCGAAAGTGTACCCAACGAAAACGACAACGAGACTCGAATACAAGCAATCCCAGCAGAAGACGACACGGCATCAGTCGAAAACACCTCGATCTCCAAGGAAGAGCCATTAGCATCTGAAAACCCGGTTCCTGAAGAGAGGACCAATCCGGTTGAAGAGATATCAGGTACAAACGAGAAGGTAGAGAATGAATCAACGCCCTCCGTCGGCAACTCAGACCAAGATGAATCTGCTTCGAACGACAAAGAACAGGATGCGTCACAACCTTCACAACATGCAGCTGATGATACCAATGTCTCCGAGAACGATCCCAAGGAGGGCACAATTGCAGCTGGTAAGACAGGAACAACAGATGAGAATGTGCCAAATCAACTAGAAGAAGGAGAAGACAGGACCCCTGAAGAAACACCAGGTGTAGGAACACTTGCAAACGGCCACGGAACAGAGGGGGCCTCTGAAGCTTCTGACAAGAAGGAAGCGGAAACAGAAACAGGGCATGAGGCGCTTGAGTCGGTCAGAGTGGAGAACAACGCAATAATTGAGGGAGAACATCCTGAGGAGGCAACTGAAGCTGCTGTTGGTCACAATGACAAGGACAACTCCTCAGATACTGCGGCCGATCTACCGAATGAGGCACCCGACGATAAGCCTGTGGAACCAGCGATGGATGCAGTTACTCAAAACTCTGAAGAGGAACCAGGAGTAAGCGCCCCGGAGGCTGAAGACGGAACCAAGGAGGAAACCAATCATGCTGGAGAGGTGTCAGCTGTAGATACCCTTACTACTGACGACAAACCAGTGGAAGCGGCGGAAGCAGTCGGCAATGAAACTTTAGACCAAAAGTCAGAAGAAAAAGCTGACCCCTCCGATACCAAGTTGGCCGCAGAAGTATCTATTGGTGACGAGCCCAAGGAAGAGTCCGCTAAGGAGATGCCAGCGGAGGAGTCTACTGCTGTTGTTGAATCTCGAGAAGCCGAGCCAGTTACAGAATCTTCTTCCCGGGAGAGTAAGGCAGAGGCGGAAGCGGGGGTGGAGGGTGAGATCAAGCCGGCCGAAGAGAAAGCAGTATCTGAAGATCAACGGGCCGAGGAGGCCCTGGCAGCTCATGACGAGCCAGAGAAAGGCTCTGAAACCGCTGACAGCAAACCAGAGGAAAAGGCTACACCTGTCGAGGACAAGCAACTTGAAGACCCCTCAGCCCTTGAAGAAAAGCCTGACCAAGATGGCAAAACATCAGAAGAACATCCCGCAGCCGCAGCCGCAGCTGAAGACGACCCCAAACAGGCAACACCCGCAGATGCGCAGGAAGACACCAACCAGATTACCGACGGTGGAACTGTCGAAGAGCCTCCCAAGCCAGAGGATACAGCTGCGCCGGAGGCGATAACGACCCAAGAACAAATACCTGCAGCAACCGGGGATGCAGTTTTAAGTGATAGCAAGCCAGCTGACGACTCCAAGGTCTCTCAGGATGAGATGAAACCGGAAACACAAGAGCCTCTTGCACCAGAGGGGGAAGCTAGGGCTGCTGAAGAAGTGACTCCAGAAACCGAAGACGTCACGGCCAAATCACCAGATGAGCCTATTGACGAGCCTCCTGCCGAAGCAGAAAAGAAGGGACACCAGCCAGTCAAGGACACAGACGAGGTAGAGGCCAAGGCTAAGGAAGATGAAGAAAGCAAAGACACCCTTGGACCAATTCCAAGTAACAAGAGACAGGCTAAAAAAGGTGAGGAACATGGTTCATTACACGATACCCCTATTGATTTTGCACAACACTTGGGAGGTTTCACAGAGTTGAATGAAGAGGGGGGCAATGGCGTTTTGGAGTTTGATTCAGACGATACCCAGCATCATCAACGGATTCCACACAGCGAGGAAAATACAGCACTCGAAATAGTCACTCACCACCCGAGCCAGCTCTCGGTAGCTGTAGCACTGGGCGACCAGAATGACCAAACTCTTGCAGAAACCACGATGCCAGGGCCACAAGATCCTAGCTCGGGCGAAAAAAGGAGCAATGCAGCAGCGGAAGATAACTCCGCACCCCTAGAATCGAAGGTCGAACTTCTAGATGATGTCCAACAGAAGTCGATCTCAGGATATGGACATGTGCCTCAACCAGGTCTGACGCCTCTGTCTACGCCTATTGACCTGGACGATACCGATGATACCGGTCTGGCCACGAGTCCCCCAGCCACCGAAGCTCATGACAGCACTAAAATCTCCGCACCATATGCTCCACACGAACAGGGCCTTACAGACCAATCACAGGGCGCCGTTCAGGGATTTGCTACTGAAGGACCTGTAAATATCAGCCTCTATGACCCAATTTCGATTGCCGAGCCCCAGCCTCAGCAGCATGGGACTGAGAGCGAGACGCATGTCGACGAACCACACTCAAAGCCAGCCCAGGACGCTCATGATGAAAATGAGAAATCTAGGAGAATGGAAACAGACCTGCCATCCGTAGTTGCACGCAGCACATCCCCGGCAGCTTCGGTAATCTCTGATGAGGATTCAGAAACTCCTGTGCCATTACTCACCGCCGCCGATGAACCTCTCGATGCTTCAGACCCTGCCAGCCTCGTCGAAGCAGAAAGCGATAAATCATCACCGGGGCTGCTACAACCAGTCCCTACGCCAGAACCATCTTCTCATGAGCCCAAAATTCTGGAAACTGACTTTGACAACGTGTTGCGAACGTCACGAGAGTTGACTCAAGACACGGCTATGCGGCGTGCAGAGCCAGGAGGGCAAGAGGAAGAAGAATCAGACATTTCAGAGGCTGAATCGGTGGGCGGCGATGTTTCGAACCCGGAGGAACAAATTCAAAAACTTACAACTCCAAGTCACGTCCAAGAATTAGAGCCATCAGAGCCAGCCAAGCCCACCGAAGCTCAAGAAAATGCCATAATCGTGGGCGATGCCACACAGCCCAGCAAACGTGGCCTGACGGAGGAAACAGCCATTGGAGAGCTCGAAGATTCTGATTCTATCGCACGCGCCAGTTCACCAGATGAAGTTATTGGTTTCAAGTCTGGACCTGGAGACCGGCCATCTGCTTCCACGGACGCTCAACCTGTTGATATTTCTCAGAAAGCCATAGCTTCAGACGAAGATTCAGATGATGAAGACAGTAGCCTCGACCAACAGAGTGTTACTTCCAGACCCAAATCAACCGACCAGGTAATCTCCCTAGAGGGTCACCATGATCGACAAGTTCAGGCTGAGCCGGTTTCTCTCGGGGCAGATGAACCGGCTGCTGCCTTGCACTTGGAATCAATCGAATTGGAAGACGCTGCCAAAGAGATCAGTGATCTTGAGGACTTTGGTTCCGAGGATGACTCAGAGGATGATGATTCTGAAGCCAGCCGTCAATCGGAACCTCAGTCAGCAACTGGTATTAGTTTGCCGGGTAAATCTGTTCGGGAACTGAATGAGCCTGCTATCGGAAGACAGCCAATCCCACCAGTCTTGGTTTCATCCAATCCCATCAGGGAGGATATCTCTGATTCTGACGAAAATGAAACCGAACCAGAGCACGACTCACCGAGCTTGAGAGCCCAAGATGGTCCTAGAGAGGACCTACTTGTGGGAGCCCAGGCGCTTGCTCTTGGTGATGACGACGAGGGCGAGGACACGAATGATGATGGTGACGAGTCTGATGTAGACCAAACTCATATTGTCCACAAAGCCAACTCGCCAGAACTGGAACCAAGCTCTGTGTTGCAAACCACTGGTGCTCGACGTGGCTCGCCTTTTAATGATGATGAACCATCTGGGCCGCTTGAACCTACAGATCTAAACCTTGCAGTCGTTGATGAGCAGCCCAAAGCCAGTCCAGATCGTGCAACAGACCAATCTGAGGAGCTGGACCCTTCTGATTCTACTTCATCACTGTCGACGGCTACAGATATTAAAAAAAGAGTGGTTTCTTCTGCTCAGCACAACTCTCCACACCATGGTCTTCCGCACCCGGAACCTGAGACCGCCATTCCAGAGCTAGCTATTACTGCCCAAAGAGAGGCATCATCTGGAGCCAAATCATCTGTCAATCTCGCCAGGTCCTCTTCACCTGGGTCTGTGGATGAGGAGCGGCTCGATAGTACCGCACTCCCGCATAGACCGCTTGAACACTCTGATGCCGACAGCGAATCCGAGGTAGAAGGGACAGAAAACGAAGTCAAAACTGAACCACCGCCCTTACCACGGATAGCGTCCAGCAAAGACGATTCCCATTTTGCTACTGGTGATGAACAGAAACACGGCGGAATACCTGCTGCTGTTGTATCTGCCGTACAGCCAAACCACGGCCATCTTGACTCCGAGAAGATGTTAGAGACTCCTACTACAGCCCCAAATCGTGGGCTTCAGGATAAGCACGAATCCTTGGGAAGAGTGTTCGGTGTCGAGCTGCCAGCCGCTTCTGACGATGGACTTCAAATCGAAAGCAGATCTGTCACCAGTTCCAAAGATGACGAAATAGATCGACAGGCGACTGCGACAGCTGCCACTGATGATGAGAGTGACGATGACCTACCTGTCTCTAGAGAAATCTCCCCCATTGGCATCGACAGAATCTCTGCACCGCACCAGCCTGAAGCAGAAACAAACCAAGACAAGAATGCTAGAGTGGATGGTACTGATACTGAAGTAATGCCGCCACAAGAGACCGGAACTATCGGGACTCGAAGCACCACTCCTGAAATCCCTGAGTGGCCTGATGATAAACTTGAGGGCGATCGACCAGTGCACGGTACTGAATCTCAGAGGCGGCCGGCTCTCAGTTATGCAACTTCATCAGGGGCAAGGAGGGGAGTTGAAGATGAATTCAGGGCTTTGAGCGAGAGAAGTCAAGATGAAGAGCCTAATCATGACCATACGATATTCGCTGGCCTTCGAGACGAACGTTTGCCATCAGCGGAGGGCCCGAATCAAGACTTGTCTGACCACATGTTGCACGAAGTCAAGACTCCTGATACGGATGACACTCAAGGTTCTGAGCCAAAGCCCGTGCAAGCCGCCGAGGTGAAGCCTCTCGAACTCGTCCGACCTGAACACATGGCTGTCAAGGTTGTTGATATCCCTTCGCGTGATAAAGGCAAAGCAGTTGCTACTATACCAGAGAGTCCAAAGAGGTCTAGCTCTACTTCACGATCGACGCGTCTGTCCCGCGCGGAGCCGCCTCGGACATTCCTGACACAACAGCAGCGGCCACGAAGATCGCTTAGGGTTCGTCCCGTGACAGAAGTTTACACCAAGGATCCCATCTTCATCCCTGCCGCGAGCCGCCCAGTAGACACCAAGCCTATTCAGCGGTCTCAGCCTCCTCTTGCTGAAAGCGAACCGGCCAAGGTGCCAGTTCGTCCGCCGCTAGCGCATCGATCCTTGGAGTTGCACGACGATCCTTCAGCGATGGCAGGTCGGAGTGAAAAGGCCCCCCGACCTCGTTCTTTTCAGGCCGAAGGCAAGTCGTCCACGGGCTATGTGAGGCACGATCTCAGGCATCCTGCAGTCACGATTGAAGAGGGGCTCCGAGATGCTGCATATCGAGCTGCCCCCTCAGCTGGCTCCACTGTTGAGACTGAAGTCCAGAGATCGCCGAGTCCTGGCATCGTGATTCCAGATGCAGATATGATTGATCTACAGCGAGCCCGTACCTTAAGGCGTACACGAAAGACCTCAATTCGACGTGCTGAGGACACGCTGGCCGCCGCCGTGGTCATATATGCTACTGCCGAGGCCCTCAGTCCTCCCGGCAGCCCTTCGCCTTTCACTTACCACAGAAACGGAGGACTTCCTAACCTGGAGCATCAAATGGATGCAGAGCCCAATGATTACAATTTTCCAGCTGTTTCTCCTTCTTTGAGGAGCTTTGATGATGATATCGAAGAACTTCACAAGTCTAATGCTGACTTGTTTGCAGACGATAGGAGCAGAGAATCTGACTCGTCGCGAAGCGATAGAGACAGAGATAGACATCGTAGGCGCCGACATTCTCATCACTCGAATCGCTCCGGCGGAAGCCGTGGTGAGGAGGATAGGGAGCGCAGGTACCGTGGCGACGACGAGAGGCGAGCTCATCGGCCTCGAGAGGAAGACGAGGGCCGCCATCGCCGACTGTCTCACCGCGAAGGCGAGTCTCGATATCGACGCCATCGTGAAGAAGATGAAACGCAAGCTCGCGACTCACGTGGTGAGGCTGATGCTAGACCCAGGAGCTCTCGCGGTCCCGAAGAGCCAAGAACCAGAGGTTATCGCCGAGACGAGGACTCACGGCCACGTGAATCTCGGAGAGCCGAAGAACCAGCTTCACGTGCCCCGCCCCAGGAGGATGAGGGCCGAGAGCGCAGACGACGATCATCTGGTACTCATCCTTATCGACGCCATCGATCCGATACGGTCGAATCGGGTCCTCCAGGCACCCCACCTAGAACACCACGACGAGACAGTGGTTTTTCTGCTGACAATAGTTCTGGAAGCTCTGGCCGCAAACGTCGGACCCCTGAGGAACAAGCTGCCCACGACAAACGCAAAGCAGAAAGGGCAGAACGGCGAGCACGAGAGGAAGCTAGCACAAGGCGTGAACCCTCAGGATATCGAGAGGAAAAGGAGAGCAAGGGGAAAGAGCCTGTTCGTGAACAAGAACCAAAACCAGAACCAGAACCAGAGCCTCAGCCGTTGCATGAGCCCGAGCCGGATCGACGACATCGCCGCTCGCGCCGGCATAGCCATTCCGAGAGACCTCGATATGAAGAGCCTAGGGAACGTCCTCGAGAGGAACCCATCACGCCCGCTCCCGTGCCTGAAAAGAAGTTCTTTGCCGTCAAGAACTCAGAGGGTATCATGGGCAGTACCACACCGCCACGTGAGGAGCCTGTGATCGCCGAACCTGTCAGGGATCGAACGAGGGAGGCCCCGCCGGAGGACTCACCTAAACGGCCCTCGACACGTCATAGACGCACTCGCCCTTCTACCGATGAACCCCGTCCTCGGTCCTCGCGCCGCCCTCGTGAGGAACCTGCCCCTGAGCCAACTCGAGACAGGGACAGGGAACGGGAGAGAAACAGGGAGAATAGTAAGACGAGAGATAGGGACAGAGACAGAGAACAGGAGCCTCGACCTGTCAAGCACGTCAGGATGGACACGGAGGACTCTCGACGCAAAGCACGCCACGAAGAACGACGGAGAGCGCAGATGAGGGAGGAAGATAAGAAGCCATCGGGCATCAAAGGTGCATTCAAGAAGCTGTTTAGCAAGTCCTGAACAGCCAAGAACGAGAGAAGGGACAGATTGTCTTCATTTCGGGCTTTGTAGTGTGATGATATTTACGTATATATGTGACGACAAGGGAGATTTCTGTTGAGTTTGTTGACATGACGATATGATTTCTTTGGAAGCACGAAAGACTTGTTTTCTCACGCCATAATTGCCATATAGATTGACGACAATTTATGATTCATTTTACTTGAAAAGAGATATGTGCTCGTCATCGACGTGCTGTTTCTGCTGCCTCTTTTCAAATGGCTTTACGGAATTGAGAGAACTCTGGCTGCAATGTCGCCCAGGTGGACTTGTTAAAGCCATTCCGTGGCTGTATTGGCAACGCACTCGGGGAATTATTGGAATTGGGTTTGTTTGGCAGATGTTTAAGTGGTTCGACTATACCCCTCACCAGTTGAGTGAGCGGATCACGATGCTGATTTCAGCACTGAGGAGTAGAATCCGTGGCGGAGTGCTTCAGACGCTCTGTAAAAGGGGCTTTTGATTCAAAAACTCTCTGTCGAAGTCTGTCGGAAAGAGAATCCCCTTCCGGTCTATATAAGATGCACCTGGTCTTGTCGCTAGGTCTGGCTAGCCCTTTCACCTGATCAACCCAAACTTGTCAGATCAATCTTTGCTTTTGAGATGCGTCCTGATCTCATTCTTCTCGTGGGCTTCGCTGGGCCATCAGCAGCAGTTCCCATCCTGGACAGCTACATCAGCTTCCGTAAGTCATGGGCATCTGCTTCTACCAGACTGAACAGCGTACTCGCTGAAATGCCCACCATTTATCCTGCTAAAGGGACCGTCCCTCCTGGAGCAGCAGCCTCTACCACCGGTACCGTTGCTGTGCCGGATGCTTGCTCCTGTGACACCTGCTCCTGTGGCAACAAGGCGTCCGCGACCTCGACAGCCTCAGCCGGATTGGTCACTTCAGGATCAACACCAGCACCACCGGCTGTAGTCACTACGACTTCTACTCTCACCACTTCTGCTACACCCTCTTCTGGTGAAGTCGAGAGTGGCAGCACCTCTGTCTCAGCGGCTACTTCGACTGTCAACCTACGCGCAACGACAACAACCACAACCGTTACGATGACCAGGCCAGCTTCAACCGCTGCAGCCAACCCTGCCTTCACCACTAAAGGCCCTCATCACCACCAGGCCCATACTTCTGATGGTGAAGCACACAGGTCCGAACATGGTTGGGACTCTCTCGATCGTGAAGTTAGCTCCACTAAAAAGTCCAGGCTGCTCCGTCGCCACAAAGACGAGAAGGATAAAGACTTGCTTCTGAAGGACAAAGAAATGGAAGTGCGGTACCTCGAGAAACAAAGTAAGAGGTTGTGGAAAGCGGCACATGACTGGGGAAAAGTTCTTGAGCAGTACGCCGCAGATTTCCAAAAGACAAACGACCTGGCGAACTGCCACATGGTAACGGAAGAGGGCGCAAAGGCAGGGGAGGTCATTGGCGAGAAGCGGATTGTTCTAAAGCGTATCAAGTCGGTGAGCGATCGAGCTCATCGTTATGCACGCATACAAGAAGAATGGTTGCTTGACGCCAAGAAGGAGCTTTCCCAGTGGAAAAAGGCGGCGAGAGAGGTACAGGGTTTGAGCCATGAAGAAATTCTTCGCAAAGAGGATTTTAGGAAGCATGCTTCAAGCCACAACCCTGAGAAGCGCTCAGAAGCCAAAGATGCCGGGGAGCAGAACAAGCAGAAGCAGAAGCAGGAGGAAGAGAAGCAGAAGCAGGAGAAGCAGAAGCAGAAGGAGAAAGAGGACAAACACAAAGACGAAAAGTGTCACGACAAGGAAGAGAAGAAGACCGACGCTACCAAAGAAGAGACTACTAACAAATCCGACCTTGAGAAGTACGAAGACGCTCTCTATGGAAAGATTGGAGAACAGATCAAGGAGAAAATCGGGAATGATAAGAGCAAAGATCGCCACTCTCCTATTGAGAAGGGAGAAAAGCCCGCTTTCGTGATCACTAAAGAGTTCAAGGTCTACAAGTGCGACGACGAAAAGGGCTGCAAGGAGGACTTTGGATCACTAGAGGAACTGGTCAAGGACGAGGACAAGGACGCGGAGAAGGAGAAGGAGAAGAAGGGGGAGAAGAAGGGGGAGAAGAAGGAGAAGGGCGAAGATAATAAAGTCGAAAAGGAAGAAGAGAAGGATTGGTATGAAGAAGAAGGCGATCCTCCGATGCTCGCTGATGGTGACGAGGCTGGGCAGTTGCAGCGTCTCCAGGAGCTCTACATGCAATGGCGTGGCATGCTCGTCGAGGCTATTCGCAAGGACCTCGACCCGATCCTCAAGAACGATGAGTTCCCGGAGGACACCCAGATGGCAGCGCAGCATATGGAAGGGGATGAAAAGGTACAGCGCAAGCGATTAAGCCATATCTACATGAACTATCGCTACATGCTTCTTGAGAAGTTCACCAAGCTGCTCGATCCTATCCTCCACGCCAAAAACCAAAAGACCGACTGAGCGCGCCAGGTCAGGTCAGGTCAGGTCAGGTCAGCATCCGTATTGACTGCCATGAACTTGGATCTGTTTTGTTTAAAGGGGGACTTGATTGTGGTTGACAAGAGTCGGACAGTCCTCGGATAGTCTTACACTGGTTTCACAGCCAATCGCAGGCTGCGTATGCCTCAGGAGGTACCTAGTAGCCATGACCTAAGAGCCTAAGTACTCAGCCTAGTCCATAATGATAAAGTATCTAGTTATCTTGCTTCAGCTCTTGACTGATTTTCAATCTATCATGCAAGGAAGACGTATGGGACATTTCTGTCAGGTCTTGTTCTATTTCGCAAGTTCTCTGCCCTGGTTAAAGAAGTCTAAGCGTCATGATAGAACCATAAGCCTAGATAGTTGGGTCATAGATTGGACGTGGTGATGAGTACTTTGGTGTTATGCGGTCGGTCGGCAAGTTAATAAACAGACTTTGAACGTGGCAATTTGATTCAGATCAGCCCGAGTGAAAGTTTTTGTTCATTGCCTCAATTCTAGGTAATCAATGAAGCCACCGAGTCTACCTTACCTTACCTGCTGTAGGTAGGTAAGGAAGGTAGTTGACAGTCACATGACGCTCCACCCGCACCAAAAATAATCCGAGGAGCCCTAATTTTTGCACCCACACAGAATTACCTCTTGGAACTGAGGCCCCGAGTTTTACCTTGCTTCTTTCTCCCCTTCAAGCGCAGGATTAGACTTCTTTGCGACAAAAAACACCACAGTCCCTTTTCAGACACAAAAATCCATCCCATTCCACTCGCAATGGCTCCTCAGGCAGTACGTACATGACACCGCTATGCTGTTAGGCCCTCTCCCGTATCGCATCGCATCGCATCGCACCGAGGAGAGGAGCCGTATAAGAATGCAGTAGGCTAAGGTCATTTTTCCAACAGAAGAAGTCGGGCAAGGCCCAGAAGCAGACCAAGAAGGTACGCGAGATTCAGATCCAGATCGAAATTTAGCACAATGACGACTACTACGAATGCGACTGTGACTGTGACGACGGTTTCACACGTCACAGCCACAGCGCTCCCCACGAGGGACACAATAGCTAACTGATCCTGCCAGTACATCATCGATGCTTCTCAGCCTGCCAGCGACAAGATCTTCGACGTCTCCGCTTTCGAGAAGTTCCTCCAGGACCGTATCAAGGTCGAGGGCCGCACCAACAACCTTGGCGACAACGTTGTTGTCAAGCAGTCTGGTGAGGGCAAGATCGAGATCACCGCCCACAACGAGCTCTCTGGTCGCTACCTCAAGTACCTGTACGTGTCTGAAGTGAAGCACGGGGATGCATATCACATCAACAAGACGCTAACTATAGACAGGACCAAGAAGTTCCTCAAGAAGCAGCAGCTCCGCGACTGGCTCCGCGTCGTCTCCACCTCCCGAGGTGTCTACGAGCTCAAGTTCTTCAACGTCGTTAACGACGAGGCTGACGAGGACGACGAGTAATCGAATCAATTTGCATTGCATCGGCGCAGGAATGGATTGGAGAATTGGGACAGGGGATAACAAAAAGTTTCAAGGACTCGGCCAATAGACCCAGCCATTTTATGTGGCACTCTTTGTGGTGTTCATATTCTCTCTCTCGTCCCAATAACCGAGTGATGTAAATGCCGAATTTGTGAACTGACTTGAAGATGATGCCGTCGGTTTGTTTGTTTCATCTCATTGTATTATTCTCATGCTCGCGCCTCGTCATGGCAACGACCTCATGACACCCTCAAAAGCAACCAACGCCATGGCATTCGCCGGAAACGCCCTCAGGAAACATGGAACAAATCCTCTCCAGTATCCCTTCCAACCTCCCTCCCTGTATACAGCAACAGCTGCGTCCTTCCAACGAGGAAATCTCCTGACTCCATCGTTTAGCCCGCCTCCCAGCGGATCTGTCATGATGCGCTGCTTGACTACATCGCTCGGATAACTAGTCAACCAAAACACCTGCGCACTCAGGCCTCCCGCCCAGAAATTCACTGCCGGTGCGCTGAGGTTTGTCTTCTCGCGTAGTTGTCGAGATAGAATATCGTAGCTGCCCCACCAGCAGAAGAAGAATCCTCTAAAGAGAAGAGTCGCTGAGAGGCCATGATACACGCCCTTGATGCCATGGTATCGGTAGATCTTGCGCAGACAATCAATCGGCCCGGCGTATAATCTGTCGGCTTTTTGCGCTGCGTACTGGATCTGCAACCGTGCCTTGACGTGCTCGACTGGTGCAGCAATGAAGCTCACCGTTGAGCCAGCTAATATTCCTGCGATACCATGGCCGAAGCTAGGAAGCGCCGTGTAACCCTTTGGGGCTGTGCCTGGTGAAGATGCCGTGACGTCGGTTCCTAGTGGTTCAACGTTGAAGACATGTTCTGAGAGAAGACGACGATAGACGGTGAGCGAGCCCAGCATGACCGAGTCCATAAACATCCATCCGACCAAAGGCGGTGTTGCGCCCTTGTAGAGCCCGCGAAAGCCCTCATGGCGAATAGTCTGCGTGACGCATTGCAGAGGGCCACTGAAGCGACTTGAGTCTGTCGTTTGTAGACGGACCTTGATAGTGTCAAATGGATGGCCAACTATGAAAAGTCTGTCAATATTTGCATCTCGAGCCGTCATGTCATGACAAGGGACACATACCTGAGAGCTTGGCGATGCCGCTGAAGACACCCGCGACAAAGCCTTTGTAATCATGTGCACCGCTTCCACCACCGACGTTACTCGTCATCTTTTCCTTTGTCTTGATGGGTTCTGGCTCATTCAATATGATCTTCCCTTGCACATCTGCAGCCATTGTCTGTGTGTGTTTTGACTCCTGCGAGTCTATTCGTCATGAATCTCCTCAAAGGAGTGAACAGCAGCTTTAGGAAGAGCTGATGCTCGAGCTCAGTGCACAATGGCGAAGCTTCTGTTTCAGACAAGAAGAAATATCAGATAAAAAATATATGGGATAATAAGATCTTGTAGCCATGAAAGCATTCGAATTGAAGAGATGTCAAAAAGTCCCCGTTTCAGAAGTTGAATGCTGACGCATACAACTTTTTGATGATCGTTATTCGCCGGACCTGGGGGAGCTGCATGCACCGGTACTTCTTCACCGAAGTCGGAGCGATCCATTGAACATCGCTGCCCGTAAGTTAGTAGGTACCTTAGGTAGTCCAAGGGACGCTCCCTCCTCAGTTGGCGGTCTCCGGACTTTGAGGCCTTCCCCCGGATACTCTGGGGCCGTACCTACCTAGCTAGGTACGCTAAAACCTCGACTAATCAATCATTATCATTCCCAAACCCAAGCAATCACTAAGGTGCCTAACTGATAGCGAAGACCTAAACTATGGGTATCATTATATAGCGCTGGCTGGAGAAGCGATTGTTTTACTTGCAAAGGAACATGATACATTGTGGTGGTATTTCTCTGGGTGTATATCGATTGAAGTCCTTTCATTCCCAATTACAGCCAATATCGGTGGTTATGGTATCTATCTCACGCTCACAAAGCTAAACACAACCAGGAACCCCAACCCCAACCCCCAACTATCTAACTTGAAAATATGTTCACACACATCACGTCCTTTCACCTGTGCTTGTGCTTGTCCTTGTGCTTGTACTTGTGCTATCCTGGCATAGCATCCATCCTCTTTCCGCTCATAATATCCAATCCGAGTTAAGTCATTGCTCGCAAATCAAACCATTGACGTATCGCTCTGCAGTAAGAAAGCCATGTCATGTCGTCGTCAAGAATTGAAGCAAAAGCCCCTGTATGCAAATACGTCCCTTTCCTGCACCCTTTTCTCCTCTTTGTTTTCTCTTTCGGTATTTGTCAACACCTTTCCATCCCCTATTTTTTTTTCTTCTTCTCCGTTTCCTTGGTTGTTCGGTTGTTTGTTCATTAAGCCCTTCACCTTGATGCTGTTTCAGCTGGCCACCCCCTTCAGTCTAAAGCTGCCTTTCTTTTTCTCGCTAATAGCAAATTCACCCACTTCAAGGCCGTTTCATGTCCATAAAAAGTTCATACAACTGACCACCAGCCAGAACCTCCAGAAGGAGAGTCAAGTTGGGTGTCAAGAAAAGCAAAGCACTGTATCATTCTCGATGAGATATCGATCAGCATCCCGGTAGTGGACGGCTGCCACGGTTATCCCCTTTTTAAAAGGTCTCCGTGTCATCTGTGTTATGGGATGCAACACTGCCGAAGGTATCTGCTTTCCATGGTTAGAGACATGAATATTAGATACGGATCAGATGTAACTTACCTCGCTTGCGTCGACGAGCTTCATCCTCAGGGCTCTTAGGGGTCATGGCTCGTGGCCCACTAGGTCGACGAGTAGGAACACCCAAAGCAGCATTGAGGTTACGGTTCTCAGGCTTGGGGCTGCTTGTGAGGTGGCTGACATGTGTGCCACTCATAGTAGCGTATCCGCTCTCATCACTGGGGTGAGGGGCGGGGCTACCCTTGGCCAACTTGGAGATGCGGCTACCCCTGGGGGGAGATAGAGCTGAGGGACTACCAGTGGGCTCGATGGGCTCCTTGGGAGGTCGAGGGGGGCCGGTTGGGGATGTGGTCCAGTAGGCAGGGTCCTGAGGAGCACCTGTCGATGATGCCTGGCTGTATCGGTTGGTGTTTTGAGCCATCTGGTTCAAGCTCGAAACCGAACCACCCCAATCTGCCGACCTAGGTGTCATGGGGACGTTATATTCTTGAGCAGAGAACTCCAGAGCATTGCGGAAGCGCTCTGTCTGGCCCTGTCTGGGCTGGGGGTGCTGTAAGTTCAGTGAGTTTCGGTGAACCTGATACTTGGGTGTATTGCCTGGGGTATGGTTGATTTCGCGGCGGAGAGGCGCTGGCATAGCGTCACCGGCATTGGGCGCCGATGCGAGCTCTTGCTGAGAGAATCCAGTATGTAGCTGGTCCTCTGCGTACGGGGCATGACTGTAATCCCCATCGTTGTACTCGCCTAGGCTAGACCCTGAGCGCGAGGGAGGGTAATCATCGTACTTGGCTTCCTTCTTGCCTTTGCCAGCGCTGGAGGCTGTCGTTCCAGACCACCTGGAAATCTTAGGGAACCAGCCCGAAAGACCGGACTTGTGCTTTTTTTGCTTCTCTGTTGTGCGAGGTGTGTTCTCATTGCTCATTGGTTGAGTAACACCAGACGGTTGAGGGGGCGTATCAAGAGGAACAGAACTTCCACGCTGGAAGCCTGATCGCTCTGGTGTCAGCATATTGGGGTTGCTGCGCTCGCCAGTCGGGCTAGGGTGGGCGTGCTCGTATTCATCCTCGTGCTCAGCAACAGTGCTGATGCGGTTATCAGAAAACTTGCGTTCGTTGGCAAGCCGAGATCTGGAGTGCGAGAGCGAGAAGTGACCAGACTGGCTGGGGGTGATTGTCGAGTTGCCTTCAGGCTCATAGCCTCGATCTTGCTCGAAATGGCCCTCAGGCTGCAGGTTGTCGAACGAGGGGCCACGGCCACCACTGGTGGAAACAGGGGGGACGGTGCTCTGTCCCTTGAGCTCGTCAACCTCGCCGAGAATCTGCATCAGGATTTCCTCAATACGCTTGAAGTCGCTCGTACCCTTATTGCTTAGGCCTTGGAAGGCTCGCTTGAATAGGTTCTTCTTGGCGGCGGCCTCATTGAAAGTGTCAACCTGGGAGATGCTTTGAACCGATCGGGCCCCGGGGTAGGGGCGAGGACCATTGATGGCCTTCTGAAGCTTCTCGGTATTCTCAACACCTGCGAAAATGACATCGTCGCTAGTGTCCTGGACGAGGTTTCTAAGCTCGTTCAGAGAAGTTCGCATCTCAAGGGCAGAGTTCATCAGTAGTGCAACGATTTCTGTATCGCGGGCACTGCGCTGAGCATCTCGAACCATCAGGTGCTGCATCAGAGCAACAATGTCCTTGTTCTCGATGCGGTCAATTCCTTGACCAGTGGCTGCATCGTAGAATGGTGATGCCATGCCTTGAGACATGCCACTGAGGTGACGAGCATCCTTGGGGGCGTAGAATGGGTCCTGACCAGCATCATTTGGAGATCCCGGCAGAGACAGCTGAAGAGCCTTGCCCTTGGGCTGGAGATCGGGAGTTCGGTTATTGCCATTGGACATATAGCCTTCGTCATACTTGGGACCAAAGCCAGGGCTTCCGGTGTGATAAGGAGCTCCAAACCCCCGGGCTCCCAGGAGGTTGTCATTCAGGGCAGGGTTGGCGACAGGGCTGGTGTCCTCGTATGGGTTGGTGACAAGAGTGTCTCGCTTGCGGTCGTCAGAGGTTCGCTGCCACTCATCTTGGTCTTGGCTGGGTTCACGGCTGTGAGCATTGGCAGCAGCCACTCCAGCGGCAGCGCCCAGCGCGGCAGCACCGGCAAACTGAGCGGCACCGGGTCCGTGACTGCTGGTAGCGCTCTCAGCGCGTTGCTCGGCAACATTTCGGGGAGTGGGTGTTGCTCGGCCTTCAGAAGCATCATCGTGGTGTTCGCCATCAAGACGCTCTTGGACAACTGACGGGTTGGTGTGAACATCGTCATCAATGCAGCCAAATTCAGGCATGGGGTTGTTAAAGTCGGGGAGACCACTTGCAGTCATCTTGGGCGAGTCATCATAGGAAAGGCGGTCGATGCTGTGAGCAGGAGTGTTACGAGGCTCATGACCTTCCAAAGTACGCTCCTTAAAGGACTTATTACGGAAGACGCCAGCGCCTTGGTATTCCTCTGGCTCCTCGGTGGCTGCTTGTTTCTTACCCTGCGCCGCCTTGAGAGCAGCAACGGCGCCAGTCGCAATGGCGACTTCTGACGCCGTGGGTGACCTTGTTCGGGGCACCTTTCGGCCATGCTCATCCAGATCATACTCAGTGAACTCTTGTGACTTGTTATGAGATCTGGCACTAGGTGTAGCATGCCTCTCGGGTTCCAACTCGCTACCGTCTATGTAGTTTTTGTCGGGGCTCGCACCACGGCTGCTATAGGTCCTTGACTGGTCATCATAGGAGAGAGTCGAGTCGCGAGGACCAGGGTAGTCGCTGTAGGAGCCGCTCAACATGGACTGGTCGAGCATCGAGCCTTCAACAAGTGAAGCAACTGCTGATTCGGGTCCCATAGGAGGGTGGACCAGGTTGGGGTTGGCACCAACACCACGGACAGCTTGTCCAGACGCGACCTTGTCCAGCTCGCTGTCATCTGTGTAGGCGGTGTTTCGGTAACCTACACCAGAACTTTGGGGTGACATTTGGTCCATTTCTCGTTCTTGGAGGGAGTTCAGAGAAGGTGTGGACTGGCTATTGCGACGTTCCCCAGATCGCTCGTAGTAAGCATCACTTGTAGAATGCATACTCCTTGAGTTGCGAGGATGATACTCGCTACCACCCTCAGTGTAGCCAGAAACACTAGGAATAGGGCTGAGGCCTCGAGCACCAGCCTGGTAAGGAACATACTTTAATGGAGGAGGGACATCCTGGGTAGCGAAATAGGAGTTATCATATCCACCCTCAGGATAATCGTTGTCAGAGATGTCATCCTCTTCATATTGGCCCTGTCGTTCGAGAGGATGCTTCTGGCCATACTCGTCTGGTTCATACTCTTCCACGTAGTCCTTCTGACCGCGCGGTAAAGCAGTCAAATCACCATGAGATACGTTGGCGTGCTGAGTGGATAATGTTGTCTCGAGATTAGAGGGAGTTGCTGAAGGTGTAGGCGTCGAGGTTCCTGAGACATATCCACCCGGAATGTTCTTAACAGGCGTGATCTCCTCGCTAGCCGAATGAGGTCTGTCGGTATCGGCAGATCGGATAGACGTCCTGGTCATTTCCGAGGGGTTAATTTCACTCATGAGGGGCATGGGTGGCTGAGGAACCACGGGATCGTCGTCGAACTGATCGGCATGATGGTCACGGCTCAGGGCACGGCTATGAGCAGACTCGGCTCTCCGACGCCGTCTTTCTCTCGGCTTTCGGTCGCCTTGTGTACTGTCTGAGAGGAGTGATGAGCCAATGCCAGCTGCTGCTGCGCCGGCTGCAGCAGCCTTGAGCATGTCGCCACCACTTCGTTTGGGTGTAACATTCTCATTCTCGTATTGGTAGTCATCCTCAATAGAATCATGGCTTACATCAGAGTTAGCTTCGAGGACATGACGAGCCTCTCTATTTCGTCTATCCTTTGGCTCATTCCGTTGACCTGACGACCGCCGGCGGTCGGGGGTTAACTCATCCTTAGATATTGATGTAGCAGACGAAGTAAAGGAATCGCGTCGGCTCTCCCTCTTGCTGGTCTCTCGCTTAAGAGCATTGAGTTCGGGCAGAATCAAGCGACGGATGGCGTCTTCGACTGTTTCGAGAAGCTTAGGGTTGTTGATTGAGGATTTAGAGACATCTGAGCGTGAGGAATGTGTTGCGTGGGTGCGGTGGCTGGGGGCCAGATGAGAAGCTGAGACATTAGAGTCAAGTCCTGACACATTGGATTCCTGTTGACTTCTGCTAGAGCGACGGCGATGGGCTTTAATAGGCTCCTCCATCCTCTCAGAAACACTGCTGGTCCTGCTCTTTGGCCGACGCTTTCTCTCTGCTGTCGACTTTTCCCTTGACGACTTTGATTCTGACACCTTTGACCTGTCTCTGTTTCGACTCTTCCGGTTCTTCAACTCATCTACTGCAACACCTGCAAGTGCACCGGCGCCAGCAGCTGCAACCATCTCTCGGGTTGCTGATGGGCTGTCGCCCTTGGCGTCGCCGTCGAGAAAGCTGTCAGATGGAATGGCGGATATGTCTGAAGCGTTGACGTTGTAGGTCTCCGAAGGGATCAATGGGCTGGCAGGTCGTCGTCGTCGTCCCGTGTGGCTACGATCAATCTCAATGTCAATTGGATTTCTCGAGACGTTGGACTCTTCGGTAGCAGAAGCGTAGGAGCTCATGCTGTTGCCGTCGTCCCCGTCGAAGTACTCAGAATCTCCCAACGGTATCCGTCGAGTCACCGAGGTGTTGCGAGCGCCTTTTGTTTCTGTAACTTGAAGATGATGATCGGAACGGCCTCTCTTGGATGGTGTAAGGCGGACACGGACGCTAGGACGTCGCTCACCTGTGGAACCGACAGTTGACTTGCCGCCTTCGAAGTACTCGATGAGCAATGAGGTCTGAGATTTGCTAGCCTTGTGTCCACGAGTAGCAATGGTGACGGGTGTTCCGTCTTCAGGAATGGAGTAGGAGGACTTCTCGTCACCGGGATTCACCCCATCCACCGTCGTTGTGAGATCGGTGGGGGTGGTATTAGTCTCGGTTTCGGTAGGGGCGGGAAGTGGAAGAGATTTTCTGGAAGATACACCCATCGTAAATCTGGTGAGGCTCTTAAGTGGAGGTGTTTCGGGGCCCTTTCTTCCCAGGACTGCAATCCGGAGCGGATGCAGAGAAACACCGGTGGGAGAGGAGGGGTTGGTTGATTAATGATTTGATATCAAGACATGCGGAATCAAGGAGCAACAAAGATTGTCTAGCAGGACATGTCAGTAAACCCGAGTGCCCAACGGAGGAGACATAACGGTGTAGGCCAATTATATGGGGTAATGAATCGCCACCTGCGTTGAAAGCGACTCGCTCGACTCATGAAGCGGAGAAGGGTAAAGCAACGGTCAAGAGAAAAGGAAGGATGAGAGACTTACAAACAAACGACCCGATTAGAAGAAAGGAAACAACTTTGAACGTCTACCAACTACCCAGAGACAGGACAGTCGATAGCGATACCTACTTACTAGAGTCGACAACCGACACAGCTCGACTCGACTCGACTCGAATTTGACCTGGCCTTAGAAGCCTCAAGGTTCCGTGGGGAATTCGAGAAGGAGAAAGATTTGGGGGAAGGGTTAAGGATGCGACGTGCGGCGTGGTCGATTGTAAAGGATGGTGTGAAGGCTCATGGGATGTGGATCCCGTAAGGTAAGGTCAGGCAGCTCGGCGGGGGGACGCCTGGGGCCTCGGGGGGGCTAAGAAAAAAGAATGGGCTAGCAAAGTTGCCCGCAGCAACCAGACCTGGCAATTAACAAGGAACAGAGAACTGAAAACCGCAGATGTCAGTGTCAGACGGAGCGGAAGAGAGCCGAAACAGAAAATCAAGAAGGGGTACAAGGTATGATCTAGACTGGTTTGGGGGGCAAGGAGCAGGGCTTTCAATTTAGGTGCAGTTGTGTCGAGGGGAATCGAGGAGGTTGGGCGAAAGATCTGGAGGTTGGGGAAAACGGATTGAGTTGATGCAGGACGGGCAGGCCGTTTTTTTCCTTCAATATTGATGGGATACAGAGTACCTATGGAGTAGTTGGTAAACTCACTGCACGCGGTGAAGTTTAAAGCTTCAATGAGCGAAGTCTAAAATCATCGTTGACGTACGGGGTACATATGACTTTGTTGTGTATTGAAGAAGATCTTGATGGGAAAAGTTTAGGTAGGCACATACACACTTAATAGAGTCAGCATAAGTGGAACCAAGAAGCTTATGATGCTTTAGGTACGGATACTCCGTATTGGATTGTCGATTGTGAGTAGCACTGAGCTCCGTACGGAGTATGGATCTCTCCAATCAAAGATCCAATGCAATCTCCTCTGTGTATTGCTCTAAACAACACCAAATCGACTTCGTTTGACAACATATATTGGATTGCCTTGTCCTCGGGCTCTGGTCATCACACCCTACGCTAGATACTGATGTAGGTGTTGGACCCACCTGGTTCAGCGGCTGGGCCCTTGAGATTTTCATTTTCAGGCTAGTGCCTTGGGGTGATGAGTTGTCTCTGGCACTCTGCCGAGGCGGGCTGTCCAATAGCGCCGGCCCGCCGGGATGCCACCTAGCTCGACACGCTATGCCTGTGGTTCCTCTGCCAATGGACGATCTTCCAAGGACACGAGGGGAACGAGATATGCACCAAAACGTGCAGGAAACATGCAGAGCAGACATGTACAGTAGCGAGGCCCGGCGAGTTCATCGTAACGCTCCATGTGTGTGATACGTGATTTGTTGTGTGTGATGTGATGACCATCCTCATCCCCTCCACTCCTCTTTAGTATCGAATAAGCATCCTCCGTCTATATCAAAACAGGATATTTCAACTAGCGGTCTCCAAGTTGTTGCGTTGCCAGTTGCCACGCAGAACCAGCCTCCTTGCCTAGATACATGCTCTGCTCCAGTATCAAACCACGAACAGACAAACGTTGGGCTTTCACCTCTGCTACGACAAACCCCCTGTCGTAAAACGATTCACCTTCTGTTTTCCCTTCGAATCAGGTCCCGGCAATCGTCGCACTCCCAAACAATCCTCTTCCCCAGCCTCTCTTCTCACTTGATCACCCTCGTCAATCACTTAAACCCCTGTCCGCCTATTAATTAATCTTCAGACTTCAGCCGTCTCGGGCCAGGATGGGAAAGGTGCGGCTGGGCGGCTGTGTCCCTAAAGACGGAAAATAATCATTCGAGTGAGCCTCATTTATATTACTAAAATAAGTCAGACCATGAGGGCGAGGCCTGTGATGAGGCTGCATTTGTTGACCCCGTCAGCGCTTCTCGCAACTTCACAAGTTGCCCAAGTCGCTTCGTAAAGAGTTCAAGATACGCGATATTAGCTGAGCAATATTATCAAAAAGATCACCAGAGTCCCAGTCAGACCTCCTCCACTCGGATCCATAGGCCATCATTTCGCTCTTGTTGTGAGTGGATTGTAGGGCTGAATCACTCACTATGAAGGTCGGACTTGTCTTCAAACTATTATGAAACACACTCATTCCCAAGGAATAGCCTAATTACGGCGCCTTGTTCACAGAGACATACCGTTACCCAGGTTTCAGATAAACCACAGGTTCCAAACATAATAGTGCTTTAGAAGCTTCTTGGTCGAATCTAGAGTCCTTGACCTCAACACCACCACCTAATACGGATAGATCTGACATGTTCCTGAAAATCATCTTTGCCTCGGCTCAATCTTACTCGCATCTGGCTTTCCATCTTCTCGGGGCGTAACCCGAGTCAGAATATTCGCTTTCGCCGCTCATGTTCAGCTTATTGGTATCTCCAGCCTCCTCCATCATCATCACACTAAGAAACCACAGCTCCATTTGCTTAATCGGCGCCCCTTATATGCTCTCCAACCACCTCTTTACCTCCCAACATGGTATCGGCTTATCCTGAGCTGTCTGTCATATTTCACCGCAAACATACACTTGTCAAGATGAGGCGAACTAGGCTGTACCAAGCATGATGTAAATCATAAGATCCCGCAAACTCTCTGTGGACCCCCGAGCAAAGGCCCTTTCACTCATGCGAGACACATCGACAAGGCATGGGATATCCCTGAAATTTGGATCCAGGACAACTTTCACTTTTCCACATCGTTTGACGTGCAACAAATGCTCTCGGCTACAAGACTTTTTCAGGCTTTTCCGCCAAAACTCACAGAGTCTTCAAAGGCTTTCGAGAAGCCTTGGTTACTCCTTGATTTAGCAGCGAGCCAAAGCAAACTGTCAACAAAAGCCCAGTGGAAAAGGTGGCCCTTTCATGGCTCGGTAAAATTAGCATTGGCCCAGAGCGCTTGCAGTCTATTATTGTAGTCCCCGACTACCTACTGTAGCTATTGCTGCGATCCATGTGCTAAGGTTAGTTGGTCACCACGACATGCTGCTTCCAGCATGGCAAGACCACAATGAAAGACCTCTTTGTCCTATCGATGCTATTAACTCTTGTGGAAGCTGATCGCCGCATCACTTGTGACACCGTCCTCGATGCATGCAGCCAACCGGGTCTTCTGAGGCCACTCATGCCACACAAAGACGACCCGTATAGCACTCTGCTTCCGGTGGCTTGTAAGAGGATGACTTTGTTATATAATCTGCAACCATGTATTCTTAGTCCTTCCACTCGGTTTCTTTGAATTCATCTGGTTAGCGATTCGTATATCAGTATCCAGGCAACCTCAAGGTCTGATTTACTATAGAAGCCAAGACGATAAAGCTTGTCTGTGCAGAGGGAGGGAGGGAGTGTCGGTCCATTGTTCAACTCAGCTTTTCCACTTTCACTTGAGTCTCCCGGACATCTTTCCTTTGTACGACAATTAATGCACAGAGTGGTCTCGCTAATCGGTCAAGCTGGATCGGAACGGATATCAGCAAACTCAGCTGGACTTTATGTCATGAGACGAAACAAAGAATTGTTCATTGCTATGGTAATATCAATCGACACGTAATCTCATTTTGACCTTCATTCATTCCCCCGAAGACGCAACCTCCCGGCTCATCCCTCTCTACCTCCAGGCAAAAGGGTAGGTATAAAACGGTCCAAGAACGAACAAATGGGGGGGAGATTCAACATTCAATAGCCAAAATTCAACAATCAACTTCTTCGACCATCCGTCACTGCAGCCGGCGCAGGCTCAGCAGGATACTCGGGCGGCCTGTTCCCAGCTTCGAGATCCCGCAGTTCCAGGGGATCCTGTGTCTCCTTTTTACCATCGTATGGCGGTGGTGCCTGTCCCAGTTCATTGAGCCCTTCTTCAGACCTGGTTCCATTCCATGGCGATCGGCGATTTCCCGTTCTTCTTCCACCGCGAAGGCCAGTATATACAGGAGCTCCGGTATTCTGACCGGGCCATTGGTTCCCACGGCGGCGGCGACGTCGTCTCACTTGGATGATGGTGGCGGTTAGACCGAGAACTAAGATGACAAAGAGAGGAATGAGAACCCAGGCGAAGGGTTGTGCACCAAACGAGAAGCCAGTATTGTCGTCGTTATTGTCGTTTGTTGCCATCACAATAGTAGATGTATCGTTAGAGCGTACAAGTAAGGTACTCGATCAGAGGATATTGGTATGGTTATCGGATATCTCAGGCAAGATCTATATGTGATCGATTCTCAATGGATATGTGTGTAAGGGGCTTCTTTTACTTGGTTTGTGAGACGTTAAGAATCAAGTATCATCAAAATGATAGATTGTCAAGGTGTGAGGTCAGAGACTTTGATAGAGTGGCGTCATCTAGTAACTCCAACTCGCGACTCCAACCCTGGGGGGAGGGCAACTCTTTGTACTTGTGCACCCTTGGCTTCTACCTTAACCTTTTACATTCGTATGCCTCCATTACAGAGCCGCGTAGCCGATCATCCCCCACTGTCAAGGTGACTTCATCATTGTGGCTTAGTACAGCAGCTTAGATCTGGATGTATGTAAGGACCGCCGTTGAATGTCGCCGTCCGCCGATGGAGCCGGGATAAATTGGCCGCCCGTCACCTGTTCTGGCCCTGATATCTACGCTGGACACAGCCCAGTCGGAGATAACAGATTGAAGAATACCGACAGGTAAACGAGAGAACTTGGTATGAAAAGTCGAGCCCTTAGACTACAGCTTTTCAACTATGCCTTGGACTAGTGGCGTATTGAGAACGAGCAATGCCACTTACAGGGACTGAGTAATACGCTGCAACAGTCATGTTCACTACATGCCCAGCTTAGCACGAGGGCGACGAGGCAACAAACAATTGGTGCCCGGGTCCAATTTGCCACACGATTTAGTTCAGCTTCCCAATAAAACAGCTCTGCAAAACCAGGCACAGTATAATTACGGGCTTTGCCGTTGCACAGCCGAAGGGCGAATAAACATTATTTGGAATGGCATCTGATGATTCCATGCACGTTAGATAAATGGCAGATGGTCCGTGCGTCATGCAAGGCTCCCGTGCCATTATACATACTCCACCCTTTTTATGGGGGAAGCGTCAACCATAACCTGAACTTAAACTTCATTATAATCCTTGGAGCATTTTCTGGACCTGTTGTTGCGCTTCCGCGAACTGGCCCAAGATGCCTCGTGCAATCAGAGGTTCGTCTCACACTATTTCCTGGTCACTGAGTATCCGAGCTTACCTATGCTAGGCGTTCTTATCGAATGCGATCCTTCGATCAAGTCCATCATCGTCAGCATCGACAGTGCTAACCATGACTACATCATTGAAGATCTCGATGATGAACGCGTGGTTGTGAAAGAGACCATGGTCTCAACGCTCAAGCATAAGCTCGAAGAAGTACGTTCAATCGCTAGCATCATCTTTACCCAAGCTACTTGCGACTGAAAATGGGCTTTTTTTAATTGACAAATTCCCAGCGACTCAAAGAAAATCTTCCTCCTGAAGAAGAGTCCGGTTCCGAGTAAGAGTAAGCTTCGAACATATGCAATCACTGAAATATGTACACAATTTCATACCCAAACGACATGCTATTATGGTCCTTTCGAACACCTAAACTACAACTTCTCAAATCTCGGCTTCGTCTTCTTCAATCCACTCATCAACGCCAACGAAAAGTCCTTGCCTTGCACAGCCGCTGCATTCCATACTTGCGTATATCTCAAGCTCTCAGCAACAGTATGATCCCTGCCGTGGTTGAGCAGCTCCTTCGTTCCCTGTACAGCAACAGGGCTCTTGTCGGCAAGTGTGGTTGCCAGAGCCACAGCAGCCTGCACAGCCGCCTGTTTACCCTCGTGAACCTGGCTCACAAATCCTACTGATAATGCTTCCTGTGCTGAGAAGTCTCGGGCCGTGAGACAAACGTCCTTAACCCATGATGTTGAGCCAACGAGCTTGGGCAGACGTGCCAGGGTTCCGATATCAGCGGCCATGCCAATGTCAACTTCCTTGACGGCGAAGCGTGTGTTGGAGGCGCAGATGCGGATGTCAGCGCAGCAGGCGATATCAATAGCAAGGCCAATAGAAACACCATGAAGCACGCAAATGACAGCTGTAAATTTAATCCCATACATAAGTGATCCATCTTTAACGAATCGTTGGACGAGTGACACTTACGTTTCTCGCATTTCTCCATAGCGCCAATCGAGTCCTGGAATTCCTCAATGTGGTTTCTCACTACCTTTGCCTTTTTGGCGATATCCGCCTGAGAACCAGAGAGGATTCCATCATTAGATGCAGACTGCACGTCCAAGCCTGCCGTAAAGGCTCGTTCGCCAGCGCCGCTGACTACAACAGCACGAACATCTTCATCAACGCTGAGCTGCTTGAAGACACGCCCAAACTCAAGCCATAGTTCCTGAGTAAAGGCGTTGAGCTTTTGGGGTCGGTTTATCTCGACATGAGCGACGAAAGGGTTTGGTGAGCTGACAACTATGTTTTTGTAAGATGTGTAAGCGGGAAGAGGTGTGGTGGAAGACATTGTGTGGCTTCTAACTCAATTGCGAATACGTTGAAGAGGGAAGAGTATGAATGGTATTGTCAGAGTACTTATAAGGGATGAAAGAATCTCGGGCTAAACTGTGTCCCATGGGGAAGCTTGATCTTTCTTGGCTGCGACACAGCCCATGTCAGAGGTGGGCTACTGATGGAGATGCCGAGGTTCCCACCAATTCTAGCCCAGGCTCTACGGCTAAGTCCAACTCACGTGCGCCACGATTAACCGTTGTTAGTATACTCCGTAACGTGTACATCATTGAGGCAGCGGATATTCATATCGGTTTAATGAAAGTCTATTGAACGTGCTTCGGCACTAAATCCTTTTAACTGAAACGACAAAGGCGGTAACCGCCCAGATAGCATTATAATCATTTCCAGGTCGTCCGCCCTGCCTGGGCTAGACGCCAATGCTCCTGTTGAAAAAATACGAACCCGGCGTGCCCAGCGCAGCGCGCCCAATCGAGTAATCAAGCGCTCTTCCCCTACATCTTGTGTCTATCATGAAAACCAAGAGGGGGGCCTAAATCATAACTCTGACCACAAGGCAATCCCCACACTAACAAGGAAAACAAATAAAGAGACGGCACGCCTGCCATCTACAGCAAAAGGGTTCCGACGAGGGTGAAGAGGGTGGCGGCAGCGGAGACGTACAGGGCACCGAAGCCAAGGCTAGCAGCGCCGCTGTCATCATCATCATCACCAGAGGCAGAGGCCGAACCTGTGGATGTGGAAGAGCCCATGGCAACGCTGGCAGTGGCGGTACCGCTATCAGTGTCGAAGTGGGATCCCTTGCCGTTGATGCCAGGGCCCTTGCCGGCACCGTCCTTCATGTACTTCTCAGCCTCGGAGGGCATCTCAGGGAGGTAGCTGGGGTCGACCTGCCAGACGGACTCGGAGGTAGGGCAAGCAACGCCATGGGAGGTCTTGGCAGCGCCGCCAGTGCCAGTGGGCATGGGGTACTTAGAGAGAGCAGACTTGAAGAGATCGAACTCCTTTTCGGTTGTGACCTTGCCGTTCTTGATTGTGACGATACCGTAGTCGTTGTCCTCGAGGGAGTACTCATACATAAGGCCACCGGAGTAGACAGAGGACATCTGGCTGTCCATCATGGGCTCAAGCTCCTCGAACTTACGAGGGCGGTTCTCAATGCAACCGTACTCGGACAGGCTGGTGAGAGGTTAGGAGAGGCCAACAGGGGTGGTGAATTGACTCACAAAATGGGGATACCGTAGTTGGTGAAGTTCTTGACCTTGACGTCCCAGCCAGAGGTCTTGAAGTCGCTGTTGCACCAGGAGTAATCGTTGAAAGCGAAGAAGTCAGATCGAACCTCCTCAGAGCCACAGTTCATATAGTGAGCGGTTTGCATGCGATTGGAGGCAACATCGGCAGCAGAGTAGCCGACAGGGACCTGACGGAGCTTGCGGGCCTTGAGGTAGTTTCGCATATCACGAGTGATGGCCTTGACGTAGGGAGCGGACTTGTCGGTATCCTTCTCGTCATTCATGACCTCATTTCCGGAGAAGAAAGCGAGTGTGTTGTCGTACTTGGCGAACATCTCGACGGTGGCGAAAACGCTCTGAATGTAGGCGGCATTGTAAGAAGGACCGGGCTTGGCACGGTTGATGGAGTACTTGGGGTTGTTGACATCGAGAACGAGGTAGATGCCAGCGGCGTCGAGCGCACTCATGCACTCGTCATGATCGGCCTTGTTGTCGACAGCATAGACGCGAATAACGTTGACGCCGAGCTCCTTGAAGTACTTGATATCACGCTTGCAAACATCGGGATCGGCGAGAGGATCCTCGTTAGCTGAGGCACCACCGGGCTGGTAGTCGATACCTCGGAGGTAGAATCGGTCCTTATCAGTCCAGAAAGCTAATTGATTGTCAACACTGACTGCACGTCCAACTCTTGAGGCAATTGACTACTAACCATTGCCAGAAACCGAGACGGCGGGGAGGGAAGCGCGCTTGCTGGGAGGCTCCTTGAGGGTAGGGGTGGCCGAAGCGACAGCCGCCAAAGCGGATAGGAAAGCAACGGTCTTCATTTTTAAGTTGGTTGTTCGAACGGTATGGCGGCGGATTAATACGGTTCAAGAATTATCGTTAAGAGACGATATTGAGAGTGGAAAATGATCAAAATGAGTGGATCGGGTGAGGAAGCAGAATTACAGTCCAAGTAGAAGAAAACCAACAACGAGGGAGTTGGGAAGCGGGAACGAAAGAAGAGAGAAGATCACGACCGGAGAGAAAACGACAGAAAGGCGTTAACCGGTTGGAAGGGTAGTTGAAGGAATTAAAAAATCAATGGAGGGAGGGAAAAGAAGAGAGGAGAAGAGAGCGTGATACGGAGGTTGGAATGGGGTTTTAAAATAGTAGGCACTGGAGGTGGGAAGACGGGACGGGATGGATGCCCTCCACCACCTGTGGAGGGTGTGGCACAACAGGTCGGGACCAACTCGAATCGACAACCACAGAATGACACAACGGGATAGGGTAGAACCTGGATAGTGGTGGTATCAAGGGATACTGGATTGGATGGCAAGTGATTGATCCCTGAACTGGGTTGGTACTGTAGGAGCACTCGGCATTATCTTGGTACCTAGGGAGAAGGGAGACGGGGCGTCTGGATAAGTACCGACTACCTACCTACCTAATGAGCGAGTGAGTGTTTTACGGTACCAATTGAGGCATTGGACGAACGATGCAGGCTCTTCCGCTCTCATTTGGACTCCCGCCCTCGTACCAGGCTAACAAGAATGGAAACTGAGGTGGTCAGTCCAAGCGTCTAACGCCGGCCACTGTGGGCATTTCTTCCTTGGTACGGAGTAGGCTTGGATGGGCTTCCGTCGAATCCAAGGGGAAGCCATGGATTGGGGATTAAGCGTGGGGCACGTCCGGTCCAGTAATTTCAGTTTCCACAAATTCATGCTGGCACACCTACTAATCTCGAAGAGCCAAGAGAGCATGATGATGGGTTGACAGCCAAGTTCAGCATGCCTTTATTGCGACGCAGTACAATGCTCTTGTATGCAACTCAGTGTTGTGACACTGTCTTGTCGGATGAAACGAGTGCATTTGAATTGCCATCTACGGGCATTTGTACTATCTCACATTGTGTCTTGTTGTGCTTACACTTGTGTGGCGGAAGTCAGGTACACGAATCAATGGACTGTAGCTGCTGTACAGAGTACTAACCCAGGGCGGCCTATCACTGAAGCATTACAGAGTACTTATTAGGTAGATACTAACCTAGTAGTTAGACTGGGCCGGTGGTGTGAAGTCTGCCGGTGGATGTGTTGTCCCATGTCACTTGGTGAAGAACAAACTGTTGCAACGTCCGTAAACAAGGCGGTTATCAGTTGGTCATGAGTCCATAGGTATGTTTACTCGTCACTATAAAGAGGATCGACACAAACAAACATTTAACCATCTCGCCCTCTATGCAGGTTCAAACTCTGTTCTCATTATCCGTATTTTGGCTGGTGTTGCCTTGGTGCTGCATCACTCGTATACCGGATCTCACTTGTGTCAACAAACACCCCAATGCCTCTGGATGACAAGAAACCCCCAAGAGTGCTCAGCCACAAACCAAGAGTCCAGCAACTCAACCATTCCGTTTCCATGACAGGTCCAAGGCCTTTAGTACATTGGTATCACTTGCTGTGCTCTCTTTTTCGTTTCTTGGCCTGGATTTCGCTCAATGCTGAAATTCAATTGACCCACCAAAGTCGTCGTAATGCATTTTAAGCTATCGGCACACGCCTCCCCTTGCTCATGCATGACACTCCCTTTCGGCTGGAGTAAGCGCCTCCTGATCAGCGATTGGCGTGCCGCTGAAACTCGTCTCGGAACCCCCCTGAGGCTCCTTTTTTAACGGCTCCAGCTGGTGGCACCGTCCCCTCTCTCGCCTTGTTCATCATGATGCTTGGTGAAGGCTGGTCTGGGGTTGGCATTAAATGTCTGAGTAGGTACCCTTAGTGAATCGTAGAGTTCTTTTTAGTTTTATGCCTGTCACAGGTTTGGTTATTAAGATCTAGAGTCAAGACTTTCGTCTCGTAACCAAGGTATCCAGGTAAGCTTAAAAGAAACTTCCTACCTGGGTATTTGTCACTAATAACACAGATAAGAATTTCTTCCATCCATAAGTTCTCACCTGCAGATTCCAATGATCGGCAGGGGTCATTCTGCCACTCCCGTCCCGCTAAACATCAGTGGAGCCCAGGCTCTCACGTCTATGGGCCATACCGTATTATCCCATTGAAGAACAAGAATAGATATTCGACTTCTCGTATGGCCCAGTACCTACCCAGCTTACTGAAATGCTACTGGTTGTCAAGAACTCACTATTGTTTAGACTGTTTCTGTGTATTATATCAAGGTACAGGTAGGACAGGTAGATGCCGTACACCTTGAGTCTTAACATTTCTTCATCCTCGTTGGCATCAGTCAGTCTGAGCTCTGACTGCTAAGACTGGATTCATATGACGAGGAGTTGCACTTGACATGGATTCTGCTTGGTTTTATCTCCTGGACCCGTCAAATCAACCGAGACCAAGGCCAAATTTCAATCGTCACGTCGATCACCCTGCACTGCCTCGTCCCAAGCTCGTCTCTGATCTCTTATCCCTCGCAGCCACTCGCCTCAGCATTCTCACCGCAACGCCAATATCACATCTCGCCTGTTGCATAATTAAACTCAGGATCTGGGCGCTCGGCCAAGAATGACCCTCGTGCGAAACACTGTGGTTCTTCACAATACCAGAGGCCCTCTTTTCATCTGGTATCCTCACCTGGGGTGCGTCACATCCCTTGCCAGGACATGTACTATCTCAGAGCCAAGAAAATGCTTGGCTTTGTTTAGCTGCAATAGGAGGTTCCAAGTGACAATTCGCGTAGGGACGTGAGACCCCAACCCCAAGTTACGAAAATACTAGTCAAGTTTAGTGTACAGTAGCAGGCTCTTTAACTAGTTGATTTTGTCACCTTATATTCATGTCAGAAGTTTTATTACTCCCTGTGGTTTGCCTACCTGGGTCTGTAAGAGGAAGGCCGTATGATCATCATTTGGATTTCAACTTACCTATCCTACATACATACCTAAATCGACTCCTGAGTCTCAATACGCCGTCTTAAGCTTGGTCAGCATTACCTCATAAGCGAACGTTAGAACACAGGTGACGGTCTAGTCAGCCTTCTATTGCATACCTATCTCAAACACGGTGGTCGCATCAGCGACCTGTCAACTTAAACAACATTCTTGACTACATAATACCGTAAGAACTCTACACAAATAATTCATTCGACTAGGGGTATCAAAACTGAATCCAATGGTTGTGTCTATTTAGCTTTCATCAATCATCACGTAAGCTTAAAGAGGTCCTCAACCCCTTGCCAGCTTCCCTTTGCGCGCTCCTCCCAGTAACTATCCTTTCCTGTCTTGAGCTTCCACACTTCCTCTCCCTCTGGAGCGTTCTCGACCTTGACGAACCATCGAGGCTTGTATGTCTCACCTCGCTCTTCCAGCTCTCGGCGTCGACCGCGCTGAGCTTCCTCCAGCTTTTGTTTCAGGTCCTCAGCATCATCGATTGCGCCTTGTTCATATGCACGCTGATCAGGTCGCAGGCGACAATCCGTAGGAGGCAGTTTGCCCTTCTCAATCTCTGTAATTTCGTTCAAGCTGGCAGCAAAAGTTGTAAGACCGAATGTCTGGGCAGCATTTTCCACCAGTGGTCCAACACGCCAAATCTCCTGGCCGCCACCTTTGCCTGTTGTCTTCAAGCTGTTGGTCCATGTACCTACCAAGCCGCTGCCTGTGTTTACTCCTTCGGGGTTGAAAATTTCCACGCTGACATCCTCAATACGTCCACCCCACATGCCCTTGCTCTTGAACTCAACAGCAGCCTTGTGACATGTACTGTCATTGACGACATGCATTGTGCCTACAGGCTCCACGTACTTTTCGCCCATAACCACGTTGCGCAAGAACATAGTAGCAATATTCCATGAATATCGCTCTTCGGAGCCATTTGATAGACGTAGCACAATTCGAACACGGCCATCTGTCGTGATTTCAGCGCTCTTGCCCCAAAACTTCTGGCCGGGAGCTGGTGATTGGGAGAACGACCAGTTGGCGGAGTCTGCTTGCATAGCGAGGAGAAGAGGTCGATGCTGGACCTTCTCGACTAAGAGTCTGAAACCTCCGGGCACCTCCTTTTCGCTTCGAACCAGTTCAAAGGTTTCGCCCAGTAGAGGTGTGAAAGGCTTCCGGATAGCACGCTCTTTGGCTCGACCACTGCTGAACTGCGAGACTGCAAACGCTGCGACGAACAGGAGTCTGTCTGTTGGAGAAGATTGCTTTGCAGCTTGGTTAAGTAACTGTGCGTATTCCAACTGCTCAGCCACCTTTTGGCACATAGATGACGGTTCGTTCGAGGTAACGGGCATACTGATGGTACTAAAATCTTTGCCGACATTTTTCCTGAAGAACGCGATCAAACTCGGTGCGGCTGCAGCTGCAGGTGGTATGGTTGATCTCCTGGCAACGACTTGCTCGATAGGCAGCGGTGTAAGGCTCTTTGGTTTCGCGGGGAAAAGATGAGACGCATCGTCCAGGTTTGCTGTGTCATTCTCTCCTATAGACGACACAGAAGAATTGTCTCGGAATGAATCTTCCTCCTCGTCTTCCGCCTCTTCTGATCGTGAAGCCTCGTCTTCGCTGCCATCGATTTTAAGAACGGCTGAGTTGGCATCTTCGGCATCGAAGAACTCGTCTGCTGTTGAGACAGTGTCTATACTCTTCCTTGACACGCCACTGGCGGACAAGGGCACTGGCATGCGACGGCGCTTACTATTGTTGATAAGTGTGGTGAACTCGGACACAACCGAGTCAAGGTCCATCAGAAGTGATTGACAATGGTCCTGCAGCGAGTTCTCCTCTCTAACAAGCCCCTTGGATTGTCTCCTTGAGTGGTTTGGCACATTGGCTGATATAGTTGTAGTGACACCACCTGGTGCTGGTACTGCCATAGCTGTTGGCGCTCCCAATGTGGCAGGGGATATCGCAGGAGTGTTTGACTTTCTTCTCCAGAAGGAGCGCCTCTGCTCGGGAGGGGGTGTGAAATACATGTCGTTCTCGTCGATAGCACTAGTCGCGGCTCCAGGTGAAAGATATTGAGGACTGATTACTGGTGGCGGTTTTGCTTGGGCTGTGACCTCACGGGTCAGGCGTCGAAGCGCATCGCGTGTACCAACCACGCGGCTAACCAGGGATTCGACTTGCTCCCATTCCCTGTCTTCTTGAGGAGAGGACTGGTGAATAGGCTGAAGCTGGCGTGTATTGATTTTCAAGTGATCATTCTTGGGAAGGTCCAGCGTCTCCAAGCCCCTTGCAACGCGGCTCGCTTTTTCGAGCGCATGTGCCCAGTCTTGAAATTCCTTATCGTTCGGGGCTCTCAAATGCCAGACTTCAGCGCCTGAATCGATGCTGATCTCTCTTCGGCGCTCATCTGCAGCGATGGCGGCTAAGCTTAGGGGAATAGCCCCTCGGAGCGCAGAAGACTTGGGGTTATAGTAGTACGACAGAGTGCATGTCGAGTAGTCAAGGGAGAAGAATCTGCGAGCGTAGCCTTGTCCCTTCTTGCGACGCCTCTTGTGGAGAACACCTACATGGTAATTGCCTGAGCCAACTTCGCTACGACCAGAAACGGAGTTCGCGTTTGCTACAGCATTGTGACTGTGAAGACTGTCTAATGAGGCAGAGGCAACCCCGTCAAGTTTAGGGCTACTGTGCCGCCCGAGACTCGTTTGGCTGGCTCCAGCTTTCGGTGCTTGAAGATTAGGCAGATGTGATGAAGTCTGAGGAGGTGCCCCGGTAGGATACGTCATTACGACGAAAGTCGCCGTCTTGGATGTCTGTTTCGAGAACGTGTTATCGAACACGAGGCCGTACATTCCGCTCTGGTCATGATTGACCTCGTACGTGCCGATGGACACCTTATCCGCTTCGCATTTACCAATCCATTTGATGGGTATAAATCCTTTGCTTTTTAGCAGCTCTTGTGCGTTTATATCTTTCTTCGAGAAGCGGGCAGACTTCCCGTCCGAGGTACCACCCGACTCTTCAGGTCCATTATTCAGGTCTTCGGCTGTGGAGGATGCAAAAGTGGTGGCACCGCTGCCGGGATGTTTGACAATGCCAAAATTGCTGCAGTCATATCAGTACACAGCTTCATTCACGGGCCTGGGAAAGTTCGCGCTTGGCGGCATAAGATGGAGGTGCGTACATGGACTTCTTGTGAGGTTGTACGCTCCACGATAGTGTATTCCCTTCATCGACTTTGACCCAGCGAACGATATACGACTAGTTCCGTGTTAGCCAGAAGTTCATGTCGATTCTATGTATGGTGCCTGGCGTGCGGCATCTGTGATGCAGGGAGAAGCGAGTGACATGCCTTGCTATGAACTTCAAGCTGTTCAATGCCCGCCATTTTGTACGATACTCTAGCGGCAACCAAAGTTTTCGCGTCCGTGGAGGTTTCAAATATCGGGAAGCTCGGTAGACGAATTCGTGGTGGAGTTGATGATCTTTAGCGATTGACCATGCCGGCTCGATCGATATTCAGCTTAGGTTTTTCAGAGAACCGGAAACTGCGGATTGGAGGATGGCTCTTGTTGTTGAAGAGGACAGGTTTCGACAGTGGAAGAGAGAAGTTGTGTGTGCAGGGGGTGAAAGTGGCTGGCAAGTCCTCCTTACGTCTGACTCTTCTGCATACGTAGAAGCCAAGAGTTTTGCCTCGAATCCTAGAGGAGTGAAGGAGTATCCGTCTGCCGTATACGTGCGCTATACGTGGACAACTCGAGCACGTACGCACGAGGCAGCTACCCAACGACTAAGCTAGTGTTTGTATAGTCGAGTCGTGGGCTCTGTATTGGGCCGAACAGGGGCTTTGGTGGAGGGGCAGTATACGGATAGCGAGGTTTCGCCTTACTGCTGACGTTGGAAACGGGGATTCTGCAGTTTGTACAGCCACCACAGCCACTGGGAGCCACAAGTCCAGTCCTTTTCTGGAAAGTCTTTGGTGACAGGGACGAAACTGTTGCGATGATGCTGTTCGTTTCAAGTGGACAATTCGAGGGCTGAAGTGGTTGGGAAAACTGGGCGGGCGGAGGTTGGGGATAAAAGCCCTGGCATAGGTAAGGGTGATGAAGGTGGCTGGAGGGCGGAAGAAGCTATGGACACGATTTTAATGCGAGTGGATGATTGATGATCAAATCACTGAAGGGGTCAGGAATGTGGAAGCTTGCAGAGGTGGAATTTGATTAAATACGAAAACCAACAAAGAGGGCTCGCGATTACTATGTTAAGGTTCCTTGCCTCGGTAGGTTTGGTATGCGAGCGCAGCAAAGTGCTAGTTATTACACGGCATGATATGACGTTGCATTCCACTTTGTTCCGAGGCATAGGGGTTACATCATTTCGAATTCTGGGACTGAGCTGTAACTTGTGATGTTGCTAATATACCTACGTACCTAATTACTGCTGTATCGTGATATACGTGCCACCGCTCGATTTGACAGCTCCAGGGTCTATGGGAACCCGATCTCTTGCACACTGCATTCCTATGCCAGTGTTCCATTGTCCAATGTCTCGGGTGGAAGATTATTGTCGACTAGGATGATCCTCATAAATAGCTTCTCGGCCCTGAAGACTGGTCATTACCCCACGGGCAATCCTCATTCCGGGCCTTGCCGGTCAATCCGGGCTACCGTGGACTGACAGATGCTATTTCCGGCACGTTGATGGAGTGGTCTTTGTACATGTGTGTCTGCCCGTTGAATAGGTATGATGCAAGGCTACCCGGAAGCCGAGCATGTAACTGAGGCGGTTAGGCACAACCCTACTTCGGGACATCTAACTAGCAAAACTGTATTGGACAATTTTTCATAGCAGATAAACCAAGATGCCTACCGGTTTTGTGCTAATTCATATGTATTCTTGCTGGGTTTGTAGGGCATTGTATGGACCATGATATGAGATGTGTCGGCAGACCTTGTTTTTGTAGAAGGCCGATGTCACAGGAACAATTCAGCATTGATATTTCAATCCTCCCCGAGCTACACACGCGGGTCTCCAGACAGATGATCGACAGTATCTGGTAACTACCTAGCCACATGTTTACATAAACCAGATAAGGCATGGCATCTCCCTTCCAACTGGGGCTTCATAACGAGGTTCGGTTGTATAAACAACCCCCTTCTGATGCCAGTATAAGTTATGGACACAGAGCAAGCACCATCTCCGTCTCCTATGGATGCACATGCAGGCATGGACATTTTCACCTTGTTAGCTCAATTATGGGAACAACAGCAATTATAATTATGGCACTGGTTCAGAACTGCAATATACCTAAGCATTCACTATAACATACAGCAACTGATGGCATTTGGCAATGAACATTGCAATGCAGTTCGTGCCATCTCATCAACGGACAACCACCCCCCCAGAGAAATAATCACAAATCGCATCTTCTCAGCCCCAACTACCCTCGAGGTTCATCACTACTATAGGAACCAGTATCGGTTCTTAACTCAAACCCTGTCTCACCCACGCGACCTGCCCCTGACGCCTGTCGTCGAGCCAAGCACCAAAGGCCATCACGACGCTTCTACTGGTGGATGGACGAAGTGAGCCCCTGCCTAGCCCTAGTTGGGATAGACAGACGGGCCCTTAAGCAGCCAGACCTTACCTTAAGTGACTTGTGGATCTAAGCGGGCAGCGAGATGGAACTCCACTGTGGTTTAGGGGACGAGCCTACGAGGAGGAATCTCGTCAAGCTAAGCCCAAGGTCCAGGCCAAGCCAGGGGCTTTTTTTTTGAGTTGGTATTTGGCTGACCCTTATTAGGTAGTTAAAGAACTTGATAACGAAATTTCCATCTGCCTCTGGTTATGTTGACCTGTCTTTCATTTTCCTCTTTCAATTTCTGGGCTCTGAATTCATGTTCAATCTCACAGTAAATCACTGAAACGCTGAGCCAGAGTGTGGCAAGCGCTTCTTCCCGCGCCTGCATCCCGCCCGTCTTAAAGGTACCTACCGCTGTGACCTGAATCGCACGGCGCAACAGAAAGGAAGTACCCTTTCTTGGTCAACTTTCATCTTTTCATCTCCTTCTTTTCAATCTCATCAACGACTTGAGCCGCCTCGCATCGCATTGCATCGCATCTTCCTTGTCCCTCCTTTCGCCTGCATTGTTGGTAATAAGTGCTTTTCTTCACCCGTGGCATCTACTTTACATAATTGTTTGCTTCTTTCTGCTGCCCGTCGACAACCCCCGTCCCGGTCTCTGGCCTCCGTGCTCCAGAGCCCGATCACTGCACGAGCCCTACGAACGACTCGAGACCGTTACACTGCGAGACAGGTTCCTTTGGTACTGCGCATCTTCTAGAGATCACGAAAACTTAATCTGTCAAGACCCGCCACCATGTCGAGTATCATGAGCAAGCGCCAGCAGGCGCGGAACGAAAAGGCCCTGCAGGATCTTGTGCAGAACACCCCGGGCAACAATATGTGCGCTGACTGCCACGCGCGTAATCCAGGTATGCTCCAGATGCACAACCAAGCTCATCCTGCGCCGGGTATACGAGATGACCGGAATTTGCTAACATCAATTGTCAATGACAGCTTGGGCTTCATGGAGTGTACGGCCCCCAAATACATACGGGAACTGATCCAATACTAATATGTTTTGTTAGTTGGGCGTTTTCCTATGCATGAGATGTGCTGCAATTCATCGAAAGTTGGGTACTCACATCTCGAAAGTAAAGTCCCTGAGCATGGATAGTTGGACCAACGAGCAAGTCGACGTGAGCAAGAATAACAACCCGGCGATCGTGCCCAAAGATAACCAATAGCTTACATGGTCTATAGAACATGCGAAAGGTCGGAAATATCACATCCAACAACATTTATAACCCCGAGCATCGCAAACCTCCCGTCCCGGTCGACGCTGACGAAGCGGATTCTGCCATGGAACGATTCATCAGACAGAAATATATGAATAATACTGTTAGTGGAACGGGAAAGCCTAGATCTCCTCATATAGACGAAGGGACTCCTCCGCCACTGCCGCCTAAGAACTCGAAGTTTGGATTCCGATCAGCTTCATCTATTTTTCCTCTGTCGTCCAAGTCGAAAAAGGATGCCAAAACCATTACAGCTGCGCAAGGTGGACGTAGCGAGTCCCCAAGACCTCCTAATAAACCATCAAAAGTGTTCGGCGCCACCTTGGATCTTGATCAACCGGATGACACGGAGCAAAAGCTGGCTAGGCTACAAGACATGGGATTTCAGGACCCCAAACGCAATGCTCTGGTGTTAAAAGGTGTTAATGGCAACATTGAGCGAGCGATTGAGACTCTTGTGCGATTGGGTGAGGGTAGCGGTCGACCCTCTCCTCTTCCCACCCCTTCACCTCGGGAACAAACTCTGCGAATATCAAGGTCTTTAACGCCTCTGACACCGAGTTCTGGGGGACTAGGACTCGGCGCAGGTCTTAGTGTTCCCGTCCGTTCAGCTACGGACCGTCCCACTACTCCATCAAGTGCTTCGACAAACCCATTTGATAACTTAGGAATGGCTCAGCCCCAGACGGCCCAGTCGACGGGAAGCCTTCGTAACCGGAACCCGTACGGCCAGACAAACCCATTCGGTGTGCCAGCCGCTCAACAGCAACAACCGACGGATGCATTCAGCCAGGCATTCCAAAACATGTCTCTCTCTCCCCAACAGCCTCTGTTCCCTCACCATACTGGAGGACCAGCACCACAGCAAGCACCTCAGGCGACAGGATACCAACAAGTGGCCCCGTCAGCGCCAACGACCCCAAGCGGCTTCTCAACTCTGGGCTTCAGTAACAACATGACATACCCACAACCAGTCCAAGCGCAGGTGACTGGATATAATCCCTTTCTAGCGAACACCGCAGGTGCAGTCCAGCAACAGCCGCAACAAGGGTCTAATCCCTTCCCTCAAGTCAACACCAACCAAGCACCTGCTGGATACAATCCGTTCGCTCGATCCCCAACTCGAATCGCATCACCAAGTCTTGGCCAGATACCAGAGCAAACCCAGAGTTCGTTTCAAAACGCACCTGTTTATCAGGGATCTGCTGTATATCAGAGCCCGGCTCCTTTGAGCCCCCCAGAAACAAGCACGAACCCGTTTTTTACAAATACTGGTCAGCCTGTGGCGCAGACAAGTCAACAGGTCTTTGCGCAACAACCTGTCGTGCAACAGATGCAGAGCCAACCTCAAGCAAGCCACAACCCCTTTGTCCAGCAGCAACCTGGACAGCGATTCCCTGGACAGCAGCCTCAAATGTACCTGCAACAGCAGCAACAGCAGCAGCAATTTTACCAACCTCAAAGACCAGACAAGGCCTCGATCATGGCTCTTTTTAATAGCTACCCTCAAACGGTACAACAGCAGCCAGGTACGGCCGCGGCTCAGCTTTCATATCAAGTTCAGCAGGCCGCACAATATACTCAGCAGCCAACCATTCCAGAAAACCAACCCCTGCAAGCTCCAATCGCATCTGCGCAGCAGCAACCAAGTGTGCCGCAGCATCTATCATCTACCACGAACCCTTTCATGAGTGGTGTGCCTTCTTCTGGAGTCGCTGGTAACCCAAATGCTGCGACCACTTCCGATCCATTCGCTGCAAGGAGCAGAGAGAGCATGAACCTCGGCCTTGACCTGGCGTGGACAAATGGGCGACACAGCCCAGATGCATTTGCAAGCCTTAGTGCACGACATGGATGATGGTACGAGACCAGAGGCAGTATTGGAATACAATATGTTCAGGATAGCGCAAATGTGACATGGGAGATGTGAAGTACACTGTATGATAGTATTAACGTTGGTTCTGGTTGATTGTTGGGACTATGTCATTGCCATTTGGCTGTAGTCTTTCTATTATGTACTCCAGAGCAGGGTAATTGACTGGTCAGGATTGCTGGGGTATGGCAAACCGGCACTGAGTGACCATTTGGAGGTTGGAAGACGGCATTGAGGATAACATGGCATAAATGGTGCGTATAGACGGAAAGACAGATGATGATAGACTTGCTGAGGTAGTCAACGTTGACTCGAGCGTTGAGGGAGTACGGATGCGATAGTCCTCCTCCTATGGCATTGGACTAATTTGAGCTTTGGCATTTTCGCGACTAAAATGGCTCTGTCGACTGTTTGTGAGTGTCGAACTCTGTTGGACTGTCTCCACATACCGTTGGTCTCGTGAGTAACGTGATGCGCCCGGACAACACAAGGGATCGAATTGAGCATCTCAATTGTTGATCATGTCTCTGGCTGCAGCAGAAATGCAGCCGAACAACATGGATGTTTTTGGTGATGGTCTCGGTCCGGATACGTACCCGGTAGAAGCAAAACGCGGGGTTGGGTAAGTGCCTTAGTACATATGTAGGTAGTGGCACCACCGCTTTGGGAATCTAGCACATCCACCAATCAACTTACACGACATGAGGGGGTTGATTAGGTTGCTCGGAGATGCACATTGCGCAAGGTAGAGTTGGCCGAGCAAGTCCTGATGTATCTTGGAACCAGTTCCTCCATTATCAATAGGCGAGGATGGAATCATGAATGGAGACAAATTGCGTTTGGCCACAAAATCATGATCGAATCAGGTGATATGATGTGGATGTTTAGAGGAGAATAAACTGGGTTTGTGGGAAACAAGAAGCTGTAGCGGAGCCCGTATCATGCAACTCTTGACGAAGTCAGCACGCAATGTGTCTGTTGTTATTGACAATTGTGGCACAGCGGCAGCATCCAAGACCGAAGACAGTGATTGCTGTACGGCAAAATGCGAAATAGAGGCGAGTGGGTTTTTGTGTAAGCGCTTCAAGGAACTCTTACCTTCTATGTGTTGTGAGATGATTGCAGAGGATTCTAGACTCTTCGGACATGAGTGTGACACAGTCGACGATCTCTGTGGCACAGTCTTGAAAACGTTGTGTAGCCAAAAAGAATAAGTATGGTGCCTCTCAGGTGTCAGAAGCCTCGAGACCCTTGCAAGCCTTGCTTCAATAAACCGATCAAAGAAGTGCCATGGTCCCAAATTATCTCAACACTGTCTACGTGTTGTCATCATCACAAATGACTCTGTTACAGGTAGGTTTTCTGTCATACCCTCCCTAGTTTGTCATGCTACCTACCTACCTACCTAAGGGTACCGAGGCATGCGAAATAGAACTTACCTCACTACTAATATGGGCCCATTGGACAAGGAGATTCAAAAGTACCTATTGAGCTAAGGTTAGGTAGGTAGGTACCTTAAGGTAGCTGGATTCCTTACTGTAACAATCAGCATCCTGAGCTGGAACATTTTAACGCACTGACAAGCTCACTTCCAGGACTATTGTCTGGATCAGACTTGTGGCCATAGATAACTAACCACGGAGTATTCTATCTGCTAAAAGAACGAACATATCATCTCAATTACAATTCACAGTTCGGCCTCCGACCATCAACTGGTTGGTGTTTATGAACCAGTAAACTAGGCCATGTGCTGCGGAGGCGTTCGCATTAGTTGCGAGACAGTGCGCCAAGTAGAGACAATGCTTATGTTGCTGAGATGATTCATATTTGCAAAGAATGGCTTGAGAATAATCAAATGATCGTTATCATGAACTTGCTACCCATGTGAGTCGGTACGTTTGGCAGCGAATCTACAGAGTCTAATCATGTGATACAAAATGACGGTATCAATGGGCATCGCATACTGTTTCTACCCATTTCTTGAGTTTGGTTGGCCTCAGCTTACCTCACATCAGTGGTTGCCAAGATAAGACAGTCGCACTGTACTTGGCCAGGAGTTGTTACCCCGGCTGCAACCTGGTAGATACCTAGTACCCATAGGTAGGTTGTGGCAATCCCTTAGGTAGTACTAAGGTTTCCCCCACTGAGGTGTGGACTGTGGACCGTCAACTGCCTGAGGTGTGCACAAAATTCCAGAGCCTCAGGTGAGGGGTCCACCCGAAACGCACTGTTCCTTCCGCCCCGACCGCCCCGAAGTCACCAAATTCCTGGGTTCCTCTCCTTCCTCGTTCTTACTTAACCTCACCGCTGCCCAAACACCAGAGATCTTAGGCTTACATCTACACACATACAACGCATCCAAGACATTCTCCACGAATTACTCAAAACACCGTCGCAAACTTCTTCGCACGTCTCCACAGCTTGTTCCTCCACATTCGCCTCGACACGAACAACACAAAAGTTCTTTCTGAAAGGATTTCCAACCCGCTGGTCTGAAGAGTCATCTCACGACACGCTATCAATCAACTTCTGCCGATCAACATCCTCGACCCTTACCGACCTATATCAACTCTAGTCGATAACCCAACCATCATCAGAAATGGCGCCAATGAATAATCAGAATTTGAATTACAGTAGTAATTACGGCGAGGCCGCTGCCCAGAAGGTCAACGTCCTTGCCTCTTGCTACCTCGTCGACTCTGCCGCCAACCTCAAGGGCCTCCACTACTGCACTACCGGGGTTGCAGGTATTTACTCTCCTTTCAGACCCAAACCCTCATCATGGTACTAACTCTACTACAGGGGCCGAGTGGTATTCCTGAGGTCCCTTCCTCAGGACTACCCTCCCCTCCAACAAGCCCCCCCCTCGCCGCACTAACCTCGTCTAACGAGCTCGCCCTTCTGCCCAAGAGCAAGAAGCGCGAGATCCCAGGCCGGCGCCTGGGTCGACGAGGGGGGGCAGCACTTTCGATCAGGGAAGAATGTGAGAGATTCTTTTGCGAGTCCATGAAGACGATTTTCCACGGTGAGAGGAATTCGTCCATGAATGGCTCCGGCCTGTCTGGTGCTTTTTTACCAACGCCGCCGTCCGATGACCGGCTCCCTGAACACTTCAAGCCTGTTTCTGATGACAAGCTACCTGCCTACAATGTTACCGCTTGGCTGGAGATGTGGGACTATGCCGGTGGAGCGAGCTTCCGTGCCTTTTTTGCTGACGACGGAGAGGAGAAATCTCTCTTTGTCTTCTTCGATATCGAAGGCGTACTTGGCCGAGACCTGAAAAAGGCGTAAGTAAAACTGCTTCCAATTCTTCTGTCCAATTGCTAAATACCTTGTAGTCTGATGGCACTTATCGAACTGGCCGACGGTCCTTTGGACTGTGCACATATCGTCACTTGTATAGATAGACGCATCCCTGCTGACGACGTCCACTCTTTGACAAAAAGTCTACAGTGGGTTGGCTTCGACATGGTTACTCTAGACCACTGGGCTCATGGTCTCGATGTCACGAGCAAGAAGTGGATGCTGATGGGTATGGAGCTATAGGTATCAGCGCTTTCCTGTCTTTTGTGGAGTTAGGGAGCGGATATATTTCCTTAGTTTCCGTTGTGTCATATTTCGTTAGTTAGTGTTTCCCAAGTTTTCGTCTGGAGGCTTACTCGGCGATTTGCTCTGCTATTCTTGGAGAGATCTGGTAGCATTAGGCGTTGAGTCGCAGAAAAGTTCAACGGCCCCAAGGCTTTTGGCGCATCTCTCATTTTCTTTGGACTTTGTAGGAGCTCAAAGGTGTTTGTATCATTCTGTATCTTTCACGGCGACGACTTTCATTGTCGTACAAACCTGCTAGGTAGTTGAGACAATACTGAAGCAATTGTGTGCAAGTCAAATAGTGTCTATTATCTGTTGTTTTGTTCTATCATTGATGGCTCTAAGATCATTCCTCAAATTGTCTTACTTTGAGACCCCTTTCCTTCAAGTAGTCCTTTACCTGTTTAACGGTGTACTCGCCGCGGTGGAACATACCGGCCCCCAAAGCAGCATCCGTAGCAGTCTTCTCGAAGACTTCCTCGAAATGAACCGGGTTGCCAGCACCGCTGGAGGCAATGACGGGGATCTTGATAGCTCTCTTCACCTGATTGATGAGCTCGTGGTCAAAGCCAGTATTGGTACCGTCCTTATCAATGCAGTTGAGAAGGATCTCTCCGGCTCCCATTGCCTCAACGGCTTGGGCAAGCTCGACAACATCCATATCACGAGTCTCACGACCACCCTTGATTGTGCAAGCGTACCAGCAGTATTCCTCACCCTTAGGACCAGGGAACTGTGTCTTTATGATGTTGTGACGGGTGGCATCAGGCTTGGGAACATAGACACGCTTGGGATCAACGCTCACAACGACGGCTTGGTTGCCATAGGCGCGTGAGATCTGTTCAATGGCAGTATTGCCGAAGAGCTTGCGGCCTATAGAGTAGTACTCTTCAGCAGCAAGAACAGCGTCAGAACCGATTGAGACCTTGTCAGCGCCAGACTTGAAATACATGCTCGCGATCTCAAGGGCTGAGACCTTTGTGCCGTCAGTATCCATGGTGTCACGAATGCCACCGCCGATAGTCAAGGGCACAAAGACGGTGCGAGACGTTTGACGAAGAATCTCGAGCATAGGCAGATCGGCAACAGGGCAGTCTCGGAAAGAAGTGATGTTGAGGAAAGTCACCTCGTCGGCACCGGATTCGTAGTATTTCTTAGCCATCTCGACAGGCTTTCCGAGGTTTCGCACGTTACGGTCATCACCCTTCTCGCGAACGTCGTACTGATCACCCTTTGTAACGACCAAGTCACCTTGATCATTTGTCCTCACATCCAGACAGGCAATGACTCGCCGTGTTAAGCTGTCCTCGAATCTGATCGGGCCATTGGCAACGGCCTCGTCAACCACGGTACCAAGATTCTTTGCACCTTCACCTGTGAGGAAAGCCCGGATCGTTTTTAAACCTGCAGTGCCAGACTTTTCAGGGTGAAACTGGGTTGCAAAAATGTTTCCTTTCGCAATGGCGCCTACAAAAGTCTCGGTACCATAGGTTCCAGTAGCGACAGTCCACCCTTGGGACTCAAGCTCGCCCGGCTTGTAGGGGCATTTGTAAGAGTGAACATAGTAGTACTTGGAGTCTGGTTGAAGATCGTACATGGCTCGTCCAGCTGTGAAAGCATTGTTCCACCCGATGTGGGGGACGGATTTACTTGAGTCTTCAAAACGATCCAAGGAAGCTGGAACGACTCCGAGGCCGGGGACATCGGGGTCCTCTACAGAACCCTCAAATAGGGCTTGTAAGCCGACACATACCGCGAAGAACGGCTTTCCATCAGCAATGTGCTTTCGAACTGGCTCAAGATAGCCAGCTTGGGACAGTTGGGACAGACAATGACCAAAGTGGCCGACACCGGGGAGGATGAGTTTCTAAAGGCGCATCAGTCATGGTGGACAAAACATTGAAGGAAGTATCAACAAACCTCTGCCTTTGGAACGTCTTCCGGTGATCTGACCCATTCTACTTCGTAGCCAGACTTCTCAATGGCATTTACCAGGCTCCTGATGTTGCCGGCGACATAGTCCAGCAGGTGAACGGTGGGCATTGTACCCTGGATATGATAGTAAATATATGAAAAAGATAGAATGTATAAAGACCAAATGTATTGCTTGGAAGAGATGAATCGGGACTGATATCATATGATGTACGACCGGATAATTGTAGCGATAGCTAACTCTATATCGAGTCCAGAGGTGTTTGAAGTCGTCAAGATAAGTGTGACTGTTCAAATCCCATGAGACTCATTGAAATGTTGTAACAGCGACAGCGGGGCAATCGCGAGTCACAGAAACTGCCCCGCCTGATCCCTGTAATTCTGGACTTTTGAGAAAGTGCCGCCTTTGACCGACTTCAAGACCCTGGACATCCCCAATTGGCAAGTACCTGTACCACATGGAAGCTAAGGTTTCGCGACTGCATCCATATTTGCAGTTCGTCAAGTTTATCAACAAAGTTTATCAACAAAGTTTAGTACCAACTAGGTACCATAGGTATTTGGCTTTTTGAACTTAAACCCTCAGGCCTACCTGCCTGCCTATGTTTCATTTCTCATTCTTTTTTCTCTATGGGCACGACCAAGTTATGAGTACAGCATTCTATCTGTTCTCTTTCTCTTTCTTGAGCATCTAGTGGCTTGCCAAATCTCTGAGCACACAATGGCTTCGTTGGACGAGGCAAGACTGGCAGATAAGGCAGCGATTGTCAACATTGAGGAACAGCTTGAAAAGGACGAACAAGAAGAATGGGAGTACGAATACTCAACTACCGAAACAGAGGTACTGTTACACCTTGGTCTCCGGATGCCTACCATGCGCAGCCAGCTGACTTCTTATCAAGACATACTATTTGACTGTCGATCTTTCATTTCCAGAATTTAAGGACCGACAGCCAAGAGCGCCTCACCACAGCCGCGGCGGGTATTACAAAACCTGGCTCGATCACAATCCGAGTTTGAGAGGTGTTCATGCTGGGGATGATAATGATGACGATAATGACAATGAGCCACTCCCAGAACGAGAGGCTGATGACGACGAACCTGAAATCGATCCGGCGCTAAGCAATGACAAAGATAAAGGCAAAGCTGTCGACAGAGGCGAGCCAGAGGACGACACAAGAGACGATGTGGATAAGACACGTGGTGAGAATGAAAATATCCAGATTCTTGAGCTACATTCAGAAAGGCCGGTCATCTCATACAAAGGACGCACATTCGAGGGGTCGTGGGCGGAAGTCATTGGCACCGAAGCTATCTTTGCGACACGCGACAGCGATCGTCCCCTCCCCGCTCTGCGCCATCTAGACGGAAATGTTGATTTTCTCGGCGCATGTGCGGCGAGAATCGCCACCAAAGAGGCTATTGTCAAGCCAAAAATTATCAGAGAGGATCCATTAGCCGCTATCAGGGAGGAATGGAACATCCGAATTCCTGTTGGAAAAGACAGGTCAGGAGAAAGAGCTGAACAGACACGGTTCCTAGAAAACTTGATGGCGATCAAGAAGAGGAACAAGGAGAAGGATCAGGTCACCGTATGGGCTAAAGACGGCGAGGGACAGGACTTCAAAGACAACCGAGACCCTGACTACAAACCTAGGCGAAGAAGAAGATTACTCAATGAGGATGGAGAGGAAGTCATTCCAAAACGCGAGAGACGACGTGCAAGTGGGCGTAGGGGCGGTCGTCCCCGACTTCGACCCGGGGTTGTTCGTGGACGAGGCTCAACGGCTCCTGCTCCATCGGCAACTAGAGATCTGGAAAGTACCGTGCACGAAGGGAATATGTCAACTCCTACTCCAAGCAGATGGACTGAACTGCATGGAAGAGCTGATGATTACATGGATCATTCTGACCATGAGGATGATACGGATGATGAAGAAGAGGATGGTGATGAGGAGGACATGACAATGGCAGATTGAATTACTGCAGTAGTTGAACGCCAGAAGCATCTAGTTGATATTTAGCGCATGAGATTATGATACCCATGGTGAATTGTCGCCAACGAATAATAACAAGGCTTCTTCTGTACTACGTATCAAGCAGGTTGTGAGCATGTTCATAGCGAAGCTACAAGGCTAACATGTGGTACGTACACTTGAAGACTGTACGAGGGTTGCGACCAAGCTGTCATTGGTTCATGGGTCTTGGAGTCAGCCTATGCAAATGGCGGATACTCCGAATACGGTGGCCCATCGTATAACGTTCCTGTAATCATGTGGCAGTGATAGCTTTGGTGATGTTGGGTGACTAGAGATCTTTCGTTGAACGGGATCTCTCGATCCAGTCATTCAACGATACCGCGATGTATCTCGGGTGAGAACTTAACATCGGAAAGTCCGCGTACATGATACTTCCAGCTGCGTTATGCACGAAAGCATTTGGAGGTTCGGAGTCTCCTTTGTACGATCGAGGCTATGAGTGCATATGAAACTGTCATGATCGATAACGCAACACTCGTGCTGCGACCTTGTGAATTGGTGAGATCATGAGTCTACCTTTAGTACCGTTAATTTTCGCATCTGTTACTCCAAAACCGACACACAAGTCATTCACCTACTACATTGCAGTACTGTGACTCGTAGACACAAGATTGATCGTGTCACCCAGCACCAGTTCCCCCACATCTCTCGCACGTTTATATATTCTTTGCCGCAGATGCACATCCGTTGGGAATGTTTATTCTGACGGTGAACAAGATCCAGTTGTCTTTCTTATATGGATCATGGTAACGACAGCTGAGTGTGTCGTACTCGGGACTGTAGGTAAGTACTGTAAGCACACCCAGCGTACCCTGGTCACTCTGGCTGAATTACTGGTTTTTTTTTTTTTTTTGGCGTTCAGTACTCCGTAAGTGGTAGATACTTTATGCTGAATGGATAATAGGGCGGGTTTGAGCGTATCCATTACACGATCTTTGAGCCAACCGGCCAATTCCAGAACTGCAAACCGGGGTTGCAAATGAATCTTGGAGGCAAGCAAGAGGGGAATCCTGCTACAGAGTGGTCCTGTTCATGTTGCGCAAAACGAGGCGTCCTTGCGCCAAAACACGATCAAGATCAAGGAACAGTACGGGCAGGGCTGTGATGTCGTTTCTTATTTGCCGCAGCGGATCAGGTCAGTACCTAATAAAGTACCCGAGCCTTGCTACCTAGACATATGTAAAGAATGTAACGCAGGAGTGAAACGTTGGTGAAGAGACTTTACGAACAAAATCTAAATCTATGGTATACTTCTCACTAGGTACCTACCTACTGGTATGTGAGGTGTCGGCAGTTCTGCACCTACCTAAGTTCGTAGCCAGACACTTCCACTTCCACTTGAGGCTGAGCAAGAGATCTTGGCATACCTAGAATATCCGTAAATGGACATATCCGCTTTCCATCTACCCCAGACTGACTTGACGTATTCGTACTCATCCCCAAAACCCAAACCATACCTTGACTAGCCATCTATCGCCAGATGCGCCAGAAGAAGAACGTTATCAAGCACACTCTTACAAGCCTGCAAATGCATACCGTTTACCTACTGCAGCTCCATCTCCTAGAGTGCAATGTATCTGTACCTGCATCCCCACCACCCTCCACCGGTTACGTCTCACAGCACTCCGCCGCCAATCGACACCCTTGCCCTGCCGTCAACTATGCAGCGACCAAAAAGTATCCCGTTCTAGACTACCTATGGTGCGCGCTTCTTTTCTTCTGTCGACTTAGCGGGAGGCTTTGACTTCGTTTCCTTCTCTTCTACTCTCTGTCCACCCTTTACCCTAGCCTGGCCTAACTCCTCTTCTCAACGACATGCCGCGAGCGGTGTCGTACTTCTCTCGTTCGTTCGTGATGCTCATATAGCCGGCCTATCCAGTCCCATTCGTCTTCCTGGCCCTACCTCGATACTCCCCCGGCTTGTCGTCGGTCTTCGAAATCGACTCTCTTCAACTTCAATTGCTGCGCAAGCTACGCCCATTTTCATGAGCTCTTGCAGTCCTTTATCGCCACAGCCATGATTTGGTTACGCCGCTTCACCATATTACTCTCTTTCATGCTGCTTATCTCCTTTGGCGCATGGCTGCTTCCCCGTATACTAGACCCAACGACGAAAGGCCCTGAGCGGCGCGCCAGAGATCGACGATGGGTAAACAGCAGCCCGTACTTTCTGGATCGTCAGGCCTGTCGCTGGATTAGTCTGTGCGGACTACATCACTTGCGCAGTGATCCTGCCTCTCGTGGGAATGATGACGGCGAAGAGCCAGAATGGGGAGAGCTCAAGCGTCGCTCTCTTGCTTGGGAGCCTGATGAGATTCCCCGTCCGGATCGCAAGAGAGATATCAATCAACGACGCAGGGTCCTCCGCGATATCCCCGACTATGTTACAAAGCATGCGCCTTTAGTTCACCTATACTCTGGGGAAGAGTTTTGGCCCTCGGACATACGTCAGCACGTAGAACATATGACTGCCTACGCCGATGATGAGCCTATTAACTCGACTAAGAAGTGGACGCTTCACAACTTGCACGAGCTGAATAAGTATTCTGGCAAGATCACTCTCCGAAGTGATGACGATGTTGAGTCTCGTCCCAGTTGGCTGCACAGCCATTACAATGTTCCCAAGCCGTTTCCTGGCGACAAAGACGATGGCCAGAACGGCGATATACCGGTAGGAAATACCGGAGGCGAACCCGAGGCCCGGGAGCCCAGCACTTGGTATGATGTCGACAAAACACGGCCTGTCCACAAGATTTCTGACCCTAGAAATCGAAAATTTCAGAACCGTCGTCGTTCGGAGCCCAACAGTCACAAACCGGATGCCAACGGCTACTCAGCAGCTCCTGCAGTGCTTGTTGTGGTTGACAAGGGGTCGGGCATTGTTGACGCCTTCTGGTTCTTCTTCTACTCCTACAACCTCGGCCAAACTGTCCTGAACATTCGGTTCGGTAACCATGTGGGTGACTGGGAGCACTGCATGATGCGCTTCGAGCACGGCATTCCCCGTGGTGTCTTTTTCTCAGAGCATGAGGGTGGGCAGGCGTACGCATTCGAAGCTGTCGAAAAGCGCGGTGGCAGACCCGTCATCTATTCAGCTGTGGGCTCCCACGCAATGTACGCGCTACCAGGAAACCATGCTTACATCCTGCCATTCAAGCTTCTCAAGGATGTCACGGATAAGGGACCTCTCTGGGACCCCTCTCTTAACAACTACGCATACCATTACGACTACACGAAAGAGGACAATCATGAATCGGACGAACAACACGAACCGCTGAGTCTTGTCCCCGCGGCATCAAACCCTCACGCACCGACATCTTGGTTCCATTATCAAGGGCATTGGGGTGACGAAGTCTACTCTCTCGCCGACCCCCGTCAGTGGCGTTTCTTCGGTCAGTATCACTACGTCACTGGCCCAGATGGACCTAGATTCAAAACTCTCAATCGTACAAAAATGTGTCAAAATCAGAATTGTAGAATTCTCTACAACCTAGATCCGAAGAACACGTGGTACTAGATGGGGGTGTTCGTCAGTTGATTGTGTGTTGCACTACGAGCAACTGATGCAAGTGCCACACCTACATTATATCTTTGATTTCTGCAAGTTGAACCGGAGTTTGACGTAGTAAACCTAGGTGGTGGATCCAAAATCATCACTACGTACGTGGGTGCATGCTTGTCCAGCAGTAAGTGCCCAAGGGTCCTAGCTGGGAGGACCGGATTGTTCGGCATTTGTTAGATGGGAAACGGCGTTAGATTGGGGGGGTTCTCTTGGGATAGATTCTTTTCTTCTTCGTGTCTTGTTCGTGAAGAACCGAACTGGCGGCCTAGAACATACACCACTATTATGTGGGATGGGATGTTTATGGGCTTTGATACCTAGATACCGCTTCTGCTAGATCCCCAGCTTAGATATGTCAAAATGCTCCTTTTATGGTTATGAGGTATATGAAATCAAGTATTAAATCAGCCTCCGCAAGGTACCGAGAACGGTCGATGCTAGTGTGTGAAAAGTGTCACATTCGTTGAGGATGTGGATATGTTGCACTCCTCGATGACTGATAAATGCCATACTACGGTCAGAGTCCGACAAAAGACAGTTTAGAAGCTCCGGTCAGCGGTAGTGCACGTAAGATGTTGAATATATTTGATACTTGGGTAAACTTCAAAATGTTTGAATTGCTGCAGTGGGCATACTCAAGCTGTGTCAGCCATTTTAATACATGAACTATGATGAGACGTTTCGCCTGCTGGCCTCTCAACCACAAGCCATGATGTTAATAACACAATTTCTGTTTCACTTTCACCTGCGCTACAACTGTGGTAGCTGCAGAGTAATCCCAGAAAGGCATACATTTGCGCAAGTGATCCCTGAGATTAGTGTTTTGTTGAACCTGTCATGCTCCTGGCCGCCTAGAATTGGACTTGGTTCTGGTCCCTTTTGAAGGTAAAGAATGAGTCTAAGGTTCTGGCTATACATAACAACCGTCCGCTTTTTGGTGGAGATGAGTTTGATGCACATGCCAGAGCGGTCAAGGCGATGGCCAGCACAGGAGGTTCCTGGAGGTTCCGCTCAACAAGGCCTCAGTTGGTATGCACCAATCGACTATCATGGGTGGCCAAGAGCACTCAGCACCTTGGAGATCCGTGTCAGTGGCATTCGACTTGAGCAATTCATGGCAAGTACGACAGCAATATCGTTGTCTAAGGCCTCATTGTGACTCCGAGGGCCACAGCTACCAAACGAGCCTAATAGAGTGCTTATATACCTCGATCATAGTCATCTATTGCACGGCGTATATGTTAGGCCTAACTCGGTAGCACTGACACAGCTTCGGCCGGTTTCAGGCGGTCTCTGGGAGAGTCGATGTCGGGAATTCAACACGATTTTGTGAGTTCATAACTGCGGTAGGTGGGGGTGTAAAGCTGTCATGAGTTGGCTAATGGCTTGTGTCCGGGAAAGTTTGATCACGTCGACGGAAAAGTCTCGACTGGATGTGGCTACAGACTCGACAAGATCGTGAGACTGTCACGAATCAGATGACTTGGGATATTTCTTGAAACGCACTACAGGAACTATACCAGCCTATTAATGATCAATACTCGCAGGACAGCAAAAGCTACAGACCGGTTCCCACCGTGAACTGACCGATAAGGTCATTGGTTTGCGACACCGTGGTATATGTCATGCCTATATTTACAGTTTGTGTATGATTTTCCAACGGTTGTTCAAGGTTCCTGTAGACTACAGACTGTAGTCTAACCCATCAGGCATCCATGGCATTGTCATCACAGAGCGTCAACGTCGTGCTGAGTGCAGCGGGAGAAGATGTCACTCTAGTGATACACAAACTTTAAATGTGATGATATTACGGCACAAATAAGGTTATGCAGGGTAACTAGACGCGATCTAACTAGCTCGGTCATGCTTCTATTCAACGGTGCATGTAGATAATCGAGATAGTGGGAGTATTAAGCTTTCATTTATTCATGTGAGATCTCGCTTGAGTATATCAACAGTAGAGTTATGAAGATCAAAGATGGGCCACTGGCACAGCGTTGAAGTGTTCTTGAGAATTAATGAATAAATAATTGCCGGTATCTATTTGGTGTCTGGTATTGTATTATGTTGAAAGAACGAGGCCAATGCCGCCGTTATGTCGACCTCTCGGAAGCTCCATATCCGAGAACGATCCTTGTTGTTATCCCTCTAGTTAGCCCTTCTCCTGACTGATTGCTCAAACGGGACATGTCAAAAGAGCCAGACCAGAGCGGCTGCATTGCCCCTGTTTTCCTGCCATCCTTCAGTATCGATCAATGAAACGCAATCAGACGACGCTGATCTTCGTCGGGAATGGGATACTCCAATGCAACATGGTCAGAGCTTTTGCAAGGCCAAGCCAGAGTCGTCCTTTTAGATTGCCTGAGGTCAAGGGAGTTTCACTCAAACACACGGCAGTGGATTCAGTATGAGAGCATCTATTCCTCTTTAGATGCCGTTTCCAAATTCATGTTCTAGTGCTGATATTTGATGCTGTTGGTTGCACCTGATCGTCTATCAACCTACATATATTCTCTAGCGGTTGGATTTGGTTGAGGTGATATGCCGTTATGGCCTCCTTGGTTGGGCTCAATATTGAGGACGTAGGTTCTCGAGAGGGTTGACTAGTCACAAACTACAGTACAGTATGCAGACACATTGCTTATTCTATGTGCCCAGAGTTTAGTTTTGCTCTTTCCGTTGAGGCTTGCGAGGACAATACGGAGGCTGAAATAGACCAGCTACCTTGGCTATCGGTTTTATTTACCCTACAAGACGAACCGCTACTAGTAAAGTGATATGTGCATCATATCATATGTTTTGGCGTCGCATGGGCAGAAGAAGAAGAATTCCCCTATTATTTGATGGGGAACGGGAAAAGCGAATACATAGTACATATGTACATAGTCCCTGCAACCGTCGACGGAGATGAGTGGAGGCGCAGCTAGCGAAAGGAACTGAACCTGGCTTCTCGCAACAGGAACTCGAACTCCTGCAAGCCGAGCAAGGGTCAGGGTTGTATACCTATTCTTTGCCGTGGAAGCCAATGAGAAGAGGGTTTAGTGGTGAGCTGAGAAAGTGTGCTCCATCAGAGCCCAAGTTGTCTCTCTTCTCAATCGAAGCTCATAATCGAGCTCAAGCTCAAACCACAATGGGCAGATGGTGATAATTAGTGTCTCCGGATGTTTCTCCCTGATGCAGGAGCGCCTATCAGGGTCAAAATTCTTCAGCACTGGTGACGGATCGAGCCTAGCAGTGGACATGGCGACGGCCTGTACGGAGTATATACATAGACATCCATGGGTCCACCATTGCCGCAACCACCAGAGAACTATCCAAGACAAGTTAGTGCCGATGTTTCGAAGAACAAACCGGAAATTTTCAGGCGGGAGGGACGGTATGTGTTCTTGGTACGGCTCTGAAGCCGGTTTTTTCTCTCCCGCATGAGAGACTTGGATGAGAGTCAGGTACGCCAGGGGCCATGGAAGGGGTTGAATCGTTCATCATCGGTAACCTACCTAGCTTTGTCGTCTTTGGAAGCAAGTTGCTGGGCCGGGCAGGTCAGGGAACGGTTGATTCATCGAGAGAGAGTCATGCCGATCATGGCTGATGGGCGTTTTTAGGGCTTGAGTCAGTGTCAGTGGCGGCCATCAGTCGCCGAGCTATGTATCAAGAGTGTCTAGAACAGGCTGACTTTAAACAAGAACCACATGGCAAGTTTAAGCACGGCCTCCTGCCATGTGCATATATATCCACAGTAGTCAAGACACAGACCAGACCATGAAGCAATTCTTATGGTAATCGTGAGCTTCATGTTCAGCTTTGACCTTGAAGCGGCGGCACCGGCATGTGTCCACTGCATGGTACTGCATGGCATTGCATGTCACGGCACCCACCCACCCACACCTCGTGGTAGATGGGGTTCATTAGGTACCTAGTTATTGAGAATCAACAAGCGACGCATCATCTGTTGCTTCTGATTCGCGGGGGGGTTCAACCGAATTGGATTGTTCACAGTACCTCTATTGCACTGGAGAGGTGCACAGGTACATAGAGTACAGCAGGGGCCTCAGTAAGTACTTATCTGCCGTGGTCAAGTGGAGGTTTCTAGCCTGCGGGATGTCTCCCAGAGTCATATTGCAGCTGGAGGTTGAGGCAAAAGAAAGAAAAAGAAAAGGAAAAGAGGATCACACCAACATTTCACAATCAGCTTTTCAACATCTCAACCACCAAAGAGGATGTGGTGTTTCAAGGGGCTTTTTGGGCGACCTAGTCGGGTGCCGGGAACGGGGATAAACCTGGGAACGACAAGGCCAGGACCTGCTACTACCTGCGACGTACCATCTTGGTACCTACCTATATTTCTGCAACTGTTTGGCTTCTCTCTTGAATAACTACCTATTGAATACGGAGTACCTTGAGTGAACCAGAAGCTATCCGTACAGTACCTTAGTGTCGCCGGGAACGGCAGCGTTCAAAAGCACGGATTCTATAGGTGCAGCAGCTTCTCTCCGCCGCCCAGCAATCCACTCTCACGCCAGATGCACCATTTCAGACTTTCAGTCCAGGTCGGGTGCTGGGCTTAGGTAGGCTCCCGGCCACTAAAACATGGAGCTGACCTGGCTGTAAGCCCAAGTACAGCTCGCTACCACAGAACGAAAAGTTGGGTATCGAGACCCTGCACTTTGCGACGAGGAACTAACAGCGGGCGCCCCTTGGCCTGGTCCCCAAAGGCTCATCCCGCCATAAATCGTACAGCGACCTCAGGTTCCATTTAAGTTAGCCTCTTTTTTTCTTCTTTCGCCCATGCCCATGCCCATGCCCATGCCCGCCCATGTCGCGCCCTGTCATGGATGTTGTTGTTAATTAATAACCAACGTTAGATGACCCATCTCTTCTCTTCTTCTACTTCTTCTTCTTCTTCCTTGTCTCAGAAATACTCTCTGGCCTTGCTTGGTTGGTCCGTTCTATCTACAGTCCCTTCGCCTATCCAGCTCGATCGACTCTATCCCCCCTCCTCATCCAACATACGCAACTTAAATCAAGGCACCTCTCCTGAGGCAACGGGAAACGGATCGCTTTGCTATCGAGACGCTTGGTTTTGGCACTTACACTGGTTCCGTCGAGACTTATTCACTAGCACCACCCAGACCGATTCTTCTATCGAATACGTAGCTGAAACCCCGAGTTTCCGGACGTTTTCGCGACTTCGTCTGCCGGCTCGCCTCATGCTCTTGTAACAGCATTGACCTTGATCGATCCTCAAATCTCTTACTTCGGCTTCTGTTTGGTCTGTCTCACTCTACTCGCTTGCGACAGCCGAACCGAGTTTCCGACTCCTACGCGAGACGGCATCCATTTTCGACTGTCTCGCATATCTACCTACTCCCAATCAACCTCACCTTACGCCACAATTCCACCTCAAACCCCCATAATGTGCTTTGGAAGTCGGGATAAGGGTGATCGCGGTCTTGCGCGATCTCGTGATATCGACAAGCAGCTTCGCCAGGATGAGAAGAGGCTATCCAAGGAGGTCAAACTCCTCTTGCTAGGTAGGAATGATCTGGCCGCGCTTTCGCACAAATAAGGCTGACACGCCATGCGCGTTCAACAGGTGCTGGAGAATCTGGAAAGTCAACTGTCCTCAAGCAGATGAAGCTCATTTATTCTCAAGGCTTCAGCAAAAACGAGAAGCTGGAGTGGAAGCCCGTCATCTTTAGCAACATTGTTCAGTCTTTCAAAGTTATTGCCGAGGCAATGAATGAGCACGATCTCCAATTCGACAACCCCGACAACGAGGTAAGTCAAGCTCTTCTCCCCACTAAGACTGCCGAAGCCACTATTCCGACGAGAATTTGGAGTGAGCCGGTATAGTGAGACATGCCCAACTACTAACAGATGCTACAGAAACATATGGCCCACATCCTCGTCGACCACGAAATTAGCCCTCACGACCCAATGCCTGCCGACTATCTCGAGCCCATCAAAGCCCTGTGGGTAGACAATGGTGTTCGAGCAGCCATTGGGATGGGCAACGAATATGCGCTGCACGACAACTTGACTTAGTACGTGTTGTATAATGGCATGACATGAAATCCTTGGCGCTAACATGTCCCAAAGTTTCATCGAGGACATCGACAGACTCTGGGGAGAGGACTATGTACCTGATGATCAGGATCTTCTCCGATCGCGATTACGGACTACTGGTATCACAGAGACCATCTTCGACCTCGGCCAACTAACCTACCGAATGTTTGATGTTGGTGGCCAGCGTTCAGAACGAAAGAAGTGGATTCACTGCTTCGAGAATGTCAACTGCCTATTGTTCTTGGTCGCAATTAGTGGTTATGATCAGTGTTTGGTTGAGGACAAGGATGGGGTCGGTAACAAATGATATCAGACAGGAAGCTACGAATACCCTGCTAACAGCGGCACAGAACCAAATGAATGAGGCGCTCATGCTTTGGGAGTCGATTGCCAACTCCCACTGGTTTGCCAGATCAGCGCTGATCCTCTTCCTGAATAAGATGGATTTGTTCAAGGAGAAACTCCCCAAGAGCCCTATTACGAACCACGGGTTCACCGATTACCATGGACCTAAGGACGACTATAAGGCGGCGAGCAAGTACTTCTTGGATAAGTTTAAGGCTCTGAACCGAAACACCGAGAAGGAGATTTATGGCCATTTCACCAATGCTACCGATACGAACCTGCTCAAAATCACCATGGCCTCAGTCCAGGACATGATCATCCAGCGCAACCTCAAGCAGCTCATTCTCTAATTCAGCATAATATCGGCTCGGAACTTGTTATACGGAGATATCCGACATTTATCAAGATGTACACGACTATAAAATGGGGGTCAGATATTCCCCCGGGCGATACCTCAGCCTCAGCATCATGTCTTCTTCATATGTCATCAATCCGGTGGAGATGCATCAGTGCTGTCGATCAGGACTGCATTGCCTCCTTTCTCCTGGATTGTACCTTTTTTAAAACCTCATTATCGACGTTGGGCCAGTCGAAGCAGCGACATGTTTACATGCGCTCAATATATCCGGCCGGACCTCTTTACCAGTTGACCCAGTTGTCGGAGCCGCGTGGACGCCCCTCACACGGATGCAACCCAACACTTGATTGCCTCCCATGGCAATGCTGGCAACACGGTCTGAAGACTTGTCCGGGCCGCAATGCATGAGTCAAAGCTGTTAGAAACGAGTCATGACTGGCCAAAGCAAAGTCACCAGGTGCATTGGGGCAGCAGTGGAACGATAGCGGAACGAGCGTTTTGGCCGAATTGTGTTTTTTGTGCATTGCATTGCATGATACCTACGGCGTACCAGTGGATTCATTTCGGTTTGTCTGTTATTTCTTTTCTTCAAAATCGATTGTTCTAAAAGTAGCAGAGCGGCAGGCTAGCCATCCCTTGTTTCTTTTAGCGCTGTTAATGAGGCGTATGATATGAACAACGAGGGGATTGATCGGTTGATTGATTATGTACGTATAGATTAGAGTAACATAACATAACGTAACACAACGTAGCTTGATACTCAGGTTCAGATCATTGGCGTCAAGTCACTCGTTATTGGCACGTTCACACCACCCTCTAGTTATCCTGCTGAAGAAACCTCCATGCACTATGGCTTTTGGCCTGGGCCTGAATGTTGACAACAGCTGTTTGTATGTATATCCGCGGCCACATGGCTGCTCGGACCATGTGTTGTGAAGTGCCCGCTAACAAAGGTGGAGATTCGACCACGCTTTATGGCCGTGTACTGCATGTATTTTCTTTTGTCTCTGGTAGGTCAGATGTGTCTGAGATTAATGCATGAGAATAATGAAATTGTCCATTACGGATGATGGTGTATGGATCATACATAGATGATAAGGGTGTAAAAGTATAAATCGAGACTGATCTGGGTTGTGATATTGGATTCTCGGGGTCCAGGGTGCCAACATATCAAGATGAGTATGGGCCGGCATTGAGGATGAGACGATTGCTGTGACCGTGATGGCGGATTTGTTGAAGCTGTAGGCTGAGTATTTGGTTCGGGTATTTTACTCTGGACTCTTGGATGAGTAACTCGCTGTGGTATACTCTGTATCTTACCTAATGTACTTACTAGTTTCTAGGCTGCATTTACAGTAATACTTTATTTCAAGATCCTGTCGTACCTTAAGCACCCGACCTCCATGGGCGGGTCAGAATTGGGTAATTCATTAATTGTGATTGGCTTAAGCTTGTTGTAAGAAACTGTACTTTAAAGTTGCAGGCTGGGCGGAATGAAAGAATGGAATAAAGATAATAAGTACGCTACCTGCCAAGTTTCGTTCATCTACTAAGTTGAGACAGAGTCTTATATACGCCAGAGGCTCAAGTAGCTAAGGTAGCATTCAAGAGCCTAGGCTACCTACTTATGCACTTAGGTTCGCTTATGAGATAGGTAGGTAGGTACCTTATATAGAGACCATAGGTATATAAGTACTTTGCTGACGCGCGCGGGGTTATAAAAAGCACACGACATATGAAATACTCATGATATAGTACCTTTGCAGAAGTATCAGTCAAGTTAGATATTGAATGATACTGTCTGTAGACGATTTTATGCTATTAAACTGTCTAGATTTTGGCACGTAAGAAAACTGCCAATAATACGGATAGCGTTGGCGCCACTGCAAGTCGTTGCGTTTTGGTTTCATCATTTGTGCCACTTATTTTTGTCCCCCGCACCTTGATAACTCCAACAACTTTTTCTGCGTCCTCCACAACCTCATACATAACCACAGCGACAAATCACCAAAGACGTACGTACATGCTCCGCCGCCTCTTCACCACCATGGCCGAATCAGCATCCAAGCGCGTCAAGACCACGGGCAACGGTCCTCTCATTGGCACTCACAATGGCCACTTCCACGCTGACGAGGCCCTCGCCGTCCACATGCTCCGCCGCCTCCCCGCCTACCGTGATGCCTCTCTTGTCCGTACCCGCGACCCCGCCGTCCTGGCTACCTGCCACACTGTTGTCGACGTTGGCGGCGAGTACGACCCTGAGAAGCGTCGTTTCGATCATCATCAGCGCGGCTTCACAACTACCTTTCCCGACCGTCCTACAAAGCTCTCCAGCGCCGGTCTTGTCTTCCTGCACTTTGGCCGCGCCATCGTTGCTGAGCGCCTTGGACAACCCGAGGACTCTGCCGACGTTGAATTGATTTACAAGAAACTGTACGAGAACTTCGTCGAAGCCCTCGACGCCCACGACAATGGTATTTCTGTTTTCGACCCTGCTGGTATCGCCGCTGCAGGTCTCGAGAAACGCTTTAGCGAGGGCGCCTTTGGCCTTGGTGCTATGGTCGGACGTCTGAACCCCAAGTGGAACGACCCTACGCCATCTGATCCCGCCGAGGCTCAGGCAGCTGAGGATGCCAAATTCAACGAGGCCAGCAACCGCATTGGCGAGGAGTTCGACAGAGACCTTGACGGCTACGCCGGTTCTTGGCTCCCTGCCCGCACCATCGTCCAGGAAGCCTTCACCAAGCGCACACAGTACGACGAGCAGGGCCGTCTGCTTGTTCTCGAGGGCCAGTCTGTGCCCTGGAAGGACCATCTTTATACTCTCGAGGACGGTACTCCTTCAGTGCTCTACGTTCTATACGCTGAGAAGCCTGAGCCTGGCGCCAAGTGGCGTATCCAATGTGTTCCTGAGAGCAAGGACTCTTTCGTCAGTCGAAAGCCCTTGCCCGAGGCATGGAGAGGATTCCGCGATGCTGAGCTAGATGGCATCAGTGGCATTCCTGGCTGCGTCTTTGTTCATGCAGCTGGCTTCATTGGTGGTAACAAGACTTTCGAGGGTGCCAAGCAAATGGCGCTCAAGGCTCTGGATGCTTAAAGACAGCATCACCACCTGGAAACCATCTAGGTTATATGGGGAATTTCTACGATATCATGGGACAATGCAAAAATTCCGGGTAATACTGCGCGCGAAGACAACAGGGAGAGAAGAAGAAGCAAAAGGGAATGGAAATAGAAAGCATGCTTCTGAAACGAAGCAGGTAGCTAAACGACCAAATGAACATGATAAACATTTGCGGAGCGTGTGGTGTTTCTCTCACCCTGCCGCTGTCAAACAACATTATCCGATGATTCCAGATCGAGATATGTCCCCCGTGTGTGCGAGCCAGATTGTCTCCCAATTCCCAAACGCCAACTGTGCGATCCTCGTAAGTCGTCAAAACCGATTTCGCAATCCACCGCAAGCCCACGCACAAGGCTTAGTACCAAAGAAACAAACGTTCCATGTTTTGCGAGACAAAGGTGAAGAAGTATAAATAAAAAAACTCCCTCTTCGTTTCTGCTCCGTTGCACTTTTTTTTTAGACCATTTTCACTCGATGCTCTATCGCCGGATTGGGATGCCCTCGCCGCCAGCGGCAACGGGCTCAGGTATAGCAGCGTCTGCGTCTTTGGACTTGTCGGCATCATTACCCTCGGTCTCATCAGCGCTGGTCTCGCTCTTGAGGAAGCTGCTCTCCTTGATAGGGCTGCCGGCCTGGATGCCGGGCACGGAGCCGTGGTGGGCGTGCTTGGGTACGTTGGCTCCGGAGCCGCTCACCGGGGAAGAGAGGTGGGGGATGTTTTCAGGGACTGGATGCTGAGAGCCGACGGCACCAGCATCCACGCCGTCGCCCTTGCCGGCCTTGGACATGGCATAGTCGCCCGAGTCGAAGTATTTACGGTCCTTGAGATGCTTGGCGAAGTGGTCGGATCGAGAGGGTAGCTTGCCGTAGAGGCGGAAAAGTCGCTGCTCCTCAGGAGTGAGTGACTATAACGAGGGGTTGACGTCAGCAGAGTATTCGGTACGATTGAAGATCGCGTCGGTATAGATGTTGTGAGGAGGGATTAATATTGACGGGTACCATGGTCATCGAGTCATGCACAGAGGGGAGCTCGAATCGCCTGAGGTTGGTCTCCACGGGCAGCTTACCTTAACGTCGACCTTGTTCTTCTGATGAGGGTTCATGGCGAAAGAAGTACTGCTGATACGCTAAGGTCGAGATTACGAGAGAAGGTGCGAGGATCGGGTCGAAGGGAAGATGTGTACAGTGCTCTCTTGGTAGTATTTAGACAAGCAAAGAGTTCGTTTTGAAAAGGACCAAGATCGAGCGAGAATGGCGGGGGGATTTATTGGAGGAGCCACGGGCAGGGTCCTAGGTGGTAACAATAGCAGTAGCAGTAGCGGTGGCAGCAGGGGATTAGGGATTGATGAATGATTGTGCCTGATTGGGGGGCTCAAGAGCAGTTGGGTATGATGTAGCTGTGAGCCTGAGAGGCTTAGGTACTAGTGGGGTAGCGAGTTTCCGTGTGTGTTACGGAGTACAAGAATGCCCGCTTATTGCTTAGGTACCAAGGTAGGCTAGGCTGTTCTTGTTGTTGAGGTGTATGAAGATAGAGGGGCGGCGGCTTAGCTGTATATACGTCATAAGCGCATGGGGTGAAACGTGGACAGCTAACTCGATTATTGACGTGTATGTAGGTACTGTACCTTCCTGTGTTAACAAAGCTTTTGTCTGTCTCTTCCTGGTTATTGATGATTTGCATCTGATGGATGCTTATCTTTTCTCCAAAAGTGACAGCATGTGCTTTCTTTCCTGTCCCCTTTCCGTCCGTCACGTGTCGATTTAACTCTAACTTCACTCTCCAACGGTCAATATAATCAGCGCATGATAAACTTACTGGTACATGGGGTGGTGATATCAATATAATCAACTTCTGTCAAGCTCTAGAGTTGGAAGAAAACCCAGGACCTTGATCCTAAATGACAAAAAGTCCGAGGTAATCTATTCCAAGTTTATTTCCACATCCTATTTCAAGGTCTGATGTTTTCTTGCACCCCGAGGGAGCTGTACCAGGCAACACAGTATCATCGGGTGACTACAGCAATGCGATGATCCGCGCTGCATGAATTGTACCTGTGTCTTTGCCCCAGGCATGAAAATGAACTCGTGCTTCTTTGCTTCCTGGTTGGGAACTGCCTAGACGGCTTATCCGCCTTTAACATCTCCCTGTTTCATGGGTCGGCAGTGAATTCGACGAGGGAACATCCTCGCTGGTTATCGAGAGTGCCATCGACATCTGACAGTACATACATACCTACTCTAGCGTCACCAGGATCGTCAGGGCGACTTGCTTATCCCCGTAGCTTGCATTGAAGTTAACATTCATCATACATTGATACCCAGTGGGTAATCAAAAGCCACGGTCTATCGGGCCAGATGTGGAAGTCACCATTGAGCTGCTGGACCCCAGACAGCGGCACTGTCAAGCATGCTGTGCTCGTGCGTCGGGGAACGTAGCTTGCTGCGATATGGGGTATGGTTGTACGGATGAGTCAAGACAACATCGAAGCGAAGCGAGTGACGCGTTGTCGGTGAGTGTTGTCTTGACACACCAACAAGCATGAAGAGACACCGTCGTTTGCCAGTCTAATGGTTGTCTTGCGTTTCATTGCGCTCTGCTCTTGTCTCGTGCTTATCTATAAGCATTCTCTTGACTGGGTGTCAGTGAGCGAGAGCCGAGAGATTCTAGTAGCAGAGTGCATTCGCCCCGATAAGGACATGAAATGCGGCTTACTTCCTTTACGTTCAGCTAGCGCTGGGCTCCATGGCTCCATGGCTCCAGGGTTAGAAATTAGTTTAGTATAGTATACTAATACTAAAAAAAAGCTACTAATAGTATACTAATACTAAAAAAAATTAATATTAGTAGTACTAATACTAATATTTTTTAGTATTAGTATTACTAATATTAAAGTTTTTAATTTTTAATATTAATATATTAAACTAATTAAATTTTAGTATTAGTATACTAATACTAAAAATAAATTAGTTAGTAAATACTAGGAAAAATATACTAATTAGTATAAATACTAATAGTTTTTTAACTAAACTAAAATACTAAAATATACTAAAAACTAATTAGTTTTTTAAAAAGAAAATATTTAAAATAAAAGAAATATAATTTAATAATTAGCTTAAATTAATAATAATATTTTTTATATATAAAAGGAAGTATAAAATAATTTATTTAAAAGTTATTT